>NC_138666.1:4030000-4370000 GCF_964273445.1 Streptopelia decaocto | reverse complement strand
GCCTATCATAGTCCATTGATTACATGACAGCCTGATTTAGGTCTGGTCTAGAAGATAAGAAACACAGGGAAATCTCTCGCCTGGATTGTCAGGGAATTAAAATCTTCCTTTGGAACTTTTCCGTGAAGTTATTTTGTATGTACAGAAGCCAAGGGAGATGCTTTGCCTGGTTCCCCTCTCTCACATGTCACACTCACTTCCGTGTAGCACCCTGGTGCTGGCAGCTGCCCATAGGTGAAGACTTGCAGGGTTGAGGGGGTTGAGGTTCCCTGTTTTTCATGGTATTTGAGAAGGCTCAAGGAAGGCATTTGGGTCTGAAATGTCTAGAAAGCCATTCCAGGTTGCTGGACTCACACTGGTGAAGCTGAGGAAATGCCCTCCTTAGCTTGTATGTGAGACTCTTGGGAGGGGTCCTTTGAGCTGTCATCTAGATGTTTATACACAGGCTTTTACTTCCCATTAGGGTTGGAATCAGTCTTGTATATATTTTTCTGTAGAACAGTCTCCTCTCTTTAGGTCTGTGGATCCTAGTTTAAGTATTCCAAGGACTTGGCAGAATTCTTCATATAGACATGGCAGAGATTTGGCTAAACATCTGAAACTACACCAAGTGGCCTGACGTTGTGTTTCCAAATAAGTAATCGCTTTGGTTGCCACATGACAGGGATACAATTCCAAATGAGAGGCAAAGTGTCTATACATCATCTCTTTAGAAACATGGTTTACTCTGTGAAATTTACTGACAAAGATATAACATAAAAAAGTTTCAGCTCATGAACATACATGGATTTGGAGGTTTCCTTGGTCAAATATGCAATTCCGTCACCTAGTAATATTTTGTTTCTAGCTTGCATAAAGAGGAATATTTAGAAGTGCACTTAATAGAAACAGTAGTAGACACAAACTCCAAATGCAGTGCTTTATGTCCCGCCTTTTCTGTTTCATTTGGAATGTGATATGCTACAATTGTCCTTCAGTGTATTATAAAATCTTGATTTTTCTGTCTAGGGCTCTGTGTTTTTGATTTTTCAAAAGCCACCACAAAAACAGTACCATGTGCATTTCAGATATTTCTGGCTATCAAATCTGGAGACACAGTGAGATAGCATAGCAATCTTCTACTTCCTGACCATGTCAAAAAAAAATAGGCCTGCCTACTCTGCTTATATTTCAGTATGCTTCTGTTATGGTTTTTAACTCGTTGCTCATTCAAATTCCAAACTGACAGTACGGTAATTTTCAGAGCAAAATAAAAAGTTTTATATCCAGATGTGCAGTTGGAATAGCTACCAGATCCATTTGTCGTTATTGCTTTTTGCATACGGTCTGGTCTTATGATTCCTTCATCTTTCAATCTGTGTTCTAACCCAGGGTGCAATCATTCTCAGTCTTTACTTGACAATTTTATTATGACTATAGATCAAATATATATGGGAGTCTTGGATTTTTTTTAAAGTAGTTTGTTTTCACCACAAAACAATTTGTAAACATAGCAGAGCTCTGATTTCAAAAAAGAGGCTGAGAAATTGATTTTACTATGTTAAAGAGCATACTGGTGTTCACTGGGGAGCCTCCGGTTTCTCTTTTAAGGCCCAGTTAACTTTTTTCTTTAGGTTTTACCATCTTCTATTAGGTGTTTATTCTGAAATTTAAAAAAAGATCAAGGTATCATAGATCACATCAGTGTATAGGAGTAGATAAAACTGTAGTACATTTATCTCTATTAATATATAAGTAGAAATACTAAAGAAAATGACGCTACTATATGTTCCAACCATCAAACAAATCAAATCTATGTTTCATGTGAGAAAATACAATGAAGTCCAAATATTATGGGGAAAAAAAAAGGCATTTTTGTTTCACTAAGGTGTACATGTTAAATAATCAAAGGATTCAACATGACAATATGGTTATAGATAGTTATCTTAAGTGCCTTCTGTGGTGAGGAACCGAAATTAAGAACTTGAACAAAACATGATACATGAAAGTGCAGGTTCTACAAACACTGGGTTGCTTATTAAAACTACTTTGATCCCTCGTTTCTTTGATATCCTAGGTCTTATAAAGAATTCACTTTCAGGGGTAAATATAGGTAGTTCAGAGAGACTTTATGACATACTGTACGTACTGCTCTTCCAGAGACACTTTTTAATTACTTAAGGAAAAAAAATATCCAGCAAGAGAAAAATGCTGATAGAGTCACTATCAACTGATGTTCGTTTCTAACTGCTGATTATTTTGGTGTAACCTATTTGAGTAATGCTCTTCTCAGAAGCGGGTCAGGTTTGGGAGGCTGAACAGATCCTCTAACGTTCCGCGTTAGCAGGACGAGACGTGGGTTCAGGCGGCAGATGGGCTCTGTGTTTGTCCCCAGAGGAATCATGTATTTGCTTCTCTGAATATTACTCAGGCACCCACTGGAAAAGCTGGATTTTTGCTGCTGTTTACCACCTTGGTTCCCTGAGCAGGACTGTAGGGAATTCTCAGAGAAGGGAAGAATCAATATTAATAACGTTTATTCTCTTTTTAAAATCACTTTGAGACCCTGCCTTCTAGTCACTGAGGCCTGCATGAGACTGGAGGTATAATAGTTCCAATGAAAATATATCATGCTATTTTCAAATACGCTGCTCCAGCTTTTACCTTTATTCTTTAAATCTACTGTCAGCAAATCCAGGGCAATGTTACAGATCCTGCCCAAGTTGTTGTGTTTCAGAAATGTGGGTTTAGATTGTGACTTTTCTGTTGAGGTTTTTCTATGTAACGGGCAGATGCCAAACCTGGTGCTGTGATGAAGGCTGAGCGGTGGGAAAGGTCAAGGTCAGGTAACGGACTATGGTTGCTTTGTAAGAGGCAGCTGCATTGTAGGCCAGACCTTTATTTTATAAACTTCAGTGGGATCCTCTTCTAGCAGCGCAAAAGGTTCAGCGTACGTTCTTAGGCTCAGGAATGTGAAAGGATTGCTTCTAATAAACCCACTTCCCCGGTTTTTGAATGCTATGCGGACAAACAGGTATGGCTTATGTGTTGGGAGTCTAGTGATTATCAGGTAACATAAAATTCAGATTTGAAATGAACCAGCGAAATATAATCTTGATCATGCCCTGGGTATTTAGGAAAAGGGGTTCTTGGGTAATTTTGGTCAAATGTACTTTAAACACAAATAAAATGCATGTGACCTGAAGCTGGATGCTGCCAGACGAAGGCTCCGATACAAAGTGCACTCATCTTCTGACCTGCGTGTTTTCAGCTTTGGAATATGATTGGGATGCTCACTGGCTTTTTGGTCAAAAGAAAAGTACCAACTAAATGAAAATTAGACATCTCTAGAATGTATGGAAGTGAAAATCCTTGAGCAGCTTTCCTTAATCAATTCTGTTTCTTTTATGACTTCTCTTTTGTTTCAAAAAACAACTTAAAACTATAAACTGAAAGGAATTTCAGATTCCAGGCAAAAGTGTTTTTTATTCATATAAATGGACTCTCAATGTCAGGTGGACTGTCACCTCCGAAAACTGATGCATTACCAGAGCTGGTTCATTCTGAAAATGGGACTATTGCACTTCTGAATGCTTTTTTCCTCCTCTCCTATAGGGACCTTATTAAACTAGTCTTTTTCTACCAGAATTTACAGTTACAATAAATTAATATTTTTTAATTAAAAAATTGTAACGAACAGTTACTGAATGCCGTTTAGAGACACTTTGATGCTTCCAAAAAACAAATAGATTCCTTAGTACAGATTCACTTGTGATTTCTGTACAAGGCAGAGCTCCGGTTCCTTTGCCGCAAATGCCATTTTACGTCTCTGAGCTGGAAAGAAGTCTCTGGCAGCAGCAGAACACCTATGACACCCAGCTAAGCAGCTCTAATTCAATCCATCCATGTGCACCAACTACACGCAGAGGCGTTTGGTGAGAGCGCAAATCTGCACACAGGACACTTGGCGAGCCAGGTGTTGGTATTTCACATATTGGCTCTCGGAGACTTCAGCATCTTTGGGAAATGCCGACACATGCGAGTGCGGCTCTGTAGAGGACAAGATTATTCGCAGCCTTAATCTGTACTTGAAAAACAGTGTAGAAATTTCCCTTCTTTTCTGGGTGTCCTTACACTGCTACTCATTAGTTCATGCTGCCTTTCATTAATGAATTACTTGCCCCATAAATTGCTGCACTTTAATTGATCTATTAATCTAAAGGATAACTACAACTCAGCTTAGTAATATTTGGAAATCTATGGTAAGGTATTTGTCAAAGTTTTGTGAATCTGCAAATCGCTTCTGTGATGAACTGATAATATCTAATGCAATTTCTATAATCATTTAAGTTTAAAATTTCCATATTCAAGGTCTTCAAAACTAGTTAATGAAGGTCCTTTTGGAGATTATTTATAGATTTATATTTTCATTTATGCAATTTTTTGTCATAGTTCTTAGATACTATTAAGCAGGTGTCTGTGTTCCCTCCTTAAATCCTCGGATGTTTTGGTGGATAGCAGATGATGGACAGCTAGAAAAAAAGAGTTTTGAACCTAGAAAAAGATACATTTTTTTAAATTATAAACTCTACCTTCTGTCTTCAATATCTCATTGTGATCAAGAATTTAAGATCTCCCTTTGAAAGACTTCGATATTAATAAACCATTTCAGACATGTTTAACCACCTCACATGTAATGGAATTCCTTTAGACACAGAAGACATAAAAGTAATGTAATTTTCCTTGAGTTGTTATATCATTGTTTAAGTATGCAGGCTCCACATTAATTGATACTTGAAACCACACGTAATTTGTCACTTCCAGATAGCGGGGAACCAAAACAACCTGCCAGTAAATGCACCCCTGTTTGGGGAGGTCTTTGGAGTGTGCTTCACGCTTTTTCTCTTTTTTATTTAAGTGACTTAGATCAAACATTCAAGTACCGTCTGTAACTAATATTGTTTCCTGGCCTAAACAGATAATTGCCCTTCTGGATGTATAAAAGATGTCTTACGGAGCAAAGTGAAATATCATTAATAAAGTAGAATGATTTACTCACGAATTCTTCAAGAAGTAAGATTAATAAGCCATCCCCCGGTGTTAGATATAATCTTCAGATCTCTCTTCACTGCATGACTTATTTTTGCAACAACTGCACTATTCAATCATTAATCATTACACTCTGTGAGCAGTTTATCTGTGCTAATGTGTGTGCTGTACACAAACAACAACAACTCTCTTTTACATTTGATGAAGGAGGAGGAAAAGGTATAGACTCTGCAGTGCCATGTGAATGAAATAAAATGCAGCTGCCATATGATACATACATTTTCATTCCAGATAGAGCAACTTCAGTTGGAAGCTATCTCTTTCCTAATGAAAGCAAG
Source organism: Streptopelia decaocto (assembly GCF_964273445.1). Taxonomy (NCBI): domain Eukaryota; kingdom Metazoa; phylum Chordata; class Aves; order Columbiformes; family Columbidae; genus Streptopelia; species Streptopelia decaocto. The sequence continues at coordinate 4,364,634 of NC_138666.1, read as the reverse complement.
ATTGCATTTCAATGTGGAGTAATGGTTGTAAGGGAGAAAGCATGTGTGTGGGCCTTAAAAATACATCTGCTGGATTACCTGTTCTTGTGCGAGCAGAGAAAAGGAGACGCAGCTTTGGCTCTTAGGGGTGTGCTGAGAAGGTAACCTGTATTACCTCAAGCAGTTTAGCTACGCTAGCACAGAGCTCTATGGAGGCTAATTTCCTTTGAATGTAAAGCTGGTTTTACATGGTGCGAGCCTGAGCGTAGACCAGTCCAGAGATGAACCAGAAAGGGGATGAGAGAACTGCTTTGTTTAAGCAGTTGTTGGTTCATTTTGCAGCCTGCGCGATCCCTGTGGGTTTTGGCAATCTGCGTGAGGTGGGGTGCATAGCAGGTCCCCTCTTCACTTTTATTACTAAAAACGATGCAGCATTAAACTGAGCACTTTACATACCAGAGGGTTTTGTCATAAGTAATAGAGCTCAACGCCATTAGCAGTGATGGAATAGCACATACCGCCCAGTCCAGTTCAGAGTTTGTCTTCCAGCAAATTCCTCCCACTTTTTCTTCATCTTTAGAAAACTGGCTTCCCAGACAACTAATGAACTAAAGTAGTAAAACTGCCATCAAAGAGGAGACTCAAGAGCTCAGGATGTAATACTTCTGAGAGACCTGTACCCATAATTATAATAAAATAATAAAGATTATCAGCATCATAGAATGTGTCGTAAATGTAAAATTTCTCTCATTTTAAAATCCAGTTTTTCATATGCAGATATGCACCACAACTCCCAGATGTAAAATCAGTTCTGTTTAATGTTTCTTCTAAGGTCTAACAATAAAAATTTCTAATATTTTGTTCTTTCTCTTATTGTGGATGAAGATGGCCATCTGACAATGCAGTTCTATAGATTAATTAAGTGCTCATGATTAGGATTTCATTGTCTATTCCCACAATGTTTTCTAAGAAGTGACTGAGGGAGACTGGGGCAGGGAAGCCCAAATCCAGCATCTAGAAGAGGTCGGCTGTGTCTGCGAGCCCAGCAGATGAGAACAGCAACAGGGAACATCAGGTTTTGGTTGGCTCTCCTCTACCCCTGCATGAGCTTTTGGTAGGGAAAGAGCTCAAGACTTCTGTAATGGAGAAAGATGGTCTGGGGGTGACCTTAAGAGATGGATGGAAAGTGAAAACACATGGTTTTAAGTGATTGTTAGCATTTTAGAGAGAGAGCATGAAACAGGGAGGGGGAGAATTAAACATAGGAAATAGCTGTTGCGTTTCCACATCACCTTAAATTGAAGTAATTGAAAATTTTCCATTGACCTTGCTTTTTCCAGTGGAGAACTTGGTTTTCAAAACCATTTTTATTCAAGCCAATATCTATATATGGGGAATCTTTCCTAATGACTGAAAGTTGTTTAGTAACTAGAAGGGAAATTCTGTAATAATTGCTGCCTTAAGTGCCAGGCTCACCTTTCAAGAAGAATCTCCAAGTGCTTTATAAACGTTAATTAATACAGTAGTAGAGCAGCATTCCCATTGTGCAGTTAAAGCAAGGCACAGTGTGTAAGTCAATGAGAACTGGCTCTGTGGAAAACCCTTTTCTATATGCTAAGGTCCAACAGAGGAGGAATTTGCAGCTAGTTTTTATCCCTTGACTTTTTGTGAGGTTATGCCCAGTCCTGCCCTTGCTTTGGAGGCTTCTGGGTCACCCCACGAGTCCTTCAGAGCCAGCTCTTGTGTTCTGCAGAAACCCGCTGCTTTGTGGTGTGGCAGAAGGGCTCTGCCAGCCCCAAACCTCTGCAAAGCTGTTGCTCTCTGCAGGGCGCTTCTGGTCCCAATGGGGCCACAGTCAAAGCTTGGCCATGGACTGTAGCTTGCTGGGTCATTACAGTTTTGAGTTGGATAATAACTATTTCAGCCACTTTAATTTCTTCCACTGTCAAAGTAATGAGAGAGCATCCTCCCTCTCTTTCCTTGATTGCTTATTTTGAGAGGATTCCTGAAGGTTTTTCTCACTGGCTAAATGCCTGTGGAAACTTTAACTGGTCATGATTAATTATTCTGCAGAGACCTGACTGTGCTGGTGAGGTACCTGACCCAGACAGCGAGGTCCTTACCAGCAGGAGGAATGGTCACATCTCCCTGCTCAGTACAAGTGGTGGTACCGGTTGCTTCTCCCTTCCAGCAGATGTGATTGTTGTATTGCAGTTGTATAATGTGATTGCCTAGCTTCCACCAATGCCCACCCAAAAAGTGTGATAATTAAATGTACACTGCAGCTATCGAGTGACTTTCCAGTTGCAGAGAGACGTGCCTCAATTTGGATCAAGGGCTGCATTCAGATCCACAAGGTTTAAAGCGTGTTCCCACAGTAATACCAAATCCCTGTTTGTGAGTGAGAGAATCCTGGTTTGGTTCGTGTTTACAAACCACACTGTCATTACCACTGATGCGGTATCAGCTACGATAATTATCCCTGTGCCTTCAGCTTCGACAGAACAGGCGTTTGTCTGATCCACGTGGAGAGTTGCCAAGTTGGCTTGTGGTGCACTTGCTGAAATTAGATGGCTTTTTTCAGCTTGGATTGCACCAACACCCACTCATGTTAACTGTGAAGGAATTAGTGTGGTTAAAATGACATTCTGATGTTGTCTTAGGAAATTTGAGTTCTGAATTATGAATTACAGTAATATGACTTGTGTTCCATTTAGTGACTCGGTGGAATGTAACGTTAAGATATTTTGACCTTTTTTGGCAATTGCAACTTGGAGAAGGTAGTAGCTGGAGATAAAATTAGAGGATACTCTCATGTTAACAAACTGAAAGTTGCAAAGTTTGGTTTTACAAAGTAAACTTTCACTCTTCCAAGCTGCCTGGTGGTCTGCTCTGGTTTGTGTTTGTTTTCCGACACGCTACCTAACGATCCTTTCCCTTAACTTGCCTTGAGAAAACCCTCTTCACAAAGAATTTTTGCTGTGGTTTCATTTTTATTCAGTTGGAGAAAATAGAATCTATCTGATATTCAGAAGAGTAGTTTTCCCTAATAAGATTAGTTCACGCGCATGTGTGTCAATCATAAGGGTTTTTTACAGTCTTTAGAACTGTCCTCTTTTCTTCCAGCTGCAGATTCATGGGTGTTTTTACCAGTGGTTTTAGTGGGAGGAGGATTAAGCCAATGCTTCTGAAAATCCCAGCTGGGACATTTTTCCGTGTAATAGCCCAGGACTGAGCCACAGGGAGGAACCAAGCAGTCTGTTTTCTCTGTATAATTGAGAATATCTCTCACTAGCCAGAGATACAGATGGAAGAAAAAAAAAAATCCCGGTTATGTGCAATCTAGTGAAATAGGTTTGTTGGTCAATAATTCTGGAAAGATAGCTTTATTTTTTAGAGTCAGAACACAGCTGTTAGGTGCTGCCTCTCCCTGCTGCTGCCTTGAGTCTCGAGTAGGGTAAATGTGCACACGGACTTGACCTCAGGAGTTCCTTTTATAGTTCATTTCCATCACTGTCCTTTGTGCTGGTCTCGGTGGGATGGTGGGGCAGAGCCAGGGCAGGTCTCCCTTGTGGGGCTGTTACGGCTGCAGCCGAGCGAAGCCCCTTAATGATCCCGATAGATTCACCTGGGCTGACGGTGGGAGAAAAATTCACCCTGCAAATAAAGAGCGATGACCGGTGCAGCTCACAGGAATACGCTGAGCAACTTAATTATGTTGAGCACAGGCTCAAGCAGTGTCTGTTGGTAACATATGTGACTTCAGAGCCTGGAGGTTCAGAAAAGCGGCTTCTATATTTTGGTAGACTGTAAACTTGCAGATGATAGTGGGCATTAATCTAGTTAACACGAAAAGCAAATACATCAGTTATCCCACGGAAAATAGAGCTGTGTCCTATAGTTGACATCAATCACTGGAACAGATCAATGTTTTTCAATAAGGAGATGAACAAAGATATCATTTCTTGCCAAAAGGTTATTTCTGCTGGAAATAGCAGTAACTGGCAACATTTTTGTTTTCACTGAAAACCCCAAGACTGAAAATTCTTGGTTTATAGCCTGTCAGTTAAGACACAAAAACTTTTACAGAAAAATTTCTCTGGAAACATTGTTCTCATTAATATCTTTTGTGAGAACAAAAAACATTTCCTGCTCAACTCAATAGTTTTTTAACTTGAGAATTTTTCCTTGTGTTTGAGTCCTGGGCAGGTTGTGCCCTGCGGTTCCTGCTCCGCACACGATGCTTTCAAAGTGCAGGAGCACAAATTCGGATCCGGTTGTGTGAAACTTCAGCGTGTTAACTTCACTGTTGTTCCTCTGGATTCATGAAGTGTAACGGGCCATGAATCAGTAATCTTAATTCACAAAAGAACTTGTTGTATATATTTAGGTCCTCCTAACAGTGCTGTAAGAAGCAATGCCTATTAAGCTTTCTAAACTGGTTAAACTAGGTCAGAGTAAGGGAAAACTGTACCAACATTATGATTAAAAGGCACCAGTGCAACGATCCTAGATAGCATTGTTGTCTTTGTTCCCATGAGTCACTGCCTAACAATATGGTTATTTTAGCTCTGTGACTTCTTAAAAAAAAAAAAAACACCTTTGTCCAGATCTTCACAAAAAAAAATCAGCTGTCTTCCCCGTTTCCTACCAGATTGCACATTGTTGCTCATTTGCTAGAAAATAATTGTGCGCATTTTAATTTTATTCTGTCTCTTTTGCCCCTTATTTGTATTACTAATGTCCCTTCCGTTTCCTTCTAAGGGTCTGTGTGTCAACTGGTAAGGATGGTAGGGATTGCATCCTTACCAAATGCAAAATAGTAGCTCCCCTGAAATGTTGCCAGGAAAATATTTGCCAGGTTTTCTTTTTTTTTCGTTGGTTAGATTTATTTTTTTCCCCTGTTTTCTGGCAGGGGAAGGGAGTAAATGAAGCACCCAGGATTTTATGATTGGCCTTAATCAGTTTTCATAACAATGAAAGAGTCCCCATTGCATGAATATTAAATTTTGATGAAGCTTTTTTTTTGAGGCTGTAGATTTAAGACAGCTTGGTTACCAGAACTCCTCTGCTCTGTGTCAGCTCTCTGTGAGAGACTGAATATTATAATTTCTATATTTGCTGCTCAGATGTCATTTAATATTAATATGCAAAATACTCATTCCCTTTAAAATAATGTTCTTATTGTATGATTTATTTGATGTGGAGCGCAGAGTTTTGTCTTTTCTCACATAAGATAAAGCACCTTTCAGAGGGAGATGATCTGTTTCTTCCCATACGTGTGGCACAAAATGTCAACATTCTTCCTGTCATTCTCAGGCTCAGGGAGCGGTGAAGCAAACACCAAGCGCTGCTCACGTTGGGAGCAGTGGGGAACTATTGAGTTTTTGTTTTCAGAAACGTGCACCATGAACCTGAAACGTTCAAGGATTTGCAGCCGCTGCAAAAATTTCTTGCTCTTCCTCCTGCAACTCCTGAATTCTTCAACTTTGATCTGTAATTTTTGCCCCTCGTTTGTGGATCTCGTGGCTGTAGCCCTTGTGCTTGCAGAAAATACAGGGTGAGACTGCTGGCATTATCCCTGCATTCAGCTCTTCATTTCTCACATAGTTCTCTAGACAGAACTTGCTTTTTATATGCTTCAAATCTCTGGGTCTAATCCTATAAACACTTACATAATGCAGTGCTTAATTGTAACCATCTACATAATCCCGTGATGCATTTGATGAAACTGCTACATAAACAAACATTGAAATATATCTATATAAACATTAATGTTACATGTTATCCTGCTCTACTAAAACTAGTGCAAAAATCTCATCCACTTCACCAAGAAGCAATTTGTTGTCCGAAAAGAGAGATGCAACATCAGCTTCCTAGGGAATGGATTTAATTTAGAGTGCTGCTTTTCTTGCAGGGGTAACTGAAACACTGAGATCTGCCCAGGGCCTGCAGGAGTGAGTAACTCTGGACTAACTTTGAGTATTTAGAAAAAGTGGGTTTGTGGAGGAATTTGAATGACAAGATCATAAAAAAACCACAAAGGCAGCGTCAGGTATAGGAACGTGAATCCAGTGAAATGACGGGAGTGGGAGCACCAGGGCTCGGCGAGAGGCTGAGGAGCCAACTGTGCCCTCCATCATCGGCTTCCCAGAGCTGGAGGGTGTTCAGACAGTTCTCCATCTCTGAAATCCAGAACTTGTTATGTGTTAATAACAGTATTAACTCGATATCATATTCATGTACACTTTGGAGGGTTTCCCTGTTCTTCTTGAAGTTTGGAAACCAGAACTAGGCAGCTTTTCCTAATAACTCCTATCTGTGTTATGCGTAAGTGCATTATTTCAAATACACTTTTTTTCATCCTTGGTTCCTCTCATTGGATTTGCACCAAATCTCATCGACCATGCAAGGAAGGCTTGCAGTGTTTGACTTTGTAACTATTAATATTCTCATTCATAAGACCCTTTTTAAGGTTTACAGGCTAGTTACCTGAAATTGCTGCTGTTATCTCTGATGTTGATAAATCAGGTTCTCCTTTCTAAAAAGTGAAAAAAAGTAACGGTCTCAGGATAGAATTTAAAGGCTTAAAATATTCTTGTAGACTCTTGTGTCTTGAGATTTACATCCACAGTCTGCATGGACATCTACAAGTTCTGCGTGTGTTTCTTTCAAGCCAAAGTAGGATTTCTTGTTGTATAGCAGCCAATGGCTTTTTTCCCTTACTTGGGTATGTTTTACAGTTGTTTCCTTTTAATATATCATTATGCCAAGAAATTTGAAACACTTAGTTATTAACACAGAATACAAACCCTAAATATGTTCGGGGAAGGGGGGTTATTATTATTATTTTTTGGAAACCATACAAAAATTATGGCCAGCACTATTATAATCCAAGGGAACACATTGGATTTAACAATGCAAATTACACATTTGGGGAAGGACTCTTTATTAGTCCCTACAGGATGAATTCACAGTTCTTATACTATCACTGTACATGTCTCCAGGGGCAGGGGAAATAAACAAGGCAAATTAAAGTTCAAGTAATGTTGGTTTTGTTGTTTGATTTGTTAGTAATCTGCTTCCAAAGTGAGTTCATGGCTTACTCAGCAGTGTGAGTGGGCAGCTATCTGGCTAATTTTCTGTGGTGCAGTATGTCACATCGAGTTTTTGTCAGTGTCTCAGCCAGATGAAACAGTTTTGGTTTTGGTTTTTACTATATTGTACCCTATTTTTGAGGCTTCATGAAAAGGCTGTGACCCAGTAAAGCTACTTTCTGAAGGAGAAGCTAGAAGCGAGTTAATGCAGAAGATTACAACTGGTAAGCAAAGTGAGCAATGTGATATAGCTGTCATGGGGAGCTCCTGTTTCTTGAGGAGTTAGAAGGTTTGACTGAGGAGATAAGGAGAGATAAATAGAAAAAAATTGAGGGGAACTGAGCTGGAAGGGAAGAAAGAGAAAAGGAGAAGGAGGAAAGGAAAGCAGGCATGAAGTGCAGATGAAGAGTCCTTGTACACTTAACACTGTTGTCTACAAGTTGTGGTTGGCCAGCCCAGAGGCAGTTTATTTAGAGCAGCAAGGTGGTGTGGTTGGGTAGGTCCTCCTGAAGGACCAGACTTATTCTAGCACAGAGTTACTGGAAGACAAACAAGGTTTTAGTTCTTCCTCTCCCATCCCCGCTGGACACTGCTCATTGTGGCCCACGTTCCCACCGTGTGTGGTCAGGTTGCGTAGCTCTGTAACCATCCTACATTTAGAACAGCTTTGTGTCCAGTCCCGTTAGCTCATAGGAACTGTGAGACTCTTTCTACACCCAAAATACTATCTCCAGCCCTTGTTGTGCCAGCTCCTTTGGCACTTATCCCAGGAGCTACCGTCCATCCCACGTGGGGAAACGCAGGGAAGGGAGAAGGCTGGTGGGGGCAGCAGAAGGTAGAAGAAAACCCTCTGTTTGCTTGAAGGTCTTTGCTATGGCTGACAGGCCTTTTTTAATCATAACTGAAAAAGCTGTCTGTTAATTGCTTTTGATTACAAATGCAACGGGAAGGGAACATGATTCTCCACATTTGTGGTTGGGGAGCAGAGCTACAGGCAAACTAAAATCCAGGTTCTCAGAGGAAATTTGTGGCAAGTCCAATAATTGAACACAAGTCTTAAGTCCCCAGTCGCTGCTTTAACCACAGGAATTCTGACATTCTACAGATAGACTTTAAATATATGGTGATAGGATGTTTATTTTAAATTCCAAAGCACCCCTCACTGAGAGACCGCATTGTCCTTGGGATTCTAAATACTCCTTAGGAATTTGTGGTGTAAGGAAGACTCAGTCAGTTCTGTAAATTCAGTGCCCTGATCATCTATTCTTAATTTTTTTGCACATCAGAAGACTTACAAATACATGACTGTGTGAAGCCTTTTAGATTTGTGTGTCTGATCCTGCTGGCCGACTATACTAGTTAGGCATGCATGACTGCACTCCAAAAGTGCATACAAAATCATCTCCACTCCTTTCTCCAACCCTGCAAGGAAAGCTACTAATTTTGTAACGTACTCCAGTTTTTTCCAAGTGAAATCGGTGAGATAAGGATCTGTAAAAGCAAATGGTTCTTCCCATGCTACACAGTGTCATAAGTTAAAAGTCATTAAAAATGCTATTTGCTTTCATTTTTGAGCCTTACTATCAAACCGTAGAGTGAGAGCAAAAATCTCTGGCATTTGGATCTGAGTTTGTCCACATAAATGGAATAAATCTGCTCTTGCTAGATGCCAATTCCTGTGGTAGAAGGATTCTTGCAAACCATGCTCTGTAAAGAGCTGAGTAAAGGGCAGTTAATTGTTTTATTCCCCAAAGATACAGCCACGTTCTGTTCATGTTCAAGGTGAAGCTGAGTTGTTACCCTCCTCTACTTTGTGCTGACGAGGCTGCACCTGGAATAGTGAGTCCAGTTATGTCCCTGTTCTGTCCCCTCGTCCCATCCATGTTCAGGAGTGATGTGGAGGAACTCCAGAGGGCTCCCATGATGGTCCAGGCCCCAAAGCATCTGACCTGCCAGAAGCAGCCGAGCGAGCTGCTCTTGCTTTATTCAAGGTAGGAGGCTGCAGGGTATCTAATAGCAGCCTGCAGCTACTTAAAGAGTAGTTACAAAGCCATGTCTTCACAGCAGCGGCAGAAAATGTAGCAAGGGGCAATAGTTGAAAACAGCACAAATTGGCAGGTTCTGGTTGGATATTAGGACCAAAATTTCCCCAGGAGGGTAGTGCAGCAGGGCGACAAAGTCATAGCCAACCTGATCTAGTGCTGGCAATGGTCACACTTGGAGTGGGAGGTTGGACTTGAGACCTTCAGAGGCCTCTTCCACCTGACATGTCTTTGATTCTGTTACAGAGCATGAATATTCAGCACATTGACTGCTTTTCCTAATTTATATTCGGAGGTTTTGGTGTGATTTTGCTCAAGGCCAGATTCTACTGCTTCTATGTTAAGAAGTAATTTTAATCCTCTGTAATCAATAGGACTATTTTTGGCACAGAGTTCTGGATTGCAGCATCTGCAGGTATCTGTATTGTAAATCCTAAAGGGGGTTGATTTCTTTTTTCTCTTTTTCTTTCCCTTTTTTTTTTTTAAAACACCTGACATGCTTAATGAGCAAGCAAATAAAAAAAATTACTAAAGATGACAGAGCTTAAAGAAACAATTACATCTTGTCTTTTAAAATTCATATACTACTTTATTTTCTTTGAACACATAGTAAGTTTCTCTAATAAAGTGACAGTCGTGTGTGCGATTTATCTTATCTTAACCCCTTCTTGTGACCTTTTACTTAAGTAACCTGATTGAAATTTCACTTTAATTAACATTGAAAGAAAATTTATTTTTCCAGAAGCCAGGGACATCAATATGAATTTGCACTCTGCTAAGTTTAGGTCCTGGAGCTGTCTTGAAAACTGTAAGAAAGCTCTGTACGTGATGGAAAGTATTGAGTCTCTCTTGTTACTCTATATTTGCCGTGTAATGCGGCTTACCAAAAACATTTCAAAATAAACTGAGAAATGATAGTACCACCGTTAGAGATGAAAGCAGCCCTTTAGAGTACTTCAGTTTGCACTGAAGAGGTGTATGCGCTCCTCCTGTTGTGCTTGATTCAGAATTAAAATGGATAATCAAATTTGGACCGTGATTATTACTCCAAATATTTTTAGGCTGTCCAATAAAACCACTGCTCTAATTAAAGCAGAGAGTAAATTATGGCTCTCAGGTACCTACATCCCCCAATATATAAGGTGACATTAAGCGCACCTTCAAAAGCAGAGGTAAATAAGTTAAGAGCAAGTCTAAAGGGACCAGTTCTATCATGGTTTAATTAGACAGTAGAAATTATGGTCAGAAAGAGCACCATGTCTTTAAAAGTAGCAAGGTCCATTTTTTTCTGAATGGATAACATTTGGCTAAATACTGTGGCCTGACAGAGGGTTTCATGAGGTGTAAATGACATTGCAGAGCCTCGGGCTTTAAAGTGGCTTGAGGAGGTACAGGAAAGGGTATTTTTCTTTCACCTGTCACCGCTTATTTTCCTGAACTACTGGCTGGTAGCCTGGCATTTTTAGCTAATGGGAATTAAATAATACAGCTGTAATACAAATGTTGTTCCTTGTTGCTTGATCTTATGTGGTAGTCATTAAAGTTTAAATAAAAATCTGGAAAGAGAGCCATATTTAAAATGGTTAAGGACCTTCAGCTAACTTTGGATTTTTATGGCCTTCTCATTATAGCTATTATACACTAACACAACCGCTAATGAAAGGCTTGGAAACTTTGCGTGGGATGAGGCTCATTTCGGGCGGGCGGAGGAAGTGACCGTCTGCTCGGAAATAGCCGCGTGCGCCAGCGCAGCCCCCGCCTGCGCCTCTGCTCGCTCTTCTAAATTAATTTGCGGCTGGATTGGCCTCGGCTTTGCAGGGGGCTGCCCAAGAGGCCACCCTTGTCACAGCCAGAGCTGTCACGCTCTTGGCTCACAGGTCCCAGGGCACTCGCCTCCCCCGGGGCAGGGCTTGGTCCACAGGTGTCACCAGACCACAGAGTCCTTAGTTAAATCCTTCCGAGCAATGGGTTCTGCTCTCATGGTAATGCACTCTCAATTACACTATTGATATAATTCCTGTGTTAGTTTTTTACTATTTCTTCCCTGAAAAAAGGATTTGCTCAGTATAATACCTTTTGATTCTCATATTTTGATTTATTTGCTCGCTGTATGAAAATTGTACATTGCAGAGATAAGAATTGTTGCTATTCCTCGTAAGAGTTTTTCTGTGCTCCCCAAAAGAAAGCAATTTCAGTTCTAGCGAGGCATTGCACAACTTGTTTCTGGCTGCAGTGACAGTGAAATAAATCTGCCTGCATTCTGGGAGGCGAGGGGGGGTTTAGCATCTCTTCCTGGGCACCTTTTTTTCTGTGCCCCAGGGTGCTCTGGAGGCTCCCGCCAGTGCCTTCCCCGGGCTGCACCGCCAGGCTGCTGCTTTGTGCCTCCGTCCTCTGCCTGTCAAAGAGCCATCGCAATGCCTACCTCCCCAGTTAAGCACTTTGAAGATTATTGATGTTGCAGCAAAGCTTTTATATGAGCATTTGATTCTAATATTTCTTCCTTCCGCGGTATGTTTTATTCAGGCTGAACTGCTATCCATTTTCCTTGCAGCTAATGGAGCAGAGAATCCTTGATTGTGGCTGCTCCCTATTGCGGTCTAAGGTCTGTTTTGATATGTCAGCACGATAAACTTTTCTTTTGATAATTACAGATTTTGTCAACCATTTTGACTACTAATCGAGCTGCAGTATGGATTATTGCCTTATTAGTAACACAAGCAGTTCTCCAAAACACACAGCCTGAGGCAGAGCCCCATTGCGGAAGACTTCAGGCCAGTTTATTTAGCAAAGCTGTAAGGAACTGGAAATAGGATCTTATACTGGGAAACGCTGAGTAACCTGAACTGTAGGCACGACGTCCTGCTTCCCTTAGGAACACACCCTCTCCACATGTATTTTCTCTTTGTACATCACCAGTTTTGTGTTTGGAAAGAATCCACTAGCTGGTATTTGACCGCTGCATGAGGCAGCCCAAGGGTCAGCCAGCGCGTTCAGGGAAGGGACTATGGGGTATGTCCCCAAAACCTGCCTTCTGAGGAAGAGACTTGCCTCGACAGGAGAGAGAAAGGTGGTCAGTGACATAATTTGAATGCAAAATTAAAGACTACTGCTGAACATTAAAATATTTCTTCTAGTTCCCCCTGGGATTTTGCATGGAATTCACTGTGCTCAGTGTGAATGGCAGAGGGACTATATTTATACTTGGTAAATTGGCTGGATGGTCTCCTGAGATTTGAATTGTTTAAGACAGAAAGCTCTTGATTTGGGGATATTTTGTAGCATCCAGTGTCAAGATCCACCCACAACCCCTCGAGGGATGTATTCAAAAGAATATGTCTAATTTTGCATCGTGAGTAGCTGGAGAAGAATACAAGCCACACATTCAAGCTGCATGATTTAAAGAGCAATAAAAAAATATGAGCTATTAATAAAATACATCAGAAAGAAAGCCTTATCTTAAAAGCATACAGAATTGGACTAAATATTTTGATTGGTACTTCCTCTCCCCCCTTTCCTGAAATAATTATGTCATGTCAGCCGAAACATTTCTTGAATTATGTTGATTTTAGTAAACATTTTCAGAGGGAAGAAAAACCAAATGCCATTCATCCCCTCCCAAATGAAATATTTTGGCTTCTTCAAAATGGCATAATTCAATGGCATTTTTTCCTCATGATTATTGCTACCTAAAATATTTTAAATTATATCCATGTTTTACAAATATAAGTATAAATTTATTATATATAATTAAGGCAGCACAAGAAATTTCATTGCATCCAAAATGTTTATTTATTTGCTGCAAATGCCTTGGCTTTAATAGAATTAAAACGGAAAGTGTTTTGATTCTTCTATGTCTAATGAACTGGCGTAACTGACACAGCTTTGACCCTGATCACTAGTGTGTCAGTTTGATTCCCCAAATTTAGTAGCCTTCAAATTGCTTTAATATCACCACAGCGTAGTTATATTTCAGACCTCCTAGGCACTGGGAGGAATTGCATGTACCTTTAAATGCCTTACTCTGAATTAAACCAGGACTGATTATTTTTGCATATTTATTTAACCACCTGGTCAGGATTTATTTTTTTGTGTGCAAATGTTGCCTGTAACTGAGACACAAACAAACACTAAGCCACTTTGTTGATTGCGTACTTTAAATGAAAACGTTGCGTTGGTATAGAGTCACTCTTGAAGTATTCTTTATCTTCTGAAAATGTTTCCTAGCAGCAACACTTCAAAAGTACATTTTTCATCCGCTAAGGAAAATATGTTCACAAAAGGAAGCACTTTTCAATGCCTACGGTAGCAGGTAAAGGAAACAACCATATTAAAAGAACTAATGAGAAAATAACCCAGGAGCAGTCTTGTTTTATTAGACTGATCATTTGCTGTGAAAGCAGGCTGAGTTCTGAACATCTGAAAGTTGAAGTGGCGATGGGTTGTGGACCAGGGTGTGAGTGTGTTTGAGGGATCAGCTTCAGGTGCTCTGAAGGTGACGAGGGTTCAGGGTGGCTTTCAGGAAAGTCAAACCCACCAAGACTATCCTGTAGCAACTCCAAAACCACTACCTGTGATATAGAAACAGCCCGTGTCTCTTTGGAGCAAGGGCCAAGGGGAAGAAGGGGCAGGAGGGTGATGGAATGCTTTTATAGTCAGTGTTTTGCCTACAGCAATTAAAATTTAAGAAACTTTTTTGCTTCTTTGCCCTCCTTTCTGGCCATAATGACTTTCTGGTTCACAGTTGCATGGCCATGTTTTTGTGTCTGCTCACTGTAAGAGCTGCCGGCCTGCGTCCAGAGCAGCAGGTTGTTCCAGCCGTGTCCGTAGTCTGTCTGCGGGAACACGGTGGGACACACGTGCAGCAGTGCTGCTCACAGCGTGTTCTGCAGGTTTCGGATAACAGTGTTTAGTGGCCATCCACTGATGGACCTTTATCCTGTATGGATTTGTCTAATCCTTCTTTGAACCTGTTAATATTCTTGGCCTCTACAGTATCCTCAGGCAACAAGTCTTGCATGCTAATTGTGTACTGTATAGTGTTTGAATCGTGAAGAGGTATGTATTTAGAGCTGCCTTTGTAAGAACGATGGCATGATTCATCTTTGTAACCAGACGACCTGAGCCTAATAAAAGAAATGAAGCATATTTTGAATCACAACCCTGAGCAAATCGTAAGGTGCAACAGTAAGAAATCCTGACCTCTTTGCATGGAAAGGTGTGGAAGCTCAGAGGATGTACAGAGTTATAGTGTTGACTTTTTATGAGTCAAGAAAGTTCAATCACCAAACTCTGTCTGAAAACTTTTGCAGGTACCATTGGTCTTCACAGAGGGAAGCTGTGCAGTGCAGGTGGTGAAACTTCTCTGCATGTTTTGTGCGTCTCTATTTCCAAGACATGCCAGCATCAGGCAGAGTAAGTGTTGTGGGGTGCTTGGCTGCTCTCGTAGGAAGAGGATTAGGAAAAGACAACCATTTTTGACTGTTCCAACTTGCTTTTCAAATTCACTATTTCATGTGTCGTTTGGCAGTTCCTCAGATTATCCCAGGGAACCAAGAAAAAGACCCCTTGTTGCATTCTGCATTAGACTAGGGTTAGGGATATTTCTGTATCTTGATGGTCTGTTTGACCATCAGCCAAGGTGAGGGGGGAGAGAGAGAGAGAGAAATCTCCTGTAGTTTCAGCTGCTACTTCATGAAAAAGTGAATACAAAGGCTGGTGGCATGCAACTGTGTTATCTAGGGAGTCTTGTTCCTTATTTGATGATTACAGGACAGGTTCACATTTTTGTATGTAGGTTTTTCACTTTGTGTCTCTCTGTTCCTCTTTGTTTACCTGTACAGGGCTTATAACTCTTTTATCTGTGCACCTGCTCATTGCAAAGTGGTGGGGGATGTATCAATGCTATCCTGAGGGAAAACTCTGCATTAGGATTTCAGCACAAGTACTGAGTAAGATGCTCTCCTCTGTGCCAATAGAGGTGCAGCACAAATCGGTGGAGAGACAATTCGATTTCCCAAGCAGAGGGAAATCCAGCTCAGACAGAGTGATCTGACTCCTGCCCAAGAGGGTTTTGTCCTGGCTCTTTCCATGCTCGTGTCTGGACGCAGGACGCAACAGGCATGGTGGGCTGTGCTGCAGAGAGACCAGCGCCAGCTCGGGATGGGGACTGCAGTGCCCGGGAGTAATGGGCCCACATGAAAAGTTGAGCGATGCAGATGCAGATGCAGATGCTCTGAGCCAGTAGTACCTCTACGTCTGTCGTGTTGACATTAAACTGCTTTTAGTAACACTGAGCAGGAAGAGGATGGTGTTTTGGCCCTGAGCAGAGACTAAAATGAGAGCTACTTTTGTGCCTCAGTCCTTTTAGCTGTGGAGAACCTAATTTTAGCATAGTAGAGATTATATATATGTCTACGTACACACACATGTATATATACGCGTCGAAGCTAAAATTTAAAATCATTGAAAAACCACAGTGTCTTGAATTAGAAGAGAGGTCAGAGGAAAGTTCACGAGCTCCAGTTGGTGCCGCAAACACAAGTGGCCGCTGATTCCCCTTTCGTGAGCCTGACCACAATGACGGGCGTCTGCTGATGGAGCCTGGGCTCACACCTACCCTTGGCTGTAGTGTCTAGGGCCAGGCTCCCTGACCCTGGCAGGGATGTCATGTTTTCCTCAAAAGAGTACTTTGTAATTTACAGAATTTTAAATTACAACTTATTAGCAACAGTTCCTTCCTGAATAGTGTCTAATGTAGCTGCGCTTGATGCCGTTGCTGTAGGGGGAGGTCGTGGCTTGGCCCAGCGTGTAGCATGCCAAGGCAATATTTTCATGGATTAAGTAAGGGAGCTGTGATTTTCTACCTGTGTAAGTGCCCAAATACTTCTTAAAGTTTGGCTCCGATCACTGCCCACCAACTAGAGGATATTTGCTTCACCTGTCTCAGCAGCTCATAGGATCAACCCATAAATATTTGTGCTCTTCCGTCTCTTCCGTTATTGTAACTAATTCTTAGGAAAACAGGACAACTGCTTGAAATTAACTTTAGTGACTGACAGCAAGGCAATTATTTTCACAGTTTGGGTTCAAAATAATTACTTGTGAGCAATTAGATTATTTTGATCTCATTAATTTAAATAGACTGTGGCCTTGTAAGTTTGTCTTTATTCCTCTGAAACACAGTACTGTTGTATGTCTAAAAAAAAAAAGCTTATAGAGGTTACAGAGCATCTCTTTAGAAGGGCCTTTTTTGATTTAAATAGTAGCTGTGTAGAAAGCAAGGCCCATACAGGTGAAATTGCTTTCCTAACTTTGCACAGTGAGCTACTGAAAAAGTTGGGCTAGAACAAAATCCTGGATATATCCAGCCTTGTGCCAGAGGCTGCAATTATTCCCTTTCCAGCCAGCTGTTGCTATCATGTTTGCCTTTGGATGCCTCTGGATCAAGTGTCTAAAAGTTGTTCTGGTGGAGGGACCATAACAAAACCAGGGCAGAATCACAGAAAAGGCTGAGAGGGGAGCATTTTTGAGAGAAATGTTGATAATCTTGATCAAGCTTGAGAATAGAAGAGACTTGAGATGAATTCTCCATTTCAAATCCCACATTAAATGGCTGCATTTGTTGCCAACGTGTACGTTGTAAATGCTGTACGTTTTTTCTTCTGGAGACTTGCCGAACTGCTTTAACCTGGCCCTGGTAAGATTACCATGGTATTCTTTCAATTACCTTGAACAAAACATGCCAATTTTCTATTGCCTATTTTTAGGCTTCCAGCTGGGCCTAAGAATTGAAAAGTTATTAAAGAACGCCAAGATCTGAGCAAATGCGCCTGTTATAAATTGTAATATAAGCCACTTATAAGTACAGGTTTTATCATCCTAGAGTTATTTCTTAATTTAAATGTTTCATGTGCATATCTTGGAGATTGGGATGTATTTGGGTGAGGAACATGATTATAAAAGCTATTTCTTTGTACACCAGACTGTGATTATTCGAGATTGTAAAAACAAAAGTATTACACATCTGTGAAATACCTGACAAAACTTTTGACAAACCAGATGTTAGACCATCTAATACTTCTTCTAAAGATACACACACGAATGAAAAAATACATGCAAACTTACTCTGTTACGATGATAATGTTATTGCCGTAACCTTAATTTGTTTTGCTTTTCATGTCTCCTGCAGCAAGGGCAGTGTGAGCATCTGAGTCTGGTTCCCATTTGCTTTGCTTTGGAATGTGTCGGGTTGTCTTGAATATCTTCCATCATTATACGGATGGTACATGTGCAATAGCTCTCTTAATGTAGGGCATGGAGACACACTGTAGGTATAGACTGTAATTAAGTGCGCAGCTATTCGGGAGCAGCTGTTCCCTATTGTTGTTGCTTAATGTTGTGCAGCACAACAAAGCCTTAAGGCAGCACTTGTTAGTATTTATGGAAACCCATTAGCCAGTCTGTGAATGAGCCTGCAAAAGAAGAGGAAATTCTGATAATAATAAACACGGGTTTCTGTTAAAGCTGGAGAACTCCAGCCGTCCCTATCACTCAGTGCTGGTAAAGGCTCTCGTCCCTTTGGTTTTTACCGCAGAGTAGGTCCAAATTCTTTCTCTGAATCAGCAATTGACAATCCAGATGAGTGAACTCCTTTCCAAGGCAATGCTTTGCTCTTCCCAGCCCACTGCATTTTTTAAAGGAAATCAGAAACTCTTCCTACTGCAACGCGGTGTTGGTGCCAGGATGAGCATAGGAAATACTATTTCCTGCCTGTGCTGGCAAGTTTAGTCATTAAACCACTTCCTCCAAGAGCCAAACTTCTTTGAAGAAGAAATAAAGTTCAAAGCGTTTTTAAGAGACCATTTGTTCTTCTTATGTGCCTAACCTGAACATTACGCTGTGTGCCATATAAATAGAAAGAGCTTAATCTCTTGAAGATGGACTGGCTGTTGTTCTAGGTCACCGGGTTGGGAGCAGCAGGACTGGGTTACAACAACTGCAGTTTTAGGAAGCTGCTTTCTGAAGTGGAGGGGTTTTGTTGGGTTGTTGCTGGCAAGCAGAGCACCCCAGAGCGGCCAGGGGCCATCGAACAGCTTTGGCAGGACCTGCAGCGGCTCCAGCTGCTCACGGAGGAAGAGGAGGCTTTGTGCTACCCTGTGTGCTCACTTGGATATTGGGTATCTCTGAGTCTAACTGGATGGCACAATGTGAGGCAGATACCTCGAAGCACTTTGTTCTTTCTATCGAAGTCACCTCACTCTTACTGGTGTTCCAGGTCTAGGTTTTAGCTGGCAGTACAGACTGTGTAATGATGAGAGTTACTATCCCGTTGTGGAGCACAAGTGATGCCGTGTCGCTGGTGGCTGGTCAAAACCAAGGAGTGGAACTCAAACAATTATCTACAGGACAAAAAATATTCAGAAGCTAAAACATTTCCAGGAATCATTTGCTATTACTGCCTGTGCTCCAGCTTTGCCTTAAACAGTATAGAGACAATTAGTTGAGAAAAAAGCTTCCAGTAAAAAGTTCCCTGCTCTGAACCTGCTAAAAGTAACAGGAGACGTTTGCAAAGTGTTGTAGGCATTTTCTAACCTTGGAGCACGTTAGCAGCAAGGTACATTTGTGAGGAACAGCAGCAGTGAAATGTTTGTTATTGTGCGCCTCCGTCTTTATGAGTATTATTCTGTGAGGATGGGACCGCTTTTCATCTGATCTGTGCTGCCACGGCGGATAAGAGAGGTTTATATGATGTCAGATCTGAAACCAAGAAACCTGTAGACAGGTTCTGAGCCGTGATGCCTCTGGCAACTGGTTTCAAGGCAGAGCTTATGTAGAGTGCCTGAGGTTTTAATAAGCGTGTAGATGTCTGAACAGCACATAAAGAGCATGGGAGGTGACAGGCTGACCCAGTCACTTTCATTAATTGGGATCAAGTTACCTTTTTACATCTGGGCAGAACACTGTGCTGGAGATTTCGGAAGCAAACAATACGTTGCCATTGTCTCTGTGCACCAGGTCCTCGGTAACCAGTAAACTGGGACACAAAAAGTAAGTTCATAGCAACAGGGGATGTTTGTGGCTGAGAGAGCACCAGGCTGCGTAAGTCATGCTTGCAAAAGTGCCAGCATCCATCACTGAGAGATCTTTGCAAGGTGTTTGTCCAAGGCTACTCTTTACGCCCAAGTTCTACACACACCAAATAAAATATTGTATCATAGTTTTTGATGGTTTTTGTTTTACGCTGGTCGAAGTTTAGGGCTGAATCTTCAGGCAGGTCTGTCAAAGGCTTGAGTAAATGATTGAGAAGTATACAGGTGTCTATGGAATGATCAACTTAGTTGAAAGGCTGTTGAGTTCATTTTAGGATTATTACAAAAAAAAAAAAAAAAAAAAAGATGAAATACCACAGAATCTGTCTCCTGTCTGCTTGGTATGTGAAGAGATAAATTAAAAACAAAAGGACTGATTTTGTGTAGGGTAAAAATGTGAATACTTGCTTGATTTCACTCCCAGATCAGGGATCTTAGACATTTGTGTCAGGGCAATGAGTGTCCTGCAGGAAGGATGGCATATGCTGAAGTCACTTACCAAAGAGGGTTTTAAAGATATTTGTTCTAATATAAACAGGGCCTAAAACCTCAGCATCACAGTGAACAGAAAGCACAAAACCGTAGGCCAGGGAAAGGGCCTTGGAAATGCATGGACAGTGGCTTGAAATACCAGATTTGTTTGGAGAAAAAAATTCTTGATATTTGATTCCATCTTTGTCAGCAATGTCCCTGAGTGAACCTCAAAATAAACTAAGCATTTAAAAATATCACTTAGGACCTGCAGCAGAGAGAAGACTGACTAACTGGGATTGTAAAACATGTATCTTCCTTCAATGGGGAACTCAATTCTTAAATTGAATTGGACTGACTGGTATGAGAAAAGAAAACTGGGCTTGGTTTTGTGAGCTCTGAAGAGTTTATGTTTTGAAAAATATTAGTTATTTCACTGTACTACAGAATCAAATTGCAGATCCTTACAAAGATCTTTCAGAAAGTTTTCTGGGAAGCTTTGCATAACATTATATCACTGCTGAGCTGTCTTACTCCTAAACAACAACGTCTCAAACCTCCGCATCAGATGCAACTGGCATCTTCACATGACACACCTTTGTGAAGTGATAGATTAGCTTAAAAACATTAGTTTTATGTAATATGAGAAAGTTTTGAGGTTTTTTTTTTTTTTTTAGCTAGCATTCCTGTTTTCAGGTATTTAATTCTAAAATGGTCATATCTACAGACTTTATTCAAGTGACTCCAACTTGGTTCAAAACTAATGAAATGCAGACTACCTTTAATTCCATGTATGTATTTTAAAAGTTCAATATAGGTATACTTATTTTTTGTTACTATTTAGTATTGTTGACTGCTGCAGAACCCAGAGGCTCTGCTTGGGAATGGGAGCCCATTGTGCAAGTCATGATGAACAAATCAAAAGCCATCTCTGCCCTAGCGAGTTGCTAAAATTTTGCACATCACAGCATCTGAGGACAGATCTAAGTCTCTGTTGTGACTCTCAGTACTAGGCTGCACTTAAAGAAATTACCAACCTGTGCTCTTTGAGAATTTTGGGCCGGAGTTAAAATGGGAGCGACTGTTATCTCTGCCATTTTGGATTGTTGTTTTTAAATAGGAGAAATCTTGTACTTAGGTAACAGAAAGAAGTTCTCGTGAAATACGGCATCTTTTATCACTGTTTTGTTGTTGCTGTTTGGTTGGGTTTTGGTACAGGTTGAACAAAAATGCTCAACGTTTAACTCCATCTGCTATTTGCAGAAATACGTTGACGATCCAGTCATCATCTTACTGGAGTCAGTGGAACGAACCTAAGTGGGTAGAGCAAGCCTGCTGTTTTTAGTGTGTGATATAGAGAAAGTTTGCTGGATATATAGATTTGACTGGTGAATCTGTTGCCACTTAATGGAATTAAAATAGCTTGTGTTCGCAGGTATCATTAACTGCTCTCATTTCATTAGTCTATGATCTTTGTTCCTGGGCTACAGTTTCACTGCACTGCACAGTTTCAAAGCAGCTTACAGACTCTGTGTGAAATCTATATTTACACAATTATAGCTGCTACGGGAAAATGCAAGTCAGTTATTTCGGGAGCTCGTAGAATAAAACATGTCTTGAAACCATGGTTTGGGGGGTTTATGGGTTTTTTGATTGTTTTAATCTAGATTCTGCGTTAGCTTTTAATCTGAAAGCATATGACACTAATCTGTTTGACCAGTGTATTATGCGGTCCCAGGAAGGCAAAATTTAAGAGCAGATTAAATCTAGTATAGAGCATCTTGTCTGTTAGCTGTTGTCAACACCCAGCTCCCTTGCCCACTGTACTAAATTTGTTCTGACTGCTTTTGTTCATATATACATAACAAAAGGTGTCTCTCAGTACCGAGTCTTGCTATAATGAGAAAAAATGTTAAGAAGAAAACTCCGTGTTGAACATTAAAGTGACAATCCTATTCAAACTACCGGAGTGGGTGATTTGCGCCGTCTGTGCCACGTTCTGTAACACAGGGAAATGAAGAGAATCAGACAAGGGCTAGTACTTAAAATTACATGAGCAAAAAAATGTAAATGGAAATCAACAGACTACTGATTATTTCATTTGCAGAGCTTAAACATACTAGTTACCATCAGGAAAAGAAGCACAAAGTTTTAAAGCAGAGCTGTTTGCTGGAATCGTACATATCTTCCTTTGGCAGTCATTGATCTATTTTTCACATATAAGCTATACAGGGTATTAGCTGTATATATTAGCTAAGAGAGTATGAGTTCTCGAAGGAACAGATGGTTATTCCCAGCCCGGACAGCACTTTTTAAGCATTAAGAAATCTATACAACTGTTCAAGTGAATTACCTGCGCTTTGCTACTGCAATTTTAAAGCGCGGTGTAGACTTGAACAGTCCCTACCTCCAGCATCCCCCCGAAATTAGAAGTTTCCTTTCTTATGCCCTCTTCATTTGCCATGCACTTTAAAAATGATGGTTGTCGTCCCTATGAAGATTAGAAGAGCCATGTTGGGTATGTCACAGGCTTTGATGGTAGTATTGCCCCAGGCGTTTGTCATCCAACCTACAGGGAGAACAATGTGTAATGGTAGCGCTTTTTTCAGAACCCTGTAAGTATACAGATATTATTAAATTTTACAGTTACCACAGGGAATGAATCAAAGCCTCCAATAAGCAAATGAACTATATATTATTGCCCTGCCTTTATAGTTTTTGTTCAGTACTATCTGATTGCATTCCTGTTATCACTTAGTTGTTTCTCTGCATGTAGTTTTATCTAATTTCTCTTTATTTCAGTCACTTGCAGAGGAGATAAATGGATTACTTCAGACTAATTGCTACTTATTTAAAAAACCATCAACCTTCTGTAAGAGTTTCAAATTAGGGGTTTAAGCTAGCTTTTACTATCTGTGGTATTTATCTTGAAGCATTTAATCACTGTAGAGTCTGTTAATGAGACATTTTTCTAAAGCCGCTTTCATTTTGCCCTTACCTGCTCTGCCAAAATTTTAAACACAAACAGATTATCACAGTTAAGTAGATAATGAGATATTTACTTCTTTTAGTATCTGTATAGATTGGAAATACCACTGATAAAGCTTGCAGCTGCATGGGTTTCAATGTAAAGTGTCTGACAGACAAAATAAATATTGCATTATCTTGATTTCCCCATCCCTATATGACAGAGGAAGCAGCTGCATTATTTATCTAATTGAAGGAATGCTGTATGTTTAATTAAATGTAAGGGTACTTAGTAATACTGAAAAAGTAAACAAAGGATAAATGACAAAATGAGCCCTAGTCATCTAGTCATTTAATTCACAAGCATTGTATACCCTTTCATATAATTATGGTAGTATGTGCCTGTACATCAGAATCAATGTATCCAATCTATATTCAACAGCATATCAGTTTCTCATCGCCCTTAGTAAGCTTTCTTCTTTTCCCAGTGCGATTGGATAGGGAGCTCACAGAGCCTAATTCTCACATACCCACTTGCACTAATTGTCAGTGGGATTCATCTGTTCTTCCCTGGGTGTGAGAGCAAAATCCACCTTCCTATTGCTGATTTAGAAAATGTTTGAAGTCGATCTGTTTTTTAAAACACACTTTAATCCCAAAGCATTGAGTGATGCTCGGGTAGGAAACGGGATTGTCGCGGGCCATGTGAAATTGAGCTTCAGCACCACAAACTGAGCAGGAGTTTTCTCGCTCGTTCTAATTGATGCTCCCAGCAATGGCTGCAGCGTGGTGGCAGCCTCAGATGAACACAGGCCTGATTATTGTTGGTATCTGAGGAAAAAGCACAGTGCACGAGTTAAAATATTTACAAGTCCTAGGCTCTCTGAGGGAGCAGTTGACATCTCACAGTTAAAATATAGTTTTCCAGGAATCTAAGCCTTTATTTGTTGGGTGAAGGTTTCCACATAAAGATCCTGCAGGATCTGGAATGTGGATTCTGATGAAAAACATGTTCCTTGTGAAAAAGTTCTTATCTTTACAACCAGCTACCTCAAAAGACTCAGTGAAAGCCATAAGACATAATTAGATCATGGAGTTTGATCCCTGCCAAATTCATAATTTAAGTCAATGCTTAAGTCACATCTCTAACAACAACAACATAAAGGAACTGCCATTAGCGCATGGAACTGGTGCTTTCATGTGCTAATACACTGATCACTCCAATTTTCTGTTAAAATCAGGACTCAAGAAGTCCTAACTTAATCCTCAATCTCTATGAATTATCTCAGAGGTGGATTTTTCTTAATTATTTTGCTTTCATAAAGAATAAAAAAAAAATCCATTAATATATAGTTAAAGTCTATTAAGTGTCTTGCATGAAAGTAAAGTTTGGAACAAGTGTGTTTTGCCTGAGGTTAAGCAACTCTTTGTTCAGGACTTAATTCAATAGATCAAGCTTCCCAGCATATCCATTCTTCCAAGGCACTCCCTGTCTTTCACAAATATAGCAAAATAAACATGAAGGAATACCATCAAGAAGAAGATATGCAGCTTGTGTAAGTAATTATGTCCCTTGTTAGTTCACTATAAAGTAATTTTCTTTTTTATTTTTTCCCCCCACTCTTTACATTTCTTAGTGTGCCCTGGAAGGTATTTTTACTTAATTTTGTTTAGAAATTTGAAAAGCAAGAGAAAGTGAGGGATGATTACAGACTTTATTTAAGGGTTTGATTTTGGTTTCTCTCTGTTCTTATATCAAAGATAAAATGGAAGTGGTGGTGTCATGTTCAGGTAATGAGATTTTATATTAAAAAGAATAAATTAAGCTCATAAAGCCAATGGCAGGAGGGACATGAGGAACCATTTCTAGCTCACAAAAAGGACTTTATACATTAATGCAGTGAGCATCAAGAGTTATTAGGAGTTGAAATTCAAAGCTCAAAGGATGTCAAGTGCTTCAAAAGCAAAGGCTTATTTTGTATTGTTTATATTTAGAAGTGATACGGAGCTCCCTTGAAATATTTTACCCATGATGTCAAAAATCAAAAGCATTACAGGGAAAAAAAGAACTCGGGACATTTCCCTTGCAAACAAGAGTTCTGTCCGTGACACACCAGAGGATTCCTCTGAGGTACAGATTTGTACGCAGCACCGCTTACCAAAAAAACACAAACATCCCCTCTGCTTAGCTGCACGTTGTTGCTTGCCATGAAAATTCATAGTACACAGGAAGGTTTGACTGTAACATTCACGACTTCTTTTTTTCTTTTTCTTTTTCTTTTCTTTTTTTTTTTTTTTTTAAGTAAAACCCCAAATCCTGGAATATCAGTATGTGGTCATTTTTTAAATAGATATTTTTTTGAAAAGCTGTGTGACATTTTTCTTTAATGGCTGATTTTTTTTTAATGTCAGCTACATTTTTAAAGCATGAGGCCTGGTTGTAACTAGCCTCGGCACTGCTACTGTACATCAGACTGTACTATTTGATCATTAATTTATCACAGTTCTAGCAGTTTGTTTGACAGGTGATAGTGCTTTCATCTAATGGCTACACAGCGAGTGTGTGGTGCACTAAAGAGTGGATGCCACTGACTCGAGTTAGAAATCAGCAGACAACAGCCACTTTGCAGAGCTTTATCGATTTACCAGGATCATTTAAAGATACGAAACAAATGGAATAATGAATGCCAATTCAGCTCACTGTAGGGTTTTTTTTCTTATAGTTATTTAGTCGGGAGCATATTAATAGAGTTTTGTTGCTAGCGGTGTTGTTATTACAACTATTTGCAGTGGTGCAAAAATCAAGGCGCAAGTTTGAATATTTGTGCTAGAAATGCGATGTCCATGTTCGGTGCAGCTTAGGAAGTTGATACTTGGCAGAAGTATGAAGCATACTGGAATATTATGAATATTTACATGCTAAATTCAACCTTTCTTAAAATTAACTGGTGAGGATGTTCTCTGGATTAGGTATGTAAATATGAATATTGCACTGATGGGAGGTGCAAAATAAGACACCTTTTGCAAGCAATGCCCCGGCAACCTGTACTTTAGCATAGAGGGAAACAAACTATATTTAATCTGTTACCTTTCTGCTGAAGAAACAGTGACCTCTAAACCTGTTAGCAGCCCCATGAACTTCAGAGACTCTAATCCTGAAGCACTTGGCTACACCAGGTCTTAGTTGAAATGGATATGAAGAGGTGCAAGGGGTGCTTTGAATTTTAAAGTCAGTGCCTATAGACTTCTGCCTCTGGTGTTGGACAAGCTGGCTTAGGCCAAAGCTCAGATGACTCACGGAAGTTAATTAGTTTTCTGAGGTGCTAATTGCTCATATTTCCCACTGAAGTCAATAGGGAAACTCCCACGTGCTGTGGCGGGAGCTGGAAACTGTCCACACAGTGTTGTGGGACATCCAGAAGCAGCAGAGTTGCCTTTTGTAGTGGAGACAGTGGGAGTTGCTTACAAACATGAAGGAAACCAAAATGATGTCAAAAGAAATTTTATTTTCCTTAGTGGTTTTTACAAAAATCGCAAGTGAATAGTAAACACAAAAACTTTGTCAGACATTTTCAGTATTTATTTTAAACGGATCTGGATGCATAAGTATGTGCTGGCCTTTCTCCTTTTAATTGCAAGTCACAGGAATGTTGATTCCTGCAGGGTTGCCATGTACCCAGTCCCCAGAAATGATGCTTATTTATCTAAAGTTATGAGTAGACCACTGTCTGTAGGTTTGTAGCAGCTCATCAGTGTTGAGTTTGCGTAAGCCTGGCTCCAGGAAGGACCCCGTGCCTTGGTTGAGTTGATCATGAACTCTTTTTGCTATTGGCTTTTAAGTTCCTGTGCTGTTGATCTGTCACATTTCCAACATAACAAATTTTGTTTGGTTTGTTTGGAAGTTTGCTAGTTAATTCTAAGTAAAAACTGGTTAATTTTATTTAGTGTTAAAGTAAATGTGTTATCAACTGCTCTTGTGAGGAATTAAAGTGGGAGTGTTTTAGTGATAGTTAAAAGGGGGGCGCAAAATAAAAAGAGCTGCGCTTTCATCTTGCCTTCTTTCCCTTCACCGTGGAGTACCAGTTAGGAGCTGCTCAAAGTCCTGGGTAAGCTGCACATCGTGGTCTGCCTTTCCATTTGTCCTCCTGCCTACAGAACCATAAGCTAAAAATACCTTGGACAAGCAATTCCCTTCATCTTCTCACTTCAGCTTGCCAGTTCCCAGCCCAGCTCCTCCTCCTTCCACCGTTTGAATGCCAGTTTGAGGAGCTCTCTTCACATTTTTGGCTATCACGTTTCCGGGAGGTAGGATGGGTTTCCCCACAGCCAGCCTGGTTATAAATAGTTACTTGCCTGCATGAAGAGCTTGTGTCCTTGGCAGGGGGTCCTGCCAAGAGCAATTGCCATGTGATGGAGCCATATCTGGTCTTATCTTCTCCTAGAAGTACTGCCCCTGGTCCTGCAAGGTCTTTCCTGGAAGATCCTGCTCACATGATTTCAGCATTAACTCCAGATGCCATTTCCCTGTGAGGGCAGTGGAAGTGCAATGTGAATTTTTCCATTTGCAGCAGGATAAGGAGGGTGGGCTCAGGAGAGCAGATTCTCATCTCCATTGCTGCTGAAAACCAAAAAGAATTCAGCTGGAATGAATGAAGTCGTCCCAGCGATAGCCTTATACCACAGAGATCAAAGTCTGCCCTTCCCTCATATTTTAAGCTACACTCCAACCAATATGCAAACTGCGTTTTTACCTTCGCTTTCTCTGCTCCTAATTCCCACAGTTGAAGTCTACAACCTAAATCCTGAATCTCTGTCCCCGGGGCTGCCCCTTCCCACTCTTGCCACTGCTCGGTGGTTTGGCAGACGGGGGCAGGCGGAGGGGGTGGCCGACGTGAATGCAAATGCGCGGCGCTGGGCAAGCTTGGCTCGGGTCGGCTTGTTTGTTTGTTGCTGCTGTTTTTGCTGGCCTAAATCTCTGGAAAACATCTCATGTGATTCACGTAACACCGAAGACAAGTAGGGTCGGACTTGCGGAGGGGAACAAACACTTGGCGGGGATCAGCTGCCCGACGTGGCGCAGCAAAGACTGGGATCGAGAGGGATGCCAAAAAGCTCTTTGTCTCACATGCACATTAGGATAAGTAACATTGCTCCTCGCCATCTGTCTCTCCCTATGAACCTCTGCCTCATTCCCATGTAATAAGAAGATTCATAGAAGTACCAGCTGTGACCTTATAGGGAAGCCTGAGAAACTTTGCCTTTTTAACCA
This sequence comes from Streptopelia decaocto, assembly GCF_964273445.1. Lineage (NCBI taxonomy): Eukaryota > Metazoa > Chordata > Aves > Columbiformes > Columbidae > Streptopelia > Streptopelia decaocto. Next base: position 4,336,721 of record NC_138666.1, on the reverse strand, counting down.
GCACTGGGAGAGTCAGATTTGGCACCATCGAACACAGTTGTGTGTCTGTAATTTTTTTTGTTGCTGCTCTGCTGCCATCTCTTCCCCCAGCAGTCATGCAGCGTTCATAGAAAGATGAAAGCCACCGTGGCAGTTCAGGAGAGGCTGGCAACTGCCAAACAGGAGTTTCAGTGGGCTATTTTTTTTCTTTTGTTTCTTCCTGCTCTAATAAGGCTGAATAACATGAGGAGAAGAGACCGTCAGATGTGGCGATTTCCTCGTCTCTGACTGCTGATATAGGCCAAGAAGACCAAAATAGTAGTGACCAAGATGAAAAAGTGGTGTCAATATTTGTTTTATGAACCTGGCACAAAGCATAGAGCAAGGTTGCCAGCTTTGGGGCTCCCTTGCAGATGTGGTGATGTGTTCTCCTCTGGGTTAAATGTGAGCTGTGTCCCTCCTACCCCATCGGCAGGATGTTCGGCAACCGAGGTTGCTGGCAGCGAACCCGATGTGGGTGATGGTGCCTGTGGTTGTGCTGTAGGCGCCTGTGCAGCTGCGATGCAGGTAAATTTACACTGAGCTTTTCCACAGAGCAGGATGCGAGTCCTCCTGTTTCACACATTCATGGCAGAGCAGACTGGGGATTCCCCTGACCTGTGAATTTGTGATGCCACCTGTGTAAAGGACTAATTTTCAGTTCAGAGTCATTCTGAAAAATTAGGGGAAAGATGTTTCGAACCAAAAAATCTACCTTGGCTAATCAAAATTTAAAGGAAAAAAATGAATTTGTAATCAGTTAAACCATGTAATTCAAACTCAGATTAAGCACTTGATCATCAAACCTGGTTTGAGTGCAGTGAAAATAAATCTCAGATTGAAATATTTCATTTTTTAATTATCAAAAGAACTATTTTTACTTTTTCATTAAAAACAACTACCTGAAAATGTTATCAGTGTAGCTGTCATAGAATATTGCAATGGATCTGAATTATGTTTATTGTTGAAACATATAAGGCAAAAAACTTTCCACATTATAATTGTAGGACAATTAAAATTCCATGGGTATTTTTATGGATAAAGTAATTGCTAAGTTTTCCAAAGTAGAAGAATTAGTGTAAGTGCTCCTGAAATTTCCCTCTTGAGCATCTGTATTTCTTGGAAAACTCATTGTAACTGTATAAAACCCGTTCCTCCAAACTTCACGCTCATCAGTGTTTAACTATTTAAAACATCATTTACCCTAAAAGTTTAAGAAATTAGAACAAAAGTTTGTTGTCTCCCTCTCTTGTGCAATTGTCTTGTGAGGGGAACTCGGCTTTTCACTGGGACATGCGCTCGCATGTTACTGAAACACTTAAAATTGCACCCAATATCACCAAGAGCAGCAGATGGATCTGTCAGCTGTTTTGCTGAAAATGGTAAATATCTTCCCTGGAACATTCATAAGTTGCCTGAGGCAAAATTTCACAGTGGAAACAGTGAGATTTCTCTTTACATAACATTCCTAGTACTCACGAAAGTCTAGGTCCCCCCCGCACGTCGGATTAAAATGCCCATGAAGCAGAAGATGATGAATGGGCACAGCTGGGCTGGGAGAAGGGCATTTTCAGAAGCCCTTGGCCGTAGCCTGACCGCAGCCCATCAAAGCCGCAGGGAGCAGCACATGAACAGTGTCTTTAGGACTTACTGTTGCGTGTTTTCACATTTAGGTGGAGACCGAAATAGGCTCTGATGATGGCTTTGTGCTCCTCTCCTTCCACGGGGTCTTAGTGGTAGAGCGAGCAGAGTCTTCCTCACATGGTCGCCTGGAGGGTTCTGCGGGACCGCTCAGGTCAGGAATTGGAGGTGTCCTAGGTTGTGTACCATAACACACTCACAGCCCCAGAGCGATGATGTCCACATCTAAGAGGAGCTAATCCCTGCTGGAGAGACAAGGGAAAAATTTAATGGGCAGGGAAAATTTTAATGAAATGTAACAAGGGCAAGTGTAGAGTCTTGCATCTGGGTAGGAACAACCCCAGCTTCCATTATAAATTGGGGAATGACCTATTAGAGTGCAGTGTAGGGGAAAGGGACCTGGGGGTCCTGGTGGACAGCAGGATGACCATGAGCCAGCACTGGGCCCTTGTGGCCAGGAAGGCCAATGGTAGCTGGGGTGGATTAGAAGGGCCCAGAGAACCCTGAATTTAATGAAGGGTTATCTATGTTTTCAAGTTCATTTGTTATTAAGGCAGGGTGTGAAATTAAAACCCAATAGTCATCTCCAAATAACTATGCTCTGCAATAAGGATAAGCAGACAGATGTCAATTAAGATTTTCCCAGGTAGTCTACTGCAATAAGAGAATCTTAGACACTGTCTTAATTACAATACCTTTTAAAAGTTTATTCTTGTTACTACTGATGTTTTTAATGCATTACAATGTCTGTAGCCAAAAATAATTTTTAAATGTCTCTTTTGTTGAATTACATACTTATTGCAAAAAAGAAATCAGATGTTTCTGAGAGCAAAGTTTGTTATGGGCATTGTAAGTGTTTGAAGTTTTGATCATTCATTTTCTGATGGCCTGAGAAATTATTGTTTATGAGTTTATATATTGCTACTGTAGGCAAAAAAGGAGAAAGTACCATGCGTGCACTTACACCGAAGGGGATTTCCACGGTTTCCAAGGTTCACCTCCAGCTTTTGTCAGCCTTACCCTTTGAAGCCTGAAATACCTGGTGTCTTTGTACGAGACGGAGCATTCATGCATTGGACTTTTCTGTCAACTGAGTAAGAGTTATTTTAAACAAAATCCTGGACCCAAAGTGAAAATTTTAATCTATTTGACATCACCTACGTGCAAGTACAGACTTTGGGTCAAGTTTTGAACTCAACTTCATACAGTAACGGTTTGTGTGATTAGTCTTGATGGGACTAGACGTCTAATGGGAGAGCTGTTGAGCAAGTGCTTGCGTGTATGGGGTTGCTGTCTGTTTGCTGATGTATCAGCCCTGCCTGGTGAACAGAAAGAATGAAAGCTCTTGACTCAGGCTGCTGTGAATTGGGTTTTATTTGAAATCTGATTGGAAAGTTTGTAATGTGACTCAGTCCGTGCAACAAAAACAACAGTCATTTCTGGGGAAATTCCTCGTAGTGGGCCCAGCTGTTTGCATCGTGTGGGATCTGCTGTGGGATGGGGCTTTCTTGGGTCATTAAGTGGTGAGAGGGCGCAGGGGGTGAGAACACCTACCAGGGAGGCCTATGAGCAACAGCTTGGGCTGAGGAAAATAATGCAGGTTTGGGCATCTGTGAAAGTGTGAAAAGCTTTAAGGCTTTCCTCTGGTGCCTTGATTCCTCGAGGGAACCGTATGGCAAGCTCTGCAAACAAAATAGATAATATTTTATGTTCAAAGCAGACATCTAATTGCATCTCCCAGCCACTGGGCTACAGCATATTTACTGATTCTGTCTTCTGTAACCCAGCCTAAGACTCTCATTTACAGTCCCCAGCACGCGTGTGAAGCACAGTGGTGCAACCCCCGCCTCCCTCGGCTCTAGTGTGCTTGTAGTAGGGACTACAGGTGCTCGTGCCAAACTTGCTTGTAGCTTGGACGTAATAAAGCAGAGGGAAAAACTGTAAACAAACCATTTGGAACCTAATTTCAGCTCCCTCTACATTAATCCAGCTATGAGTCAAGGAAAATTTTTGTTCTTTTGGGAACCTGACCTTGTTGCCTGCACACCAAATGCAGGCAGAAACAAAGAGGCTGGAGAATGAAAGAAAATAAGACCAAAGGTCCCTGTTTTTTTCTTGATTTTTAGGCTTTCTTTTCAGGGGGCAAAAAAACCCAAATACCCCTTGACCCAGAAGCAAATAAATCTAAAGAAGTTTTTCCTAATGCAGATAATAAATGCAGTGTATAATAGTGTAACGTAGTGAAAGGAGTGACTGTTCCTGCCACTGGTTTTTTAGGTCATTGTCCCTGGGATCCTGGGATACACTGTTCCAGACTGTCCCCTGGGATACACTGTTCCAGACTCTGAGCTAGTTTTGGACTGAGATGGTGATACAGCTGCAAGTTGGATCCAATTTGATGCTTCTATGTCACTTGGTTGTGTAGGTCTGGGTAGTCCTAATCTTCATAGGGAACTGAGGACCACCAGAAGAGTTGAACTGTTTACAGCTTTTGCTTTCTGGTCACTTCAAAGGGATTTCAGGCACACTTCATCCCTTTTCTTCTGTGGTGAGAAGGATGTACTGTGAAATGGTTCTACCAGCATCTAAAGCAGCAACAGCAGTTATCTGAGTGACTGTAGTGGAACAGTCTTCTTGCTTCGTTTTCCTGCCTTCCTATAGCTTATTTAAAAGCAGGTACTGCGAGGTTTGTTATTCCCAATTGGAAATGTCAGCTGGTTTAATTTGTTTGGGTTGGAGAGCTGGGTGAGGAGCTGGGGATGTGGTAGCATGGCACACGCAGGGCTCGCTCGCTGCAGGTCTGGTCACAGAGCCTGTTTGTGGCCAGCGCTGCCGCTCACTGCACTGTTCACTGGAAGAGTGCACAGACTCATGCAAACTGATGGCAATGCAAAAATAAAGCTATGTTTTGGGGATTATTAATAATAATCATGTTGGCAGAGTTATGGTAATAATTGTGCCATGAACAGTATGTGGACAGTTGTAGCATCGAGCATTTTATGGAAGGGATGTTAGGTTAGGAATCCAAACTCCAAATGGGCCCCAGGGGAAGAGGTTTATTGTTGTGCTCATCCAGCAGAGCAGCCAGAACCTATGCAAAATCTGGGGAAGGAAGGAAGGAAGGAAGGAAGGAAGGAAGGAAGGAAGGAAGGAAGGAAGGAAGGAAGGAAGGAAGGAAGGAAGGAAGGAAGGAAGGAAGGAAGGAAGGAAGGAAGGAAGGAAGGAAGGAAGGAAGGAAGGAAGGAAGGAAGGAAGGAAGGAAGGAAGGAAGGAAGGAAGGAAGGAAGGAAGGAAGGAAGGAAGGAAGGAAGGAAGGAAGGAAGGAAGGAAGGAAGGAAGGAATTCAGTAGCACCTGGGAGGAAGAAGAGGTATTTCACGAGTTGGACAAGGGAAAAAAAAAAATCTGATACAAATTAAGTTCAGGAAAAAAAAAAAAAAACAAAAACAAAAAAAAAAAAAAAAACAAACAACAACAACAACAACAGCAAAAACAAAACAAAAAAAAAACCCAAACAACAACCAAACAAAACCCCCATACAAACAAACAAAAAACCCCGCCAACATGTGGAAATCAATTGTGTCCAGGACAGTTAAAGGAGACATCAAGGCAGTTACTAGACAGAATGATACGGGGATAGATGCAAAAGACATGAAAGGTAAGGCTTTTAGGTTTCGCTTTTGAGAGGTTACAACTTCAAAAGAAACCAAGTAAACCAAAATAAAATGTTTCTTTCTCATTTTGAAGTGATTTGGCCATAGGTGCCCATGTTCTTTTTATAGTTTTGTCCTCTGGAAGGCTTGAGTCCTCCTAAAGCTCACTCCAGGCAGCCTCTCAAGCTCGTTCACCTCCATGATTAGCAAGAGGCCTGTGGTGCACTGAAATGTTATAAGGAGCCTACAGAGGAACTCATCGGGAACCAGAGAGGTTGCTGCCTTGGCAGGATTCCTCTTACTGTTTTGTGAAGATAAAAGGAGGATAAGTAAAGGTTAGTATTTCAAAGAAAGTGTCTTGGATCTTAAAATATTTGGTGAAATTATTCAAGAATAGTTCATTCATGTGAAAGTAGTTTCTGTGTATTGCTGTCAAGGTCAATGAAAGCTAAAGTCTGATGCGGGCCAAGCAAGCAAAAACCGCCTGTGGGCTCCCTGAGCTTACGTGCCTGGCCACTAAGCCTGACATAGCAAAGTCTGTGGGGAGCAGGAGCAGGACCTCGCAGGCTTTCTTGGGGCAGTTCTGCTGTTGTTTTAAGTTGGGCTAAGACCTGTAATGTCACCAGGAGGGTCACAGTGCGTACTTCAGGAGTGCTGATGTGACTCCTTGGGATCTCGTTCTGTCCAAGCTCAGAAGCTCCTTCCCCCCCAGCTGCCCACCCTGTGCTGGAGGCTGGATCCCACCCAGCCCAGGCCTCCTGGCCACCACGGCAGAGACCAAGTGATGGTGTGCAGGTCCACCGGGCAGCTGGTGGAGGATGTATTAAATATTTGGCTCCTCTTTTAACACAAAATTAATGTTTAAACAACCAAGTTTTCCAAACAGCTCAGATGTTAGGTAGTGAGATGCAGGGGACCTGACAGCCTTGAGCTGTGCCGCAATCACGCCGAGCCGGGGATTTTGACAGAAGGCTGCTGCTGTGTCTGAACACAACCGATGAGCGTTGCGTGACACGGCAGCTGGTTCTAGCTGGTTATCCGAGGCCACTAACATGAAGCTGTTTACAGGGGCTGAACTTTTGGAAACCAGCTCGTACTTAGGAGTCTCTGCTGTAGCTAATGACCCTGAGCAGACTGTGGCTGCCAGCAGCTGCTGGCCGTGTCCTCCGAAGCCCAGAGCTCCTAGCATGGAAACCTCTGCTGAGCATCTGTGCGTTGAGTAAATGCAAACGTTTGTGGAGGCTTAGTGGGTCTTGCTCCTGATCGTCTGATTCTTTGCTGAAGACCCATGTGCCAAGTTGTCGGGCGTAAGCGCTCAGGCTTCAGTCACTGATTGAAGAGATGCTATGGAAAGGTTGTTAGCAAAATTACATTCCTCAAGTAAAGGAGGAGAGGTATGAGAGCTGGGCATTCCATGGGGTTGTTCACTGTGACTTTGGCAAGTGCAAGCAAGCTGAGATTGCTTTTTCATTTCATACAGTGTAGTAAATGTTTCATACTTAAATTTTAGAGATTATTATCTGTAAGCTGAAAATATCTGTTGATATGCCCTTACTGAAGTGATGTGTCTGTATCTGAGTACAAAAACATTCTGCTGTGATGTATTTATCTCTGACTTTGAAGGTGAATAATCTATTGGACTTGACAGTAATTTGGAAACATTAATGCATGTAATTCGCTGGAAGTAAGAAGTGGATTTCTTTGTTGATTTGCATTGACGTTGGGCAATTTAGCAATTAGTATGCATCCATATTGTTACGACATTTCTTAGTTTTCTGAGGAAATGTATAGACATCTGCCATCCACTAAAGGAACAGGAAAGGATATCTACTCATAACTGGTGTTAATAATTTTAAGGCAGTGGTATTTAGTAAAGCCTGTTTGACATATAATTTTCACAGAAGTCCCATGCACGGTGTTTTCTGAGGCCTCTGTGAAGCTGGGTGATGCACTGACTTGGTGCTGGACCAGTGTGAGCAAGTTTGTACTCAACACAATAAAACAGGTGCAGAAGTGTGATTCCAGGTGCCATTCCCCTCCCCACAAAGCAAAGGGACTTCTCCTTTGGTGGACTGGGGGAAAAAATGGGCTACATCTTCAGTGTCAGTTTGAATCTTGTCTTTGTTCCCTGCCATTTTGATGCCTGGATTTTGTAGCACGCTGTGTTTTTTTGCTGGGCTTGTGAAACGTACATATTCCAACTTAAAAATCTGCATGTTCCCATCTGTACCCTGAGGATATCTCAAAAGGGGGGGATTCAGAAACTAGGGGAAGAAAGGTTTCATGAATTTTGCAAACTTTTTCCTTTGAGTGCTTTTTTCATACTTGAGTGACACTTAGGGATTACTTACGCTATCCACTATAATTTAACGTGTTACACAATAAAGAGTATCTGCTGTTCTTTGTGTATTTCAATAACAGTGCTTTCCTTATCTATTTTCCCCAGCTTGCCATTTCGTGCAGGCAGAGGACTTGCTTCGGTCATAAATGCAGTTTCACAACCTGCATCGCTCCTCTCTCTTGCATGTCGAACATGGCATTTCAACAGCTGAGAATTCAGTGGTTGTCAGATGAATCAGGATTCGAATTAATAGCTTGTGTATTTCTTTGGAATAGTGTTTTCAGCCCAAGATTGATTTGTAAGCACTCCAAACTGCACTCGTAAATGCAAATGTGCAACTTCTGTTAACATCAGTGACGATATAATTTGCATACTGAGTGAAGTGTAGGCTGTATTAGTTATCTTCTAGATTTTACTGTCTTCATGCAAGTTCAGTGTAGTATTTTCCACACACTTGGACACCTGTGCAAAATGAGGAGCTGTTGCTTTGTAAATATTCATGTTTCAGGCTGTTGTATGTGTATTGTTGAAACACCCAAACCGTTGTATCACAGACCATACCTGCATACATCAGTTACCTGATTTCTACCCCTGTGACTCTGTGCCTATTTTACTATTCTTCTGAAATATTTTGCAAGAGGAAAGGAAAATAAGAAATATTTCAGGACAGACTCATGAGACAGAGTTGAATCCTCTTATTTTAAGAGATCTATTCTAATTTGTCCTTTAGCTTTGCCTTCATTGCATGGCTCATTCCATCTTCAAATAAGTATCTAAAATAGGTTCTATCTGTATATGGAAAAGGAAGCTGGACACCCAATTTTTAAGTGACTTAAGCTGTATAAGAAGAATCTCTTTCTTATGACCCTGCAATACTCCTGAGCAATTAACAGTTTCCCTTCCACCCCCTCACCCTGTATTTTTCCAATGCGTTTAACTTCAGGTACAGGTTTGGGCCCCCTTCCAGGAGCTGCACTTCTCAGTAATGGGTGTGATTTGTCTCATGTGGGAATTCTGAATAAAATTACCAGTAACATACTTGCGTTCAATTAAATCTATTTCAACATACACATCATTTAGTCACTCAGCAGGGAAATCCTCTCTGCCACATTCGAGGAGTGGTAATCGATATGTGCTCACTAGTAACATGTCTGCAAATTTCAAAACACTATAAGGAGTTAGGTGATGTAGATGACTTTGTCTTAGTAAATTGTAGTCTCTGACAGCTTCACTTAGCCGTAATCAATTCCCATCCCTGTTGTTCAAAGGCAAACTGTCGAGCGATTTAGTTGCTTCTGACTCAGTGTCAGAAATCATGAAGCACCCTGTTCTTGGGAAAGAAGCAATCTGGACACGATCAGAAAATGAGCAAGACACATTGTCTCAGGTTATATTGAGGAAAAAAATCACAATCCATTCTGGGGGTGAACTAAATGGCTACTCTCACCTCTTAAAACATCACACACAGGCAGGGAAACAACTCAAACAGCTTATTCACAAAAGGGAAGTTTCAGATTTGTGCATACACATCAAGAACATGTGAAAGGTGACCCATGATTCTGCCAAATTGTTTTGTGCAGGAAAATGTTGAGATTGGGGTGTGGGAAGGTTGAGTGAGGAGCTGTGTGAGGAGTGCATGGGGCGTCCCATCACCTGGGCGTGCAGAACTTCACCCGTGCCCCTGCTTCTGCAGAAGGTAAATGGGAAAATGGGGAAAGTCTTTGATGTGTGTGCTTGCCGGCCAACACGCTGAAGGCAGCAGGGGCTGGGGGTGACCAGAGGTGGAGCAGAGTCTGGTGAGGGGGCCTTACCCAGGCTGGCTCACGATTGCTGGGTGTAGGCAGCTGTTTTGACCAGTGCTGAGAGGTGGAGAAAGGTGAAGCTTTGTTACATTTTCCCTTTAGATGTGGATGTCAGGTTGCACTTGCGTTTGGACACTTGGATATATTTGAATTGAAGCCTGGGTGTAGACCAACATATGAAGTACCAGATAGACAAAGCCCTGTCTCTGTCGTGCGAATAACTTGATTAATGCCTACTTCTTTTCCTAATAATCCAGTCTCCTGCCTCCCAGTGAGCAGGTGAAGAGTGGAAATAAAATGGTTGGAATAAAATGACTAGGATGACAAATGCAGGTCAGGATCTGTCAGAGCTCACAAAAGACCCAGAAACAATCAACCTGATTTCCTCAGCTGTGAATGCTCAAGTCAGACAAATGTATAATGCATCCAGCTCTGTCTAACATGTATGTGCAGCCTCCATGCTGGGACTACACTCCAGGCTTTTGAAGTTTAGCCAGTAGCCGCTGTATTTCTGGTTGTTTAGCACTTGCTAAAGAGGAGCTCAGTAGTCCCAGGATGAATTATAATTTTTGCCCTGGGAAAGAAACAGAGAAAACAAAAACCTAACCAGAGCAGTAAAAGCCTTTTGGAATAAGTACTATATTATAAAGGAAAGATTTTTAAAGATCAGATGTGATTTTTTTTTTCCTTCACAAATGGAAGTGTGACCTGAGAAACAGTACAGTTTTGTAAAGGTTTGCTGAACTAGGAGTTGTGCGTAAAAATGGCTTGAAAGGAATTAGTAGACGGGAAGGGAAGCACATGGAGAAATCAGAAACAGCACAAAGGTTTAAGCACCCTATGTGATGCATACTATGGCTGTAGAACAAAGCAGACTTTGTATATGTCTTTTGTGTTTAATAATATGTCTAACTATAAAATCTCTAAGAATATTTATCATTTCTCTTTCTTTCCTCCTTTCACTCCGCTCTTCTCATTCCCTGCAACTGGTTGATACTTCATTTTTTTTAGGAGGGCCTGGTTTTAGACACATTAATTGTGGGTTACACAGGTTGCTTCACTTGCCATTTCAGGAGGCAGCCTCAACATCCCACCTGGTAGTGTTGTTTACAAGCCGGTTTGCAACCTTTCCATTCTGCTCCCTTATTTTTGTTATGCACGGTGTAATGATGCCACATGACATTTTAAGTCTGAATTGGTATTTCTTTGTGGTATATCCTCAGGCCTGCTGTGCTTTGGGTGTTTGTGTTCCCTGTCCAGACACCCACATGTGGTGTGGTTATTTTCGTTGGTGACTGAGTGCAAGCTGTACTCTGGATGTCGCTGGAATATGTTTAGAGCTTCCATTGATCTCCTAACTACAAATAATCATTATAACTGCAAAAAAAATAGTGGATCAAAAATGTGGGAACGTAGCCTGGACGATGCTGGTCCCTTTTCATTCTGAAATGCACGATGTGCAAGTTTGAGGTATAATATATAAATGGCTGAAAGGTTTGTAACAAGAAAACAAGACAGGGTATCATTAGGCAAGGACTGTTTAGGAAAAAATTAGCTCTATGTCTTTGGCTCTTTAAAAAAGAGAATGAGAAAAAGGTACAGGCAGCCGTGGAAAGTTGGTTGGTTTGTGTGATTCCTCAGCCCGAACAGGGTACTCAATAAATCCCCTGCTGTAGTTTTGACTAAACACAGGTTTTTTCTTCCCAATACTGTTGCCATGCGGCAGTCGCACAGTTCGCTCGTTCCACCCCAGTAGTGGCTGCGTCCTGTGTAGATAGTTTCAGGAGTTTGTAGACGTGTCCGATGTTCTGTGGGATAACATGTAAAACTTATTCGGTTGTTTAATTTTATATGTTAGCTGTTAGTCAGGAGAAATCTGGGTTTGGGAGAAGAGTTAGTTGGAAGTTTGAATCAAAATGAGGTTAGGTTGCACGTCTCTCTGCTTTGGTCCTCCCTCTGTAAAAAGCTTGATTTCCCTTCTTCCAGGAGCTCTTCCAAAGGTAAATACATTGATGAGAGTGATGCTGGTAACCACTGCGGTACTGGAGAATTCTTCGTGTGTCTAAGGGTTTCAGATGGAGATGATTGCTAGTTAAAACTTGTCCGTACAGAGCCAGGAATGCTTTTAGGTCCTTCCTAGCACAAGTTCTGGTTCTCATTAGAAACCAGTGGTTTTGTGCATTTGAAATAACAGTTCAGAGTGATTCCTGTCCAGAAGCAGTGAGCAGGACGGGAGCAGCAGCGTCTGTGCTGTGTCACATTGTCCCTGTCCCGCCAGCTCCCCACAGCTGGCCAGGCGCTTTCCCCAGCGCCTGCTAATGACGGCCGTGCTGGATCAGCAGCGCTGCAGTGTCTTTGGAAGGCGGGTGGGGGAAAAATGTGTCTGGAGTTCATGCCATCATATCACAATTGCTTTGGGATAATTATTGAATGCACACAAGAGCAACGTATCTTTTTTTTTTCCCCTGCAAATGAACTGTACTTGATGTAGCGCTATTTTGGTTTTGTTTTCTGTTTAACATTCCTCCGTAAGTGTAGCTCCTCTGAGGCTTGAAATGAGACAAAACTGAACCAAAGTGACTTTGTTTCCTCTGTGTAAGAGGATGGACGCTGAGCGATAATGACATATTTTGCGTGTGAGCAGCAGGTGCGAGACCAAGTGTCTACTGCGGATTAAAGTAAATATGTTTTTTTCTATATTTAACCGATATGTGACAAAGAGACAATGTTTAAATGTCACTTTCCCTGTTTTTTTGTGTGTCTATAATTATACATTCTAATGTGCCAAGTAGCTACTCACTGAAGTTCAAATTTACATAGTAAAGTTGTGCATAACAAGACAAACAAGATACAGTCAAGCATTCATCTCCATGCATCTGGGCTGCCTCCACCCAGCACTTACACTACCAACAAATGAATGTTTTCTGCTTTCTTGAGTTCACATAAATAGCTGTAAATTCCTATAATTAACTATGATAAGTCACTCCCCACTATTAAAACAAAGACGTGTTTGTTTATCGGCCGCACTCGCATCCACCACTCTCAGCATCACGGTGTCGACCGATGTTTTTTCGCTGTGTTAAACAAAGCAGAAATGTTCCTGTTGGGCAATGCCAGAGTCCCAGGAGCAGCCTCAAGCGCCGGAGCCCCGGGCTGTCGCCTGCTGAATGCTCCACTTCTCCGCTGATGGCTGCTTCCACTCCTCCCCATGCCCGCACCCCTCCCAAACCCACAGCCTTGGGTGGGCAGTTGGGGCATTGGGGAGCATGGCTGGGGAGCAGAGAGGTCAATGCAAGTGAGATATCAAGATGAGGAGGTTCTTGTGGGGCCTAAAAATAAAGCGATTCCTATGAACATTTGATTTTTCCATGTGTCAGGCCTGTGTTTAGTCATAGGTTATTTGTGGCGAAGCTGGTCCAGACTTTACTGTCTAAATCATTTTTTTCTGATGTTCAGCTAGATTGGTAGTGACATAAAAAATATAAAAATATTTGTGACATTTTTCTGCTGAAATCTGATTTGGTTTTTGAGTCAATTTTGGGGGGTTTGTTTTTTTTGTTTGGTTAGTGGTTTTGTTGGGTGTGTTGTTTCATTTTGTTTTAGGCTAAGGCCACCAAATTTTGCCCCACACCATCACTTTTCTTCTCAATTTTATTTGTATTTTATAAGTCTACTCTTGGTACTAAGTGGAAACTCTGCTTCACTTATTTCTTACCTCCATTGTCTGCTGTGTGCAGGGGACTGTGCTCAGGTTGCCTCTGCTATGGCAGGACATGTTTTTCGCAGCTTTTACTGTCTCAAAGTAGCACATCACAAGAGATGCTGACCACAGAACTAAATTAGACACCCAAATTACAACTCCCATGAAATACTGAGAAGGCGAGGGCAGGAAATACAACAGTGACAGTTTTGTTTTGCCTAAATTTTCCATGGAGGAGTATTTCATAAGTTATGTCGAACTGGAAAGCTGGTCATATGTCTGTCTCTGCATGGGAACGAGACCTGTGGTCTGTAGATTCCCCAGGAGCAGACGTGCAGTAGTGCCAGGACACTGGCAGCCAGAAATGGAGGTTGTTCTCTGCTCTGGCATCTTTACACCATCTTCTTCCCACCATGTGGGCCTGTTAATTGCGTTATGAGCGTAGTCAAAGATTTTTTCTTTAGAAAAAGAAAAATAGCTGTTGCACAGAACTTTGTATCTGCTGGCTGGAAGAGACCAATAGTTGACCATCTGAAACAGCAAGGATGCTCAGAAAGTGCGTTGTGAAACTTGGGGCCACTGATGGTTTAGTGGTTGTTGGTCATCAAAAAAGTATGAATGGTTTTCTTTTAGTCTGGTTAGTAAAAATAAGACTTTCAGGTTTTAAAAGCAGACTATATGTAGTTTGCCTCCTTCCTTATGGATTTTGTTAGACATAATTACCATGCGTGAACAGCACAGCGCATGGATTATACAGCAAATTCTGTTTTGACCATGCAAACTCACAGTGACACTGTGGGCTCTAACAGCTGTGAAGATGTGATTACAGACTTTCATGTTAATATTGGGTGCCTTAAAGACCGCTGAAGCTTGTTCCCAGGTCAGCAGAACTCGAACAGACTAGCTAAGATTTTGCTAAAACAATGAGAGGATTTTCCTTAAAAAGTAGAGAAAATGAAAACCATACAGCTTATTATAGTGCTGAAAGGGTTAATTCTTAAATGTCCACCCACAAGTCACTCCTACATTCCTAGACTGTCCTTATAGCTTGGCCTTTTATGATAAGTTATTAGCATTGTACTTACATTGATATTTACAAGCTCCAAACTATTTCTGGCCTTGTTATATGAGGTACCGCGCATAATATGTGGCAAGAGATGTAGTCTGATGTAGCTTTTTGAATAAAAACAAAATAAAGAAGAGCAAGCCATCGTTCCTCGTTTTACATTGAGAAACTGAGGCAGGGGAAGATTGCGGGGCCGTGCCCCAGGCTCCCCAAAGGCTCCGTGTCCCCGGGGTTGCTGCAACCAGCAGCAACCGGAGTGTTGTGGCTCAGCCCGGAGCTGAAGAGTTTGTTTTTAAATAGAGCTTATCTTCCTGAAATAAATGCAGTCTCCTCTCCCGCTCCTTTCTAAGAAATATATCGATGGATCAGTGGATTTTTTTCAGCTGTAAACTCTGCCTTTGGATAAAAGCAGTCAAAGGGGTTGTTTAGAGTTTCTGCCTTTCATTTTAATTCCTGGTTTCATATTGTTTCCAGGATGGAGAATAGAAACATGAGCTTTTTTTCTCCTCCCAACTCTAGGCTTGCCCTGGGACCAACCTATTTTACATGAGCTCAGTACATCTGTAAAAGGAAGAACTAAAAAAAAGCCAACAAACAATAGAGCGTAGCAAAAACCCACTTAAAATATTACAGCTCAAAATACCACAGAGCCTCGTTTGTCTGTAATCCTGCTCTGTTTAATGGAACCCCTTGTGTCCAATTCACCTTATATTTTTATTAATCTTTGTGATTTTCCCTAATGATCCTGTTATAAAGACATCACAGCACATGGCACAAGGACAATGCACATAAAAAGTTAAGAATGCATTTAACTACCAGCCATTGATTAGTGTTCTTAATGAGCTTAAATACTACCTGGTAAAGGCTTTCTATCAAATTCAATTGGCTGCAAATGCATTAAGCTTAATGAAAGTCAAGATTTGGGTATATATGAATATTTTTTCTTAGAGGAGGTGCCCTTGCTATGAGTATATGAGCACTTGCTATCCAGCCTCCTGCCCCAGTGGGAAGGGGTGGCAAATGGCATTGTGAGTGACCCCCAGAGCTCTGACCCAATGCCCGTTGCACTTAGTTTGCTATAAATCAGGAGAAATACCACTGGCATCAGTGAAATTGCACTGGTCTTGGTAGTTCTTGTGATCGGTAGACATAGAGGAGGTGAAAGGTATTATCTGTTGGTACAATCTGGGAAAATGTCCATCTGGAGATCCAGCGGCACTTTGCGGGGGGAGGGCAGCCTGGTTTTCTCCAGACTGTGGAAGAATTCAGCAGCAGAATCAGGAACTGAGGCCAGGTTGTAGTAGAAGGCTCCACCAGCCCTTCCCAGGACCCAGGCGGGATGTGTGTAGTGTGGCAGATGCTCCATGGTAATCACTCGGAGCACTGTGTGAGGAGCACAGGGATTCTGTCCTTCCTGTGACCATCCTGCTGTGACAGGGAGCCCAGCTCCATTCTGCTGACTGGGAATATCTGTGAAAAGCGACTGCAGGGCACGAATATGCGGGAAACCCTGATGGGAACCCACCGTGGGGAGGTGCCAAGTGCACACAGCCAACCCCAGACTTGCAGTTTATCCGCAAGAGCATCATTTCTCAATGTTTTGTTTTTTTTTCTCTTTCGTGAAATTTCTTAGTCACGAGGTCATTCTTTCAAACAGAAATATGATATATTATCTTCCCTAAGGTGCAGTTCACCTGCAAATATGGCCACTATCCTTCTAAAGAAAGCCCATTTTCCCCTGGTGTCTCAGAGGCACAATTTCACAAGGACTGGAATCCACTGTCACCTCTTCCTGGACTGTAGTGTAGTCTTCAGCTTCCAAAATTGTTCTTTACTACTCTTCAGACTTCTTTAAGTTACAGTAGTTTGCATACTGGTTACCACACGTATTTTGTTTGGCACAGTTTTTTCCAAAGCCTTTCCATAAAACTAAAAATACAACGCACTGAACAAACTGCTCCATTACCCAAAAAGAAAAACTTATTACTGAAACTTCAGGAAAGCATGTTGTGAGCATTTTGACTTCAGCTTCTGTCATAAAATTCTGAAAAACAAAAAAATCTGGAACATGCAATTAAAATAATTGTAGGTGTGTGAATGCCTGCCTCCAAGCAAAGAATTTAATAATACATTAAAACCTTTATTTTTGATTCTGGCAAAATATACAATTATATCCATACAAACTGCCATTGCATCATTTCTTGGGTTCATGGAGGAAACTTCACCTACTCTTATTTCTACTATGTGTCATGATATTATTACAATTCTTACTTAATTTAACAGAGCAATGTGCTCTCCAGTACACTGAACTGAAAATGACACACACTTTCCTAGTGAGATTGTATTTACTATTGATTTATCTCACCAGATTGTATTTACTATTGACTTATCTTGCCCTAGAGAGTTCTGGTTAACATTCCAGTGATAATTGACACTGCTTTATTTAACTCTCTCGGAAGTGCATCCTCACTCCCAGCAGTGCCTTGGTGCTAGAAAACACTGAAATGCTCATACAAACAATAAATTTGCTGGAGATTGATTCATATGTTTGTCATTTCTGAGAGTTATAAGAAAAACAGAGGTCTCAGGATTAGAGATTATTAATTAGCTCATTAAAGTAGAAGAGAATTTGCAGGTCCAGAATAGGGAGGAAGTATCATCTGAGCTTTCTAAGTATCACTTTTGTTATACTGCAATCTCGCAATTACTGATGCTTTAGCAGGCATCTTCCAAACTAATAGTTTCTACTGACTACATTGGAAGAAGTATAATTTCATCATATTCCTACAGATGCAGTGCACATTAATAGCCTTGTACTATTCTAGTCCATGGGAGGTTCTTCTGCCACTTCACTGAGGTCCCTGTTGTGCCCTAAAGTTTTTTAGGTTGTGTCAGTCAGTGTAATGAAAGATAGTGCCTCTGCCTACAGACTGGGCTGTGCCAGGGTGACTCAGATATCTCAAAATATAACTTGAAATGCTCCTGTTGAAAAGATTTCCCAAAATGACAGCAATCCTGTGATGGTAACTCAATATGCCTGGTCTTTGTTATAGAGCTATCACCGGTGTAGGGCGTTTATGCAGAGATAGAGGTACACGCATCCCTGCTGTTATTTAAATGTTAAGAAGATTAAATATAAAATACAGCATTTACTTGTGGCGTTTCAAAAACTTTTATTGTTGAATTGGTTTGGGGGATGACAATTCTTGGCACTGTTCTTTCTCTAATCTTCCTTTTTCAAGACCTGTATGCAGCAGAGCCATCTCTGCACACGAGTGACCTCTGGACAGAAGTGAAGCTGCATCCCCAGCTCTGAGCCTGGGCTTTGCAGGTGGACATGTGTGGCGCTCAGGGCAGGCCTAAGAGTTTCTGTAGACTCAGGAGAGAAGGAGAACGTATCGGCCTTGATCTATAGCCATGCCTGTGAATACAATTAGTTGTACACATCTCCAGTCGTGTGTGTGTGGGTTAGCAGGTCAGAAAGCCCCTTGGAGGGTGCTGGGAGAGCAGCTGGGGTGCCGGAGCCCAGCGAGCAGGTTAGGTGCCAGTAGATGGCATCCAAGAGTGCCCATCCCTGGGGTGCAGCTTCTGTCCACAGCCGAAAACACCTTCCCCACCTGCCCTACAGCCACCTTTGGTGTGCAACAAGTCACCTTCCACATCCTTCTTTAACTTGCCAGTTGCTACTTGCAAGGTTTGGGGAACATTGGCTTCTGGATTAGTTAGATCATTGATTCCTTTAGAAATGGCCATGGTAAAGGGTGATGTTCCTGTCAGCGTTGCCTCTGTTTTGTATCCAGGCAGCTCCGGGCATGAGTGTGATGTTGTTCCTGCCGTGCTCTCCCACACAGGTGTCTGGGTGGGTTTGAAATGGCTGCACTAATAACAGAGAGGGCTTTACCCACTATATACCTACATCAGCCTTGGCCCTTAAACACTGCACAAGTCTAGATCTTGGCTCCCAAGAGAAAGGTTAGACATAGGATTTCTTTTGTATGTAGTGTGTTTATAGGTCTGCTTTTTTTCACAGCTGTAGGATCGTCCCTCTCTTTGGAAGCTCTGGAGCATTGCTCAAGTGAAATCTGAAAATTACAGGTGTTTTAATCAAGATATTTTCTGCTCAGTGCTGTTGACATACAAAAGTGCCATTTGTTGCTTTGCCAGAGAGGCAGAGGAGGTGGATGACACCTGAAAGACACTTGGGATTGTCCCGTGGCTCTGCCATTGCCCCAAGGAGCACGATTCCACTTCTAGTGGCAATGCCTGATTTCATCACGCTGTGCTTACTTCACTAGTCCCAGAAGTGGCAGCCATAAACACTCAATAATTAACACTGACAGTTAATACTTACAACGCAAAAATGATTTCTTCTGCCTCCCTCTTGAAGCTATCCAGTAATTATCATGATCCCTATTTTGTGTATTCGTGGTACATGCTGTTCATTCACCCTCCGAACCAACAGCAATCCCAGCTGGGTAATGCATGCTGGGTTGCAAATGTGCCCAGATCAGCCAGCTGCCAAAATGCCAGGTAGGTGCTTGTGCATGGCAGCGCTGCGGTGCTGTGACTTACAACACAAAACCATGATCTGAGAGATGGGACAAGGCAGGGGCAGAGGCTGTACCTGCAGGGCAGCGATGTAACACTTGCTACTGGGCCAAGAAACTGCCGTAAGGTGTCTCTGCCCCATCGGGCTGCTCCTTCCCATTCATTCCCACCCCAGTTTCATGGCTTGTTGCTGTCAACACGGCTGCACCGCAGCCTGGATCTCCAAAATGAGGCCGCTGGGAAATATTTGTAGGGGAGGGAGCAGGAACAGCCGCCGCCGGCTCTGCCGCTGAGCCTGGTGCATCACGCAGCTACACCCAGAGTTTCTGCCACTCGTGTCTTGTCCTCACCTTCAAGTCCAGCAAGGGGTGGGTCAGGCGGTGAGGAAGGGTTAATGTGGAAAAGCAAAGCGCAGCGTTGCTCCCAGGAGCACGCAGAGGTGACAGGGTGGCTTGCTGCCACTCCTTCAAATATCGGCGAGATGGACTCTTTAAATGCAGACTATGTAATGTGTTTGGGGACTATTTAAAGTAAATGTTATTGACAGCCATTACATCTGATAGTACGAGTAAGTATTTAGGGAATTTTTTTAAAGGTGAAGTATTGACAGGAAAGACTGTAACAGCCACTTCTGGGCCATTACAATTTATCTTCTAGATCAGTCTGGGTTTATGGTTCACTGACATGTTTCACCCTGTTACCTACTAAAGGGTGGTTAATGACAATGTGTGGCTACACATGATACCGGAGCGTGTGACACAGCACATCTATGATGCAAAGGCCTTGCAGGGAAGTGCTCCTCTGAGGAAAGCTGTTTGCAGCAGATCTTCACAGGGCTTGGTCTTAACAGCTGCATAATAGAATAAAACATTGAATTTGACCTGTCAGAGCAATGTCTAAACTTGCAAATGCCTCACATTCTGGTAAATCTTGGGTGAAACACAAACCTCAGCACTACAAACTTCCATATAATCAATAGGGGGAAGAGCTGCGGTGGCTGTAAGTGGCCTGGATGTGCCGACTGCCGTGGGGAGCACAGGTTGGTACTTGCTGTTTCTGGGCACTGCAGAGCTTTCTTGTCAAAGGCACCACTTTCAATTCATCCCCAGATTAGTCATGAATGGAGGTCATTTTAGGGTTATTTGAGTGTGTGGGTAAAAACAGTTTGTTACAAACAGCAAAGTCACAAATAACATTCACCTCTGCAGGGGTCCTTATACACAGCCTTGTTGGAAATGTTTTTGAAGCAGCAGAAAATAAGGACACAGTAGTGCCCAAAATAACCATGGTCCATAAATTATCTAAGCATGCTGTCTTTCTCCTTGCTGGTCATATTCTGGTCACCAATAGTATTCTGAGGTTTTTGTTCCTTTTGTATTTATTTTTTTTTATTATGCACCTGAATTAATCTGTCTCCTGCCAAAAGGTATTTTTTTTCTTCTTTATCCAGAAAATTGTTTAGAATTGGGATTTCCTTCTGCCCTCCCAATTCCAAACCACTGCAGAAGCAAAACAGATGTGGATTCACTCTCCCATTGTCAAGCCCCAGCTTTCCAATGTGAACTCAGTAGACTTTCACACAGATACAGTGGCCCAGGTGTGAACAACAGAGTGAGGTCTTGCCATGAAAACAACATTTCATTCCCAAGGTACAGATGCACATTATCTTCTCTTTTAACTTCTGGCCACCAATTCTAGAGGCTTTTTCTGGAAGCAGCCGGCAGCGTGGCTGAGTTCTATCTGTGCCTGTCTCTTGTTCTTCCAGCATCAAGCTGCATTTTCATGGCCATCTTTTGAACAGTGAGATATCTCCCATTAATGCTGATCTTGCCCCGCATTCCTGTGGCATGACTGAGCTGCTCAACACCGAGGCTGTTCTGGTCCCACCAAAGCCAGCCTGCTGTTGGGGTGCAGGCTGCTTTGGGCAGTGAGACCGTTTTCTCCTCCTTTTGTTTGCGCTGGATTTTCTGCAGCCGCAGCAAGTGCCATTCAGTCCCTCTGTTAACATTTACACTGCAATCAGCATCCTGCGCCCTGTTCTATTTTCTGCAGACATGTAAATAGAAGCCTTTCGTAAACTCCGTTTAATGATAGTGCCGTACTATGGGCTGTCTAAAACGGTGTCAAGGGATCCTGTTTCCTTTTAGCTTCACCATTTGGCTAAGGTATAATCTACAGAATGTCAACACAACACATCTCTCTATTGAGTGTAGAGGTGAGATACAAAGCTTTCAAAGCAGGCAGATTCTTTTACTGTTTCTTGGTTTCCTCAAGCACTTTGTGCATGAAAGATTGTTTCCTTATCTCTTGGAAAAGCTTTTGGATGAAATTAACCTCCGTGTAGAGGGTCAGCCTAACGGCCTCAGTACTACTTAAGGGCTACTTAGAGCCTATTCTCAGAGCTTAAATTGGATTTGTATGGTGCACAAGGTGCATTTCCCTGTGTGAACAGGTAAAAATGAAAGATATAATAATTTATACTTTGTAATGTTTTCAGTTCCTGACTGGATATATTTTACATGGCTTTGTGTTGCGGGAATTCTTAAGCATCAAGTCACTAACTGCATCCCGGTTTCAGAAGCTCTTCAGCAAACATGGAGCAACTGGGGCTGGCTGGGGAGGAGCCGTTCTCCCGTGCTGCTGCCGTGCTGCGGGAGGTGCTGAGAGCAAATGGAGCAGCAGGAGCAGGACTTGTCCCAAAGGCCCGAATCCCAGGCAGCTGGTCTAGGGGAGAGCAGCCTTGGCCCCTCAGTGCGTCCCTTGGGGGTGACACACACCCCAGGGGAATTGACACTGGGAAAACTTGGTTTTCCGCAAAATTCAGGAGAGCAACTGCAGCTGCTGTCTGAACTCTTCTGAAAGACAATTGTTGGTAGCATTCCGTTTTCCTTTTCAGCCCCTGCAATGGAATTAGACAGCTCTGTGTCCAGCTAGGAGAAATCTATTGGGCTATCTCAATCTACAATAAGTATGCTTGATATTGAAGGAATAGTCTCAAATGTCCCTTATTTTCCTTCTTGAGAACTCTAGGTAGGCTACTCAGTGTTTGTTATCAGGGCAATGTAAATCCAAAATGTTACCTTAATGTGAGTCTGTGGACACCACTGATTAGGTACAGGTATATATGTGATAATCATGCCCCAAATTAACACCAAAGGGACCTAATAAAGCATTTCTCCATCTTGCTTTCCTTCAGACAGCTTTGCAGTTGGCTGGGACAGGTTGCCTGACTGCTGCCCATTGTGTACCTATGTTTCAGCTAAGAATATGGTCCTTCTGTTACCAATTAGGTCAGCCTGGCATTTGTCAAGTCCTAAATTCAGGTTGTCATTTTGGACACTTATAAATGGAAACAAAGCTGTGTTTCTCCATCATGCTTCTAAATAAGTTCAAAAACAATGCTGAGTCCATTTTAAGCATCGGGTCCACCCAGCAATCTTATTTCCCTTTTTGGTAAATTGATCTTTCTGTTATAATGGGCGACCTCAGAAATTTCAACAATAGAAAAATCACTTTCCTCTCCCACCTTAAGATCTGTGAAGCTAACCTTGCTTGACCAGCTGGTTCAGAAGGTTCATTTTAATGTACTTTTATAGTAGATGTTAAATAAGGGACAGTTGCATTTTAAGTGTTGTGAGTTACTTCTCAATATATCTGAGTTTCAGTTCAAGCGTGAGCTGTGGAATTAGGAGCCTTGTCTCTCAAAGGATGGATGTTGCTGTGGGCCTTCTCAAATCATCTCTGTCTCAGTGTGGTGAAGAATTTGTAAGACTAAATTCCAATACTAATTTTTGGTCCTGGCAAGTCCTTTTGTAAGAACTCATTCTGAGGCTGAGTGCTTTATGGGTCCCAAAGAAAATTATAGAGACAGGTCGTTAGCCTGTCTGGGGAGGTACTCAACGCTTTGAAGGATCTGGTCCTTGGAGTGTGTTTCAGATTGTATCTGGAGTCTCTAGAGTCTTCTTCATTCAGAGTAATACAGAAAAGCTCAGCTCGTAGGAGCAAGCAGGAAAGGTTTGCAGAAGCAGCATCTGGCACTGGTAAAACACAGGACGTGTTTAGCGAGTGTCAGTTTTCTTTCTGTAATTCAGGTTCTTGGGTGTCATTTCTGTCTCATCCGCTCAGGTTATGAATGACACATGAGGGGTCTCTTTCCAGTAAATCACAGCAGCGGTTGCGGTATGTACAAGCCCGCTCAGATACTGGTGGGAACCAAGCCATGGGGGAGTGCAGACCCACACTGACTAACTTGCTGGGAGTGAGCCCCACCCTCGGCTGGAATCCCTGTTAATGTAATAATCATCCAGAACTGGGAGTGTTAATGCCAAAAAAAAGCCCTGGGAGAACAAGCACTACAGGAGGAGGTGAAAGATGTGGGCAGATTAAAAAATAAAGCGCCAAATTCTTGGCTAGAGTAAATAAATAAAGCTCTTTTGAAGCTACTGGCGAGACACCAGGTAACCTGACCCAAAATTTGTACAGGTGGGTGAGCCCTTGCAGGACAAACCTCCATATGTTTGTCATTACTTTAAGATATCTCACAGTCCCTCCAGCCCAGCTCTTCCGCAACCTTCTCCTTCTGTTGTGCAGAGGAGGGAGCAACATGCAGAAGGCTTCTCCTCAAGACCTCAGCGTATGGAAACTTTGCATGAGGGGAAGCTCCCATGTCCTTTTCCTTGCAGGTGTTTCTGACTGGCATGGTGCTGGTGCAGCTGAGGGCAGGATTGCTGCGGTGGGACGGGCAGCGGCGTCGGGGACTCTGCATCCTGTCCTGCAGCTGCTCCAGCTCGAGGAGCCCAAGCACAGGGTGCGATGGGAAGGGGTGTCTGGTTGTTGGCCTGACATGCAAAAAAATGCCTTTCAGTCAATCCATCCACCTTGCAGCATTCCTTAAAGCTACTGAAAAGACAGTCCTCCAGTAACAAAAAGGAAAACAAGTAAACCACAAATCAGTGTAATATTTGACTTGGCTTTGGGAGCTATTTCTCTGAAACTGTTTAAGGCTATTATGAGTAGCATGGTGTTTAGCTCTCTGCTAATGTAACAGCTGAAGAAAAATTGCATTTTGCTCTTGACTTGCTTGTTAGTCAATGGAAACTATAACCACAAACAGTAGAACTCCATTTAACCACTGTATTAAATATTAAACCCGAAACTGTCATTACCAATTATTTTCAATAGGGCATAATGGTTTGAGGGTTAAGCAATATGGACTAGGAGCCAATGGATCAGTCTAATCAAATGAAAATATTCCTGATGGGATAGTGCTGGATGGGAAGGTGCAGCGATGCTGAACCATGGTTTCTAAAGCTGGGACAATTTGATGTCAAGCGTTTTCTTGTTTTTTGTTCCTTTATGGCTAACTTACTCTAATGCTGTTGGTGAGGAAGTTGATTCAGGGAGGCAGAGAGACCAAAAGCCTGGAAACTTTTAGGTTTAGCGTGTGTATCTTCTTACAGTACTGGTGGCCGGCATATCATCCCGTTCACTCTGCAAAATGCTTGTTGAGCAAGATTAGAGGTTCTCTGCCTAAAGAGACATAATCAGATTGAAACAAGCCCTGCGGTGCCTGTACTTAGGAGGAAAAGGCTGAACACCTTCTTTGAAGGTTGCAGATAAAAACACGTTATTAGTAGTCAGAGGTGCTCCTGTGCAACAATTTGTATTTATAAATATTTATAAATAGAATCTTAGAAAATACATATTCAATAAAATCCTGCTCTCATTAGAAAAATCCAGTGGTGATAGTCAGACACAGCAGGCTGCATCTTTCTGGCTAGGACAACAATCTGCTGGGGGAAGATTTTTCAAGTGTTCTCTGTCTACAAGTGTAAGTAAAAACACTTAATGTCCAACTCCATGCGTGGCAGCAGGAGGCCACGTAGAGACGCGCGTTCTGCTGCAAACCCTGTGACTCCGGACCTGCTCATGTATTCTCCAAATCCCTTTGGCACATGCTGAAGTTCTCTTGCAAATCAGGCAGAAATTACCTTCCATATTGGGCCGGGCCTGGCTTCTTCTGCAGGCTGATGGACCTTGGGCAGCCGGGCTCCTCGGTTGTCCACTGAGATCTGCTGGGCTGGGGCAGGGATGGTCCTGCCGAGCCTGCACAGCCGGAGCTGCTGGCGACGTGTTTGGAGCTCAGCGTGTGCAGCAAGTGTCCGTGAAACGCTTTAGATTCTCGTCTGCCTCTTCTAGCGAAACCAGGTTTTGTCAGAAAGATTCCTGACCAGGGCTAGCCTGATTGTTCTCATGGTTCAGCTGAGGTCAGTAACGCATGTAATCAGTACCAGGGTGTGGATGCATCTGGCAAGTAATGGCAATACCCCAGCCTGTGAAGATTTTCCTCTGAATGACACTGCTGTAATTAAGTCTCCAAATTCAGGACTCTGAGCCAGAATTGAAGTTCGGGAACTTCATAGAAGTAGGGGCCAGCTGTGAAACTCATCTAGGGATGTGGATTGCAATTTCCCGAAGCCCCGGGGCGGTTTGGTTCTGGGGGAAGATGCTCAGGAGCTGTATAAAGAGATTGAGCAAAGATAGCAAGTTTTCTCTCACAGCGCTACTCTGAGTAAACACGTTTGCAATAATCAGCTGTTGACAGATGGCAGCAAAACACCTGTGAGTGACTAAACTTTTCAGCCACGTAGAGCTCCGGGAAGACTTGGTGCTGATTCTCAGAAATGAGAAGCAGATCTTCTAACGCGCTCTGTATCTATTGCAGCTTTCTTCTTTAGCCACAATAAAATGCCTATGGATGAAGCTCATGGAGGTTCATCGAATTCATTTGGCACTGGTTGAAGCCTACCTTTAAAATATGTCAGATGTAATGCTAATCTTGGTGCAACCGCACTGTAATTAGTGTTTGGCTCCCCACACTTCAGTAAATGCACCTGACTCAGCTATTTTGCAGTTAGATATCGTTATGCTTTGAAGCTGTATTTACCATCTGCAGCTGAAATATTTGCCTAAAAGCATCTCATAGACAATAAGGCTTTGGCCCTATTGTGGTGCTTGTGCTTTGTTTATATAATGACCCAGATGCATATCCAAAAGGTGACCATTTGCTTACAAGTGTTAGAGCCTAATACATTGTGGGATAAGTTTCTTGACTTTCTAAAGGGATGGTTTCACAGGACAACAAAGAGGAGTTCCTGATTGGACCTGTTGATAAATTACAGGCTCCCATTACAGAACCATTTGAAAATTGGTGTAGTGGGAGGTTTTGCTCAGTCGCATGAGAACAAGATGAGTGTAGGGTGGACAAAATAACCGTGATATGCCTCACAGAGGGATCTGTGTCAAAGCTTGGCTGACCTCCAGACTAGACCCTCCAGGCTAGTGCTGGGTGTCATAGAATCATAGAATTGTTTCAGCTGGAAGAGACCCTCAGGATCAGAGTCCAACCATAACCTAACTCTAGCACTAAACTGTGTCCCTAGGAACCTTGTCTAAAAGCCTTTTAAACCCCTTCAGGGATGGTGACACCACTGCTGCCCTGGGCAGCCTGTTCCAATGCCTGACAAAGTTCAGACTGTTGTACTTTTGGTGGTGCACACAAAGGGGACCTCAGGTCTGCTCCCCGAAGGACATCACGGGTTTCACACTTGGACTTACCCGCAGACTGCCAGAAACCAGTGCACAATCACCACCATGTCATCAGCATTCAGAGTTCATCTCCCGTCTTGCATTATTTGCTTGAAGTTCTAGCTTGTGGATTCCAGTGGTGAGGAAAGTATCTCAATTTTCATGTAAAAAGAGAGTTTTTAGTTCTTATGGTTATGGAGAAGAGCCTGAAAATGTGAACTTTAAAGGCTCAGAACCCAGAAGGCATTTAGGTGTGATTTATGTGTGCGACTCCTGCTTTCTGGTTTTTCAGTGCTCAGGGTTAGCAACACAGCCAGCTTTGTTTCATGAGGTAAAGTGGAGCTGGAACACTTCAGATAATGGAAAGTCCCTGGTAACACCGATACAGCTGGTTCCTGCTGCAGCTGTTTGCAGAAGGGCTCTTATCTGGGGTGCAGCACCTCGTGCATGCCCCGCTCTGGCTCAGAGCTGGACTTGTGGGGCATGTGGATGATGTGGTGTGTGTGCGTACGAGTCCCTTGCAATGGGGACAGAGGCACCCAGGTATGGCAGGGAACACGTGGGCAGCCCATCGGTGCCTGTACTTGTATCAGCCCATGCCTGCAAACCAGTCTGACTCTGGATAATATGTTGATCACATGTTGCTGGCTGTCTGGAGAAAGAAAAAAAAGAAATCGGGCTTTTTCTG
The DNA here is from genome assembly GCF_964273445.1 of Streptopelia decaocto. Classification (NCBI taxonomy): domain Eukaryota; kingdom Metazoa; phylum Chordata; class Aves; order Columbiformes; family Columbidae; genus Streptopelia; species Streptopelia decaocto. The sequence goes on along the minus strand of NC_138666.1, from coordinate 4,309,678 downwards.
TAGAGGTTGGATATTCTGACTGGGCATCATTTATCCCCTAATCTGTGGATCTGGGCTGCAGGCTTGGAAAGTGCGTTACTCACGGGCAGAGCCTCTGCAGATGTGTCTGCTCGTCTGCCGGAGTTTATGAGAAAATATGACCTTTGTGCGTAGATCCCTGGACTCAGTGGGGTTGGATTTCATTCACTGGGTGTACAGAGAGATGATGGACACATGATTTTCAAGAACAAATTAACCCTTCGGCATGCAGTTTTGCCACATTACCCGTGCTTGACACATAAACTTTAGATCAGCTTTTCCTTTATTATGTTTTCAAGAGCATGAAGATCCATAGTGGCACCTAGAGGGTCCTTTTTCTTATTTCCACTTCAGTCATGTACATTTCAGACATTCAGAAATCATGAGATTTACTTGAAAATAGTGAGGGTGTCTCTGGAGAGATTAGGAATTTTGGGTGTTTAACTTCCCAGTCATTGGGTTGGATGTGTTTCACATGTTAAATATTTATTCTACAATGATGGGGCCAACAATATTTCTTGTTGCTGTTGGTACTTGTATTTGCTTTAAACTTAAAAGGCCTTTATCCCCCTTTCCTTCCCCGTAACTCACGTGCATGTGAAATAGAAATGCACACTCTTACCTTGCTTGCGTAGGTACGGGGTAGTTTACTCCTCACTTGCTGCACAGCGTAACCCACTGGGCAGTCACAACCTGTCCACATGCTCTTGCTACATGCTGTTTTTTTGGCTGTGATTTCTTCCTGCCACTTCTATGTATTTATCAGCAGCAGGACATGGGTGTTGTGTGGTGCGGGTGAGAGCAGTTTGGAGCAGCTCACCTTTTCTTCCCCGGGTGCTCAACTTCATTCCTAATCCGTGCCCAGTGGGACGCGGTTGCTTTGGGGAACAGGCACAGCTGACCCCATGGCTTTAAAATGGAAGTGAAAAGGTGCAATCAAATGCTTTGTTCTTGCAAGTAAGAGTGAGATCACAGTGTTTAAAATAAGCTTAAGTAAGAAGGATACTCAAATATACATAGGATTTGATTTTTCATGTAGAAGAGTTAAGCCAAATTATAACACTTCTGCGCAGTCATATCAATGACAGGGTAGGTATAAAACTCAAGAGAATTATATCTTTAATATCTACTTTCACGTGGTGAAAAAGATCCATTTGTTTGAATTGGTACGTTTGCTTTATTTGAAACTTTAAATTCATCACATTTCCAGGAAACTCTAAAGTAGCATTTTACTGGGCTTTCTCTTTTTGACCACCAGGGAGACCATCTCTTACTAATTCAATAAAATGAGAGTTCTTTTTTATTATTATTTATATTAATACCAACTATAGCTATGACATCTGTGAAAGGAGCTGCTGTGTTATTAAAGTCCTTAATAAAAATGTAGGTCCCTCTTCTACTGACCCAGATAATGAGTTGTTGATGTTTTAAGGAAAAGAATTTACACATATGTATTCAAAACCGCATCTGATTTCATTTTCTGTCGTTGCACAGATTTGTGAATATCTGACCAAAATGCCTTGTATGTTTCTGTGCTCAGAATTACTGCAGCATTAACTGGGTGAGCATTTCATAAACATGAATGTTTTGCATTTTCTAAGCATACTAATATTATGTTTCAAAATCAAAATGTGTTCTAATTATGTTGCTGCAACAACTGCATAGCATTATTGAGTTAACATTTATATCTAAATTATGTTCTCTTCTGTTATACAAGGAGAGTGCAGCCGATTCTTTCCTCAGATTTTAGTGCAATAGTCCAAGTGTCATTCAAAGGTGTTAATACATCTTGCAGTGTGGATTTGGAGATGCCCCTTCTCTTTAAATTGCTCAGTCTTATTGGAGTCATTAATGAGTTCAGAGTAAGCAATCAAAAGCCACTCTGCTACAAAGTCCCCAAGCTTCTCTTATTATGTTATATTTTAAATTACTCAAGACACCATTAAAAAAAAGAGGTAAAAGAAAAAGGAAAAAAAAACACTAATTACCAGCAATAAACAGTCTTGGCTGTAAACCTCAGATTTCAGGTAAATTTGCGTGCTTTCACCAGTTCAGAATCTGTCCTTATTATAAACCTCATTATAAAATGAGTGTACTACAGCCTCTGAAGAAATCACTGTAATAAATGAGCTTTGCATTCACAAGATGAGTTCCCACATGTGTGAAAATGTTAATATTCCCGTGACTGAAGTCAATGACATAATGAATCTGCAGTGGAAAATCATTCTGCATCAAGCAAAGACAGGCATAACTGTGCTGGGCTGTTCTTGGCAGCCAGGACGGTTTGTATCTCAAGTGAGGAAAGGAAAATAATTGCAGTTGGGTGTCAGTGTGCGCTAACCGGGCATTGAGGCTATTGTGTTCTACTTGTTGCTACACCTGGTTGAAAAATGTTACTTGAGAGTAAACAGAATGAGAAACCTACTTGAAGAAGACTCCAAGATGCAGGCTAGATACCCTTTTAACCCTGAGTCACATCAGGCATGTTTATAAGATCTTTTGTAACCAGATGTGAACAACCTCCTTCCAGTCTTGCTACCTTTGGGACTGAAACCAGCTGTGAGATAAAGACACCACGCAGGCAGTGCGATCCCACGTCTGCGCACATGTTGGAACTGTTACTCCGTTGAGCAGCCTTAGAGTTGTTTATTTCACACGTTTCAGGTGAAGGTGAAACCCTAATACTGTGAAGGGAACTAGAAAATTGAGTGCAACTCAGAGTCTGCCTTGACTTTCAGGTACTAAGAGAGTTGCAAGTATAAGAACTGTGTTGGACACCATGTTGGGAAAAATAGTTCGTGCATTTAGGAGCAAAGGAGAGGTTGTGTTGCTATTAGTACAAAATCTTGAGCACCCTTCCATTTGAGAGTACAAATTCCCAATGGACTTAATGCTTCTCAAATATAGGACTTGCTGAATTGATTCAGAAGCTGAATGACACCAGTCTTGAAATATATGAGTGCAATTGTAATTCTTTTGCAAAAGGGCTGGAGGAGCAGAGGTAGGTCTGAAATAAGAGAGGGGTTTTTCATCCATGGACACCTTCTCTTCCCACTCAAAACAGTAAAGGTGGGAATTACTATATATAGGAAAATAAATTTAAGAGTTTGATACGTGTCTTGTGAGCATATTGACTGTTCTGTGTACTGCTTGAGCAAAATAACCCTACAAAAATAATTTGTGCTGAAAGAATGCTGTAATTGTTTGTGAGTCAAGTAGTTCAGTGTTCTGGCTTATAATTTTGTTGTTGGTCCTTTAAGTCCAAGAAGTGTGTGTGTTTTGAAGTTCTGAACGTGCGTTGCAGGAGCATGTTCCTTAGCTTTCAGGTTTTGTGCTGCTGCTTCTTGGGCATTTTATGCTATCAGCTGATGAACTATCTTACAGAATTAATCACATACATTCTTTTCTCATGGGTTGCCAATCAACTTCGAAGGCTGGGCTTTAACATGTGCATCAGTCATACTGCTGCTTGATTGAAAGAAGTAAGCAGGCTGTTCTTTTCAGGTAGAGGAGAAGAAAGCAGATATATTGTCAGTAGCTCCATCATTTGGTACCTTGCCTGTCAGGAGAAATGTTTCGGACCTACTGTGGCTGTCAGGTGGGAGATGGGTGAGGTTGTGCCACGCAGCAGTCGTGGATGAGGAGAGGTAGAGTTCCTGGTTCTTGGCTCCTCTATGTTCCCATAAATTGCTGGTCCTTTTCCCTCCATCTGTCTCTGAAGAAGCGCTGGGTGAGCGGGGGCACCCAGGGGATGTAGTGGCCGAGCAGCATGAAGAGCAGTGCTACCAAGTGCCAAGCAGCTGAACTGAGATGCACCAAGCCTTCTGGATGTGTTGTTGCCATGCATTCGTGTTTCACATGACCTACTTTAAAAAAAAAGAAAAGATGCAGCCACGTTGAGCTACAAAAGTGTCAGACTCTCATTGTGAAAGGGGCTGAACAAGCTATTTTAAGATAAAAGCAAATGAAATGATGTTGCACAAATTCTTGAAATCTACTGTAAAAACAAGCAAGAACTGGAGCCTGAGCCAAGATGTGTCTGAAACAGTGCTGCGTGTCAAGAGGACGCTAAAATCCATAGGCTTCCAGCTGCTTTCGCTTGGTCTGAGGGGCACAGACATTTGTTAAGGTAAATCAGAACCTGGATAAAGCAGCAGAGGTAACCCTGGAGCTGATGTGTTGTGCCAGCATATGAGGAAAGATCCTGGTATTTCTATTGCTTGTCTTATAAAAGATGGCACGGGATTATTTAACTGCAAGAGCACAATGCTTTGAAGTGCAAATATGGATAGCACATTACGCTGAATGATGTAAACCTTTGTATCGTGGTGGTTAGAGTGATCGTCTGTGACATTTCACAGGGGGACAGACAGGAGGAGGGAGAACTTCAGAGAGTAAAATTGAAGCATGTTCAACAAGCAATATGGGCTCAAAGCAGCAGTGCTAAAGGAAGCTCTAGTTATGTTAAGGTAACTATCAGGTTAAAATAAACACACCATCTACTGGCACACATCTTGGGTGCAGCCTTGTTCATAATTCAATAGAACTGGTCAAGTTGTTCCTCTACCCAAGACTTTCAGTTTGCAACTTGTAACAGCTGGTGTGTGTTAGTTGTGGCAGCTGAGATCACTTAAAACCACTTTTTTTTTTATGTTCTGTTTTTATTATTCTACCTTTTCTCTTTGGTTTACTGTCACTGATTCTCTCTGCCATAAATCCAGGTCTATTAATTTTGACCAGGTTTGCTGCAATTCTTAAATGACCTGCTTGCTTTGCTGCAACTTCTGTGGTGTTAGATCTTAGTTGAGCATGGAGCTCCTGGAGGGCGAAGTGCTCTTTGTGTCCATGGGGCTCTGCTTGCAGCAGGAGAAGCAGTTTCTTCTTGCAGGATTTCCTGAGACAGCCTGTGAAATTAGTGTCTTGTTTCCTACATCTCTTAATGGCCCCAGTTCACCCAGGTACCTGTCGACCACTCGCAGACGTTCAGAGCAACCCACCTGCTATTTTGACATCTGACATTTCTGCCTTGTTTGGATTTCCGAGGCTGAACTGGGCTCATGGAGAGCTTTTGATGAGACAGCTTCCTTATGGAAGGAGGCTGGAAGTAGGTCACCGCTGTTATCTGCTTCGCTTTCATTGCCTGAGTGGTGTGAAGGATGGGAACAAGCATGGGAGAGTGGCTCTTGGGGAGCCAGGGCACGAATGCCGTATTCAGCTGGATCGGCCGTGCCCCCCTCCCCATGGAGAGAACATCCCGTGGGAGAAGGCACCACCTTCCCCATTTCAGAGCCAGATGAAAGCTTTTCAGGTAATACAGAAGAAATGAGTAGGGGAGTTTGGAGAGGGCTGGCTGTCCCCTCCCTGCAGACACCCACCCCAGCCCGTGGGGAGAGACAGGACAGAGGCCACCACGCTGTGCTGGGACATCGCATCACCTGTGCTGAAAGCTGACACTGCCCTGTATCGCTACCCAGATACTGCTAAATTATAATGGTTTTTCTCCTGCAGCCAAGCACCTGATGGGGTGTTTCAGCTCCTGCTTTTCATTCAGTGCTCTCTTTCCTCTTTGTGTACTCCCAACAGCAGTGCTTTGCTGTCCTCTACAGAGCAGAGCTTCTTTCTCTTTGCTTTCCCCCTCTTTTACTGAATTTGGTAATCTCATTTTTGCAGCCTGTTTAAGTCCCTGAAGGCTTCTTACAGTCATTGACATCTGCATTCACATCTTTTTGAGTTATGCCCTCTCAACAGTAATTTTGTGGCTTTATTGGATTCCTTCTACCTCATTGAGGACATTTCATGGCTACCCAGACAGACACACACCCTCTGCATCAGGCTTCTGTTGGCTAAGGGATGGATGATCCAGTTACTTGAGGCTACTCACCTCTGTGTCAGCTTCACGCAGGTGTTCTCACACTCTGGCCAGCAATCTCACCACTTCTTGCTGCTTTAATACCACCCCCACTTGAGTCAAAAGAACGTGAAATCCCTCTGTGCCCAATCCCCTGTTCCCTGACTGGTGCGGGGTTTGTCATTCGGATCATCTCTACTTGCATTTTGCCAGCAAACCTGACAATACAAACCTCCATCTATCAGTTTTACAGGCTGTGTCAGATAATGTGTTCCGCAGCCCCGTTGCATTGAACTGGAGTGAGTGAGTCCTGAAACAATTCATATTACAGGGATAATTGCTTTGTTATATAAATATTATACCCATCAGGCACCTCCCTCTCCCTGTAAAGGTAAGGTTAGCAAGACCTGAGATTGCTGGAGCCATTAATCAGTCCATTCTGGTTCTTTCCCCATTTGAAATTGAGTGGGATGGTTAGGGGTCATTTATCAGTCTGTCCCAGGCTGTGCTTATGAATAATAAATGGTCACTAGAGCTGGAGTTACGGCTTGCTAAGAGTGAGACCTTTTTTGGTTTCATTGAATGCAACCACAATTGATGTCAAGGGTGGCAGGATCAGACCCTTCATGCAATTTTGAGTCACATGTGAACTGTAATCTGATAATAATAACAATCTTGTTAACATTATTCCAGCAACATTTAAGCAGGAAAGTAGCTTCAGAGGGATAGTGATTGGGTGCTGAGAATGGATATGAGATGGAGTCAGTTGAAAATGAGTTGGGAGAGAGACAGAAGGAAATTATGGAAAGTGAAAAATGTATATTATTATATTTCACGGACACACATTTTTAACCCTTTCACAGGGAAGGTTTTTTCCACAGAAAAGCAGTGAACAGTTCAGAGCAGTTCTGTACTAAGCTATGGGTGTTACAAATGGATTTGAGCTTAAAATGACATCTGGTACTGTCCGTGTCCTGTGCTGGGGTGTGTGAAGAGCACACAGCCCATCTCCTGAGGTGCATGACTTGTATTAGTCTGATTTTCCCAAGACATAAACTCTCAAGGTCAGGCAGAGGAAAGCCCCCAAGGCCCAGCTTATATTGCAACTGTAACTTTTCAACGTCACCAGCTGCAGTCATCTTATCCAGAATCTGTGAATATTTGGTGGTTTCTGTGGTACTTTTATTTGTGGAAATACGTGAAAAAGTGATAGTCTCTCCTTCCATTCATAAAATGAAGTTCTTAGACCTTGTGGCTGCAGAGAGAGGTTTCAGATTATGGTTAGGGTGAATGCTACAGGCTTTTACGGAAGAAATCGGTGAGAATGCAGAAATAAATGTCAAATACCTTTCTTTTTTTTTGAATTCTGAAAATTTGTGTTCGACAATAGCCGTTGCCTAAGTTTTCATTTATATTTAGACTTCATGCTTGGAACTGGCATTGTATAGCAGTCAAGGACTAGCAAACATCATAACTCAGCCTTTCCTAAACCAAAATTGGACATGTGAAGAGTCATCATGTGCATCTGCTGGATTCTGCCTGAGTCAGGAATTGCAGCTTCATCTGCTGAACAGCTGCTAATTCTGTGGGGCATAAACACCTGAAAAGGACAGGAAAGCCTTGGGTAGGTGCCATTCTCCTTTGGAGGGAGGTGTTATGTGGCCTCTCAGCTGCCCCCCATGCTCCCGTGGCTCTGAGCTCTCGAGCAGCCCCAAGTCACTGTCACCAGCCTCAGGCAGCGAAGGCCCCGGGGAGGTGCCCACAAGGCACCGTGTTGTGATGACAGGGACTGGGATGACAGAAAATCCCAGGGGCCCATCTGCTTTTTTCTTAATATATTTTCTGGCAAGCCCACTCATCATTCACTCTCTAATACAGGATTAAAAATGTTGTCAGGATTCCTGTTTATAAACCTATTCAAATGCATTTGTTCCTGGGTCCAAATGTGTTTTGGTTCAAAACAGAAATAGCCTGATGAAGTTTCTTGCTAAAAGGAAAGTTATTGCACATGTACATTAGTTATTTTTCATTAACTTGAGGGGAACCATAAATGTGTGTTGTTCCTAATTAATTGCTGGGTTATGTAAAGAGTGCTCCATATAGCAACATGGAGCAGGATGCTCAGTTGGGTTTTCTTCCCTTGCACTCCTGAGCTTCAGTTTTCTCCCAGTCTGAAGTAGCTATTATTGTCCCAGTGGATGGTTGTATTTCTTTAGAATGCAGGTGTTTACAAACAGACATTTATTTTCACAACATTAACCCTTCAACATTTCACTAGAGGATGATGTTGGAGACTTCTCCTGGAGAAGAACGTCCGAAGATACTTGGGTTGTCTTTTGTTTCTGTTTTCTGCTGTGTAAAAAAAGGTTCTGGCATGACTGGATTTCTAGGTGCTACCATGGTGCCAATAATATTAACTTTAATTGGTGTTAAACCTCTGTTTGCTTATTGGATCTGTTATCTTTACGTTTAAATCTCTAACCCCCTCTCAAATGTTTATGGAGTCCCTATGGCTGTTGCTGAGCAGTATGTTCCACGTGCAATAGCCACTTTGTATACCTTGGGCAGGTATTAAAAACTGTTTTAAATAGTATGTAGAAATCCATATGTTTTCTGGAATCCTGCTCTGCTTTTCATGCAGAAGGAGAACAGAAGAAACAGCATGTATTTATTAAAGCCATATTTCTTCAGATAGCTTAACCTCTGCTTTATAAATTGCATTTAACATCAGTATCATATTCTGTCTTAATGTACTATTGCATTTTAAACTATGTTCCCATGTCAGTCTGGAGTGGTCCATGCAAATCAGTCCACTGGACAGAAAACAGGATGGTATTATACAGTGGCTCTTTAGTGTTATATCCAATTTTATGCTTTGTTGAGAGCAGAAGTCACACTATAGCAATTCCTCAAAGGCTCAGAGCTAAAGGAACATTAATCAACAGCCAAGACTAAGTGACTAAATATAGTGTCCGTGCTGGAGGAAGGGAGCTTGTATCTGGTTCCATACGCTCTGATGCCAGGGGCTTTTATCAACGAAGACTGAGGGAGAATCTTTAAAAAGAAATATTTGAGTAAGAATGATTTATCATGTGATTGGGAAGAGTCCACTGGGAAGGGTGACTGGCCAAGTCCGTGTTGACTAAGTAGATCAAGAATGAGTGCCGCAGATATGCCTCAGTTTTAAATGCCTGTTTGCTGGTCTCATTAATCTGCTAAATTACCCAGCTCAAATTGCTTATGTGTAAGTGTTACATCAAGGTACACTATTTTGTATTAGCTGCCATATAAAAAGGAAACAGCCACCGAAGGTAGGAGAGAGTGAGGGTGAGTTATTGGCTGTTAAATAATCCAGCAACAAAGTACTTACTCATGGGGAACAAAAATTGCCAAGAAATATTCACATGGGTAACTGATAATGTCTAATTTGTTCCCAGAATCACACATCATTGTTTCTGCATACTTAAGAGAGAGGCAAAAACAGCAAAGGAGAGAAACAAATATACACAGACACACAAATAATTAACAGGCAAGCAATCATAGAGTCCGGTATTAGATGTAGAATATGGTGAAGACACAGCAGAAGAAACATTTATTATGAGCAAAGATGAAAAAACTTGACATGAGGGCTGACTGATCGCAGTTATGAATAACAATTCCTAAATCATCCATGGCAAACGCTTCTTGCAAAGGAAATGAATTGTTGCAACACAATACATCCTTGTTGTATCGATATGATTAGCTAGTTATCCATAACATGTTGTAATTTGTTTTGATTTTTAAGTGTTCTTTAGCTGCAGAGCCTTAATGAGGCTTCTCTAAATTGATTAGGAACTGCGAGATACAGCATGGTTCACAGATTATTTCAGAGAGCTGTCAAGATCCTGTGACTTTCATTTCATTGGATTTAATGATCGTTGGAAAAGGTGTGCATTACAGCCAGATCCAATCACATTTGTCAGCGTGATCCTTTCAAGTGCAATTCAATTAAAGTGTTATTCTCTAATTTTATTATTGCTCAAGCTGAGTGCTAATGCTGGCTACCAATAAAGCTACAGGTAGATAATGGTATACAATTTAATTTAACTAATTGGAGTTTAGTGATCTAACATGCTTTTCATATCTTAATTCTTTGAATAATCTTTGATTTTTGCATCTGCTACAATTCTTTTAATGGAAAAGGGCAACTGAAAACATCAGTTACATTTGTGATTAAATTATCTAGTAACATCTGCCTTTAACAGTGTATCAGTATGCATGCGAATTTTCTGCTATTACCTGCCACTTGCATCCATTTTCCATTGTCAGTGTGCTTGACCTTGAAATTAATTTATCTAACTGTGCTTACATTCCTTATTAAGTTAACTGCAGCACTGGAGTGCCAGAAACATTCTCACTGAGGGGATGCTGCCTATATGACAAATTAAAGGGTCAGGAGAAGAGATAAACCAGTCCTTCCAACTAGACAAAGCCCATATTTTTTCCTACATTATGAAGAGTTACAGGTAAATAAAGTACAAATGCAAGAGCATGTAGCTACACAGGGTTAAGATTATTTTATTTACTCGTAAACTCCTCACTACTGCTTTCTGATACCAATGTTTTTGTTGGTTTCTTATGTTTGCTTTATTTGGGGACAATATTAACACTTGAAGACTGAGGAGAGGCCAAGTTATCTTAGTTGTGAATTTAAAGCAGGGAATTCTGTGGTTGCAGTGCCCCCAGCTCGCTGAGTTCGGGATTCTGCTGTGAACTGAGTGAACCTGAACGTTTTTCAGTGAGGCACAACAAAAACTGAACTCCAGGAAGGTGGTGCTGTCCTGTCTCTTCTAGATACTTGTGTTGGCTGTCACCCTATGTATGGCTATGGTCCCTTGATGTGAACAGTAACGTTTAGACTTAGGCAAACTTTTCTGTATTTTTATATATAGAAAATGGAAGAAATGTAGCCCACATCCCCTTGTGCAGCAGGATAGCTTTATTTTGGACTCTTTCTGCTCGCTTTCTCTTTTCCACAGAGCCCTGGTATTAGTGCAGAAATCAAGGTTTCTGTTTCCTTCAAGTGTGTTCTGGTTTTCTGCCAGTGACGAAGCCACTAAGTCACCCCTGGTTCCGAAGCCACTGTAGGTGACAGCAGTGGCAGTGTGGGCTTTCAGTCTCCCTGACTTCTCACTCAGGTACTCCCGCAAACAAATGCATCGCTGTCCTTAATGGGTTTGTGACATCCCCGTGATAAAGGGAGGTGCTGTCATTCTCAAGATCTAGATGACAGTAAAGGCACAGGGGAGCACAGGGAGCCACCTAAGGCTGGGCACAAAGCCCGTGTGCAGGTTGTGCTGGACACAGGGAGCAGGGATGAACAAGGGGAGTCACCCAGGTCTCCTAATGGCCCCATGACCAGCCTTCTCTGGCAGACCTGGCAGCTGTAGCCAAAAAATGAATTCTCCTTTTTCTGCTCTATTGCATATGGATTCATGTTCTTCCCATTTAGCAGCTTTTGAAAAGAAATCAAAAGCACTTACAAGCCCTGTTTCTGGATGTCATGAAGGTTTTTTTTACCAAATGCAAAGAGATTCCACTGAAAAAGCATCGTCACTTTCTCTTCCGTGTTCTTCAGCTATGAGTTTTCCAGAAAGAATGAGCACAAAGACCTTTTCCATATGTCCTTACTCAGCCGTGTGCTCAATTTCTAGCTACACTTTGTTATGGCACACTTTCAAAAATACATAATCCAATATCTAGCATCAGTTGTTTGCCTAAGACCATAGTCGATCAGATAGTTGGGAAATCACAAAGTGTCTTTCTTCCTGGTGTGAGTCATTGCCGGCGCTTGACATGATCTTTCACACTTTAGATGAATTGAGTCCAGATTTCAACAGCTGGCTTCTAGTTTAAAAAAAAAAGTCAGAATGTGTAAGAATTGATGTCAAAGGCAGGGTGGAGGGCTCCCTCTGTGTGTGTGCATACTGGCCTTCGCTTGATTTATATGTGAGAGTGGGGATACTGGCTGCAGTCAGTGACTTGGCATTGGAATGAGCATGAGAAAATCCTGAATGTAACCGAGGCTACTGATTGTTGATGCTGGGAATTCACTGATCATTGTCAAACATGTTGTGTTTAAAAAGTCTTGACAAGTGATTCATTCTGTCCGTACTATCTGTCAAAATCATGACATCGCTGACGCAACATCACTGCTCACGTGTATGCAATTAGTTGACTTAATTATGGTAATGCCCTGTGTAAGTTTTCCTGCTTTTCCTGCTGTGTCTGGAAATCTTTTGACTTCCCAGGACAACAAAATTTGCTGATTCTGTCATTTGTACCTTGTGGCTACTGTGTTTGATTTAGTGTTTGGTTGAACTACTTTTAAACTGTGGATACTTACTGACAAAAATTTCCTAACTAGTGTAGAAGCTTGTCATTTGATGGTGCTGTGCTTAGCTTGTACTATCACTCAAGTATATTCCTAAAAACAAAATGAATCAAGACACATGTCTCCTTAAAATGGCTAAGCTGAGTTCTATATTTATAGTATTTTAATGACATCAAATCCAATTCACAGGGTTAAAAAAGGGTTGATGGGCCTTTGCTAGCTGTGAACTTAGCCTAGGAACTAAGAACTAAGCTGGGCTCTCTCTGGGGTGTTCTAACCTGGAAATAAAGATCCTGCTGATCAGATTCACTTCTCATTTGCCCAGCACCAATCTCTTCCCTGAAGAGACTCATTTTTCAAATTAAATGAGCCATTTAACTACCCCCGTGCTGGATGCCGTGGTGTTTGCTACAGAACTCAAAATTAAAGAGATGCCACTGAAATGATGCATCTTCTTGCTGTTGTCTTTGTGAGGATTGCACAAGGATCCTGCAGAAAGACTTGAACTTCAGTATTGGTTTAGAAACAGCAAACTTTCCTTTTCATCACAGTCAGGATTTCTGCTCAGGTCACTTGACACGTGTGCAGTGCTGAAATATTTCAACAGATAATTTTATCCACACATAATCACAACCATAACTGTTTCTTGAAGTGCAATGTATCTTACTGAAATATTTTTATTTATTTTATGTAACATTCCAGGTTTACGTTCAGAGAAACTCTTGAGAAGCAGGAAGATACAGTTTTTGTAAACTAAGCAGTGTTATATTCACTCTCACTCGAGCAGCTCTATTTAGATTTTCCAACTGGGATAAATAGAGGAAATGTATTCAGATCTAAGTACTTTGTCATGATCCAGTGAAGTGGAGTCTGTACACCAGACCTAGCAAACTGTTAAATGATGCCGTGGGTGCAGAGCTAGTGGAATTTAAGATGAGAAGGATTTATTTTGTGTATATTACTTTTTTGTTTCTTCTTGTATATTTTTCAGAAGTGTTTTATTGCTTCTATCAATTGCAAGAGTACATAAAACTTTAATGATAAAGCAGTAAAAGAAATGACCTCCAAATATTACTGCAGATCCCTTGATAGATTTCTGTGCACTCTGCAACCTTTGTCTGTGCTAATTAAATAACAGGCAGAATAATTCTGGGAATGCTTATGGGTAGCACTGCTGTGGTGCTATTTCCAGAATGGATTTTTTTTCCCTTAAAGCTCCTTGTCTCGGAAGCAAACCCAGAGCCATTTAACCAGAGAGGTACCAATCCCCAACCTGCCTACAGTGATTAACACAGTAACAGGAATAGAAATGAGTGTGGAGGCAAAAAATACTCAAGATTATAGCAAGACATCATTAAAGCTGTGCACAAATGGACAGAACTGGCGGGAAAATGTTTGGTGGATTCTGGAACATCTGCTTTTCGAAATCATCATTAAGATGATAAAGACAGTCTGTTTTTCCATTCAACGCATTGTGTGTATTGTCTTGTACAACTTGTGGTTGGGGAAGTTTCTGTTTTCCATCCGAGTCTTAAACATGTTATTCAACAGCTTTACTATTAGTGCCTGACTAAACTCTGAGGTCTGAAAAACATGTGTTTTCAGAACCCAAAACTTTTTGTTTCTACTCCAACTGGTTTGTGTTACGGTAGTACAGCAAGCTCCCAAATGGATTTGAAGCTCTGTTTAACTGAGCTCCGGTGTTGAGTGAGAGTCCCTGCCCTGGAAAATATAACCTAAAGGGGAGATAAAGCTTAATTTAGAAGCACCAAAAAAGAGAGGAAACAGAAGCCCTGGCTGGTAAGATGTCTGCCCACTGCTTTGCTGTCGGCGGAACATCTGCTGAGCAGAAAGTGAGATCCAGATTCCTTGCTGCTGCATGTGTCCAGCGTACCCATCCTTCTGCTGCAGAGCTTTCTTGTCTTTGCTGCCCTACCAGGAGAAGACGACAGTATTTGTTATCTCATAAACCTATTTGAGTCTCGTCAACTTTTAAAATGTTCCAATGATGGGTAGGACAGCTAAATATTCCCAAGGTAAAGGTTTAACTGATGTGAAACCTAAATGAGTTTCCAACCACAGTCCAATAGCACACATGTGACTTTGACAGTCTGTTTTCAAGCCTCTGGCAGCATTTCAGGTGTTCAAAGAAGTAAGTACAGAATGCTTGCAGCAGTTAACAAGAATATGCAGTGTGCAAGGGCACTTCAGAAGCTGCATCAGAGATAGAAGTCCAAACTCTGGATGGCCCCAGGCTGGGCAATGCTGGCTTCAGGGATAGAACACTGAACCACGACGTGCTGTCCCCAGCCATCCCCACTCTTGCTGTTGTGTGGTGGTAACGGACATGCCGCACCTTATTGCAACAACACGGGTGCTGATCTTGGCTCTCGAGCAGATCAGGCTCTGAGAGGGCCAAGAGGACCGGGAGGGCTCTGTAGATGGAAGCCGCTGGGTCGACTGGCATTCAGAGGCAAACGGCCCCGTGCTGAGCTCAGCTGTAACCTGTGTAGCGCGGCTCCCAGCGCCGGGCTCTGTGCGAGCTGCAGCTTCCTCCCTGAGGGAGGAACCGATGTTTGCTGTGAGGCAGCAGAGGGCTTGTGTCACCTGATCTGACGGGTGCAGAAAATGCCTTTTTGGGAGGTGAGCGTAGGTGGGATGTCGCGGCTCTGGACTAGCTCTCCATCAGTCCTTACTGTCCCCGTGGCTTGAGCTGCCTCAGCCTCATGCCACGTTATTGCTATGGGCTGTGGTTGAACAGATCCACAGAGTCTGGGAAACATGAAGGACCCAACTTTGTATGCGTGTTCTCTAGATTGAGAACTTGGCCAGAACTCAGACTTGTCTTCCTCTGTGCGCAGAGGCTGAGGCAAGACAGCAGTTGGCTTATTACAGCGAGTGTTTATTCTTCGTATTAACTGGTAGTATAATTAAGTGAGCAATTTATTTCATTCATAGAACAAATTAGGATGCTTTTGAAGTAGAGCCCCTATCTACTAGCATAGTACTCAGTGTAGACTGTCATTTCAAGGAAACTTTTTAGCTATGATTGGTGTTTATTTTAATGCTGAACTCTTGCCAAGCAGGGCAAGAAGAAACACAAACGCTTTCTGCATGGAAGTATTTGCTGCAGTTGAGACACTGATATTTTCCTGCAGCCAATGCAACATTTCTGCTCTGGTGATGACGTGGTCTTGCAAAGCTTCCCAGAATCACAGACCTCTCTCTCCCGAACACAGTAATTCCTGGAATGGCGATAGTTTGAAGAGGTTGCAGGAGGTATCCCGAGTGATAGAGGTGTATTTTAGGATACTTGTGGGCTGACTCATTTCTAGATTGTGGTGTCGTATATTTTTGTTTCTATTTTTAATCACTGTGCTAGTTTGCAGAGGAGTTTTTTTATAATGTTAATGTCTACTGCAACACACACTGCATAATTCATGCAACAGAGCCATGTATTGTTTTTGAAAGCTGCATCAACTCTGAGCATAAAGACAAATTATGAGTAGTAGTGACCAGAAAAGAACTGCACCTGTGATACTGTTTCCACTTGATTTGGTCTCCTTGGCTTTTTAAATTTACCGCTTTCAGAAATTCCGGGTGAGCTCTGAAGAGCGGTGGTTTTGATCCTCTCCCGTGGTGCTGCAGTCTGCCCGCAGCACAGCCTGGGGAGTTCTGGGGGCTGCTGCAGCTTGGTGCACTCAGGGAAGGCTCCGGAGGGGTCACTTTTTTGGCCTGAGGTTGCCAGAACATCAGAAGTGTGTGTGCATGCCCTGACGTTCCCCTGCTTGCTGCCTGCACCGGCTTTTGTGCAGGGAGCGACGCTGCCGGCAGAGCAGGATTTCCAGGTCCCCACTGCGCAACAACCTGGAGCACCTTTGAGTGCTGACTCAGCCGTGCCTCCTCTGGGCAGGCTCCTGAAGTCCTCCTGCCCTGCCTCCGAACACAAAGTAGTTTGAAGTGACTTGTCATCTTTTTTGTTGTTGTTGTTTCCGCAGGTCATTAGCATAAAATTCAAATAGGTTAAATATGATTCATCTCTCTAACGCTGGGAGGGGACAGAGGTCTGGCTATCTCAGGTAGTCAGAGCAGAATTCAAAGCCCGTCGCGGTGCTTTCAAGCAGCAATAGGTTACTCATTACTGCGGCTTTGAATGGGTTCCCTGTGGGTTGTGTGCGTCTCAGCCACCATCACTACTGGCACCGACCAATTAGTGTCACAAGCACTTTTCGAAAAGGGCCAAGCAGGGAACGTGTGTGGAGCTATTCTCCCACCTGCTGTTATTACTGGTGAAGCTGGAGGGATCTGGCCTGCCAGCATGCTATCTGTTCGGGAGCTAATTAGTTTGGGAGATTACGGAAAGCAGGATATATAAGCTGCCTGATCGATCTCCTCCACAGCCCTGCAAAGGAAATAGGTAAATGTCATTTTCATAACAGCGGCATGAAAACCGAGGAGTAGAGGTCAGATGTGCTCCCAGGCCAGTGTCCACAGCTGCTGGGGGCAGACACCCCCCTGTGAATATCTGCGGGGTACAAAGCTGCCCCTTTTGGGGGAACCGCTGAGGGAGCACGAGCAGCAGGCGAGCGCAGGAGGAGAGCCCATGTTCGGGATGTGCTGGAGTCAGGCTTCTCCAGAGGGGCTGTGCTGCAAGCCACCCCATGCCCTTTGTCCCCACCGTGGTGCCCCCGCTGCACTCCCTCAAACTGTCCCTCACTTTCCCAAATGCTCCTCTCTTATTCTGCTTTCCATGGCCTGTGCCGTTCGGCTGCTGGAGGGGACACTTGATAAGTGCAGTTTATGCCAGTTGGGAGGCAGGGGGTTTTGGCTGCTACTTAATTACTCAGGTCAGTGAAAATAATGACAAGGATTTTCTTAGATGTGCATTCAGAGAAATCTGTGGTTAAGATTCTATCAAAAATGAAAAACAGTGTGCAGCAAAATAATTATTTTTGTAAGGCTTTTCAGTTTTTACCAATGATGAAGGAAACAGCAGGAGTTCGCAAAGGGAATATATTTTATTGATGCCAAGGAATTATTGCATCAGTATTAGAACTTCAGGGGCATGTAAATGTTCGGGACAGTGAAACATTGCATCGTTATGGAAATAATATGCCTTTGAATAAGAGAGAGAAAACATGTGGGTGTTGTGAAGAAGTTATTTCTATGACTATCTGGGTGATTTGGAAATATGCTACCGCTCAAGTGGGTTGCAGACAATTCTTGTCCTTCCTCTTATGCTACTCACCTATATCTGTGGGATATCTCTTAAAAAAAAATAAAATCAGGCACATTTTAAAGAAATAACAGCCTGTGCCTATTGATAAATGAGTGAATAAGGATGAGTTTGCTCTAAGTCACTGTCTAGAATTTGTGTTCTAAAACATTCCAAAGCTTTTTGTTTTGGTCAAGAAAGAGAAGTGTTTTCCTTTGCCATAGCGTCCCGTTTCAGTGTTCCAGTCTAATGTGCAAAAGCCCAAGTTTGTTTCCTGATGAGTTCAAGAAAGGCCCCCCCAGTGCCAGTTGTGTGATGTGCCCAGGGCTGCACAGAGAGCCCTGTGCCGGCACAGGGACCAGCAGCAGAGTCCCCATCCCCACAGCACGTGAGGGACACGGAGACACCCGGCTCAGGAGCCTCCGCAAACGCTGCCATGTGCCAGGGAGGTGCCAGGGCTGCTTTCCAAGGGTGTTGAGAGCCGTCACAGAGGTACCTTTCACATCTCCAGCTGCCCTCTGCAGGTGCTGTTCCTGTTTTTCTGTTTCCCTCTTAGCATTTGAAATGCAGATCTTGTTCACTTCAGTTGGCCTCTCATCCTCAGGACCAAAAGTTGGGTTCCCTCTGAGGGAGAAGTGGGCAGTTAGGAGTCCAGATGCACTTTTCCCTCTTTCTTACAGCCTTCTTTCTCCATACTGTTAAGATGGTGCCAGCTATAAATGTGTTTTCTGTTTCAGTTTTAATGCCATTTCTATGCTGGCCAAACCCTTGTTAGGCAAAATCTAATTGTAGCTGCAATTATCCCCACATAGCTTGCTTAATTAAAGGACCATTGTATACTCTACCGCTAAACATACTTTTGGGATATGAGAATTGCTAGAACAAATTTTTCTGCTACAGTTACAGTAGCGGAGCCTTTTTGACACCAGCCCCAGCCTTGCCAGGACCTCACAGCTGAGCAGCTGCTGGAGAAATCCAGTACCCCCAGGAACCGGCCCTGAAGAGCCCGTTCACTCATTCATTCACCCATTGCCTCTCAGCTGGGCATTGCTCTGGAGTTGGGTGTTTTGAACCTGTGAAGAAGTTTAGAGAAAGAGCACCTGGAAGCTCTTTGGAAGTGAAGCTGAAGAGGATCCACCTTTCACAGTCTCTCCTGCTCAAGCTCAGTCCTGTCCTTACATTCATCTTTTAAGGAGATCCCATGCTCCCATATTTACATGTCTGCCTTCCCCCCTTCAACAATGCAAGACTTTGACCTACTATTCTTAACCTTAACTGACAAAAAGATTGTAATATAAATAGGACATTTATAACCAGCATTGGAAATCTCTTCTGTTGTGTGATTATCTACAAAGTGTTATTACCCCCTTTTTGCACAGGAAAATACGCCTAGATTTTCATTGATCCATCCTGAATCAATGCTTTTAAAAATCTTAGACACATTTTACTTAAGAGCAAAAGCATGCATTTTATGTTTTGACATGGTATTATTGATTGGAAAGGAGAGAGCAGTGCTCTCCACCTGACTGTCTCAGTTTCTTAGTCTGGCAGTGTCTGGTAGCACAACATCCTTAATGGCTTTGCTCCTGTTTTCTCTGCTTGTTGCCTCTCCTCTTTATCCTCCCAGTCCTCAGCACGGTGCCTTTCTCAGTTTTTTAAAGTAATCAATACTGTGCTCAAGCCTCCTGCTGTTTGCTGTCACTCATATTTGGCACAGCTATAAATTATGTATAGGTCTTTCTCGGCCCATATAACATTTCTATTGCATTTGTCAATTGCTAATCAATAGTTCACTTTTCTTATCCTCAAAGACACACACGTTCTGAAGTTTTAATGCAAGCAGATTTCCCCTGCACACATAGATGAGGAGAGCGCTGTGACTTCAGCTGGGCAGCTAGAAGATGCAGAGGTACGAATCTAGACCTGGTGTTGCATTTGAGAAGACATTCACATAAATCTCCTATCTCTAACGCTTTGCTTTCTGCATTTCACTGCGGAGTTGCTTCCTCCGTGGGCAGGGTAGGCAGTGCTTTAGCATGGCTTTGCTTACCTGTGACCCTTTCAACCTCCACTGCACAAGATGCTCACAGTGGCAGGATGTTTGAACTTCCAGAGCTAATGGCATCTGACATTTAAGTCAACCTTAAAGAAATCTCGGCAAACCCAGTCACTTAAACTAATATGGCAGTGTCTCTTTAAGGAGGCATATTGACAGTCTTCGTAAAATGTCATGTTATGTTGATGTCTCAATCAAGTGCATGACTCTCCCATCCCCCCTCCCCAAGTTTTTGCAAGCTTTGAAATTGGGTTGTAAGACAAAAAGGGAACAAATAATTCTTTTGTATAAAAAGTGCATCTGAAAAAAATTGTATTGCTGACTATCTGAAATAAGTGAGCAAGCCCTGTAGCATCAGCTTCTGCTGCAGCATCTTTAATACATACACAGGTGCCGTTAGCTGAGGCAAGGAGAAAGTAGCAGTGGAGAGAGACTGCTTGAAACCATATTTTGCTTTAGGCAAAACAGTGTGCTAAAAGAGCTGAAAACAAGAAAAGCTGCCTACTGCTATCCCTGCAACATTAAACATCAAAACTCGAGCCATTTGCTGCTGAAGGTTGGTTGCTTGAATAAATGCTCAAGATTTGAGAAACTGCTGGTCACAATGGGGAGAAGAGAGAGCTTATTCCTTCAAAACCCTGACACCTCTCGGCACTCCAGAAGACCGTTTCCTGCCTAAGTAAATCCTCAATTAGGGCTGTTGGCTGCAGATCCTGGAGCTGGGCTGGACGGCGGGATTTGCCATGTACAGCTACATGTGCTACAGCAGTTTCTGAGCCGGCGTCCAACAGGGTTTGGCCTCCAGGCCACGCTGCAAAGGTCTCTTCACTTTGGACCAGATGGTGTCACTTTTACTCACACTGGGTAGTATTTTCCTCCTTTAGAGGGCTGACATCTCAGCTAAACTACACTAAACTGAGTCCAGCTGTCTGGCTTTTCCAGGCTTTACTGATGGGAGACTGGGTTTTTGAAAGGGCATAATTCTCCGAATTGCAGAGTGCTCAGGGTGTTTGCGTGACTTCTCAGTGTCCAGGCTTTTGCCTGCACACTGGGGAGGTGTGAGCCAGGTGACATGCGGCAAGGACGGACCGAAATGACAAAAGCTTGTGCAAAGGGATGTGCAGCTCCAACTTTTTTGTTATAAGGGAATATAGAGGTTGATGCCAGATTGGCAATTTAAATGGTAAAGAGACAGTATTCTTATTGGCATAATAAAGAGTAGTTTCCTAGAAAGTTGATTCCCTAGCCTCCCCTCTCTTTCCCTGAGATCGTTTGAGGTTTTGTCGTGGCTGAGCAGAGGAGTTTGGCTGACTGGATGGTGAATCCAGATCATGGAGATCTGGAGCATGAATGTCTAGAGGTGGAGATCATGAAGATCTTGGTCTAAATCATGGAGACCAAGAGAAACTCCACTGGTTTTGGCTATTCCAGGTTTACACAGGTGTGATGAAGAGCATTATGCAGCACATTGCCTTCAGCCTGCCCGGAGCTCCCACCTACCCAAATACGGTGAGAGTCCCTGCCCCAGGAACGCGTGGCCTGAGCAGACAGGACAAGGTTGGGAGGACCGATAGCTACAAGGAATAAAGCAGGGATTGTCCAGTGTCGGAAGGCACAGGGGAGGCAGACTTGGGTGGCAGGATCACCTCTGCTGCCTTCCTTCTGAAGCTTCTGCCTGTTAGGAGAGTTCTGATAAGTGCTTGATAATTTGGGAAGGGCTCACTGCCCATGCCTTGTGCTGAGCATCAGAGTCACTTCCAGATGAGCCGTGTATTTCTGGGTAGAGGGGCCCTGTGCCTGTGTGCTTCTCGTTATACTTCTAGCAGGGTTTAATCCAGTCACTTCTAGCACAATATGTTAGATTTCTGGACTGAACTTATGCAGGAAAAAGAGAAAACATGCAGAAAGATGAATTCAGAGTGTAAGTGAAACTTCTTCGCAATGAGAGAAATGGGTTGTGTATGTGCTGCATAACAAACTCTCGGGTATGATCTGTGCTGTTTGGCTTCAGCGGCATCTCCTCTGCCAAAGGCTGAGCTATGTGACGAGTCAGGAAATTTGGGAAGAGCACAGGCTTTTGGTTCAGAGTCGTGACAAAATCCTTCAGTATGGGAGCTTATGTGGCTTAGCTGAGAATCCAGAAATTATTTTAATTTTTGTGACTTTTAACTTGCATTCTGTTTCTGGAGGATTAATAATTTTTCAACGTGTGCTGCTGAGTTGTAAGGGACATCAGACAGTAGCCTTTTCATTTTTGTCTTCTTTCTTCCATGTCTCTGGCAAATGGGGACAGATTAGCTGAGGTTGAGCGACGAGGTCACTGCCCTCAGCTGTCTTCTGTGTCCCCACTGCATGGTCAACTGAGCCATTTGTGAATTAGCTGCTGAGCCACTGGTTCCTACAGCACAGAGGTTTAAAGTGGGCTGAAATTGTTTATGGTTAACCTGTGCGTTAGTTCAGAGGCTGAACCATGGTGCAGAAGTGGTTTGGGTGCTGCTGTAGCAAGGGCCAGACAGTACGGACAGTAACACTTCCTTATCTCCCAGGCAGAGCTGGTGCCAGGTGTCTTTTAATTTGTGCAGTCTGGGGCAGCGATTATGGCTCTTACAGCTTGTTATAATTTGTATTTGTCCCTACACAACCTGTGTTCTGTCTCCTGAGAGCTCCTGTAGCTGTTGCATTCACCACCTTTCCCCAGCACAGAGAGTTTCTGTGTGTGCACAGGACCCACTGAAGTCAGCAGAGAAACCCAGGGGGAGAGATTGGGCCATGCAGAGAGAGTTGCAAGATGAATTAATTTTTTTCCCCCAATTTCTAATAAGATATTTTTCCTGGTTCTATTGGAGCTTAGGTCATCCCAGGAACACTCCTCTGTAAATATCACTTCTATAGAATTATTTTAAAAGACATTTGGTATTAATAGAATGAAGGCATACTGTTCTCAGCTCTGTGTCTGCCCACAGGCAGTACTGAGGATGTGTTGTTTTGATAGACAAACCAGCCAACTTGCATCCATCTTTCAGCTTTTATTGTTTCTGTTTGCTGGGCACCTTGTCATACTTGGAAGTAAGTGAGCCTGTGCCTTGCAGAATATACCTCTCAGTGCATCCTTTTGTATTTTGCTTTTCTAGAGTTTGTGTTTTACCTCAATATTGAACACTTCAGTTTTAGAGCAGATGATTAGGAAAGCTGGCAGGGCAAGAGCGACTTTTCTTGCTGAGACCCTTAGAATTGCTTGTTTGAACTCTGCTTTCGCTGATATCTGAGCAGTGCTCTCATACTGCTGCACGGGGCTCAGTGCCCAGCAGGATTCCCAGGCAAACCAGGTTGCTGGCCCTCGGATGGCAGGAAACCTTCCCGTCAGTGAAAATCCTCCATGGTCCTGCCAAGCCCTGCCAAGCCGCCCAGCAGGACCAGAAGTGCTGTTCGTTTCCCCCGGGCTCTAAATCTCATGGCGCCGATGGGAGCCGCTCATCCCTTTGGGGAAGGAACGGGGAAGAGGAGAGCGGGAGCCCCGCTGGCGCCCGCTGCCGAGCGGCTGTCGAGGGGCTGGGTTTGCAGGACTGTAAATCATGTGGAGCAAGAAAGCCCCGTTAGTTAATCCCAGATGAGGATCAGATCACCTGCCTTGCAGCCCAGACCATTTCCCCGGGACCACTGCACTGGCTCAGATCCTGTTGGCTCTAATTCCACCCTTTGTTCTATTTTTGTACGGTAGGTTTTTTAATTAGTAATTCTGTTGAATTTATAACACATTGCGACTGCATGTCCCCTGAGCATAAATAGAGCACAGAGAAGAAAGAAGGCAGTGATTTAATGCCAGATCATCATGGGCCCAATTCATAAAAATGTTATACTTTTTATATAGGAAAAGGAGCGTCCATGTAGCGTATTTGGAATTCATTGAATCTTCTTTCTTATGCATAAAAGTTGCCAACTGCTCATTACTCACTGAAGGGATTCATAACTCAAAAGAGGGCAGAGGCAAAAGAAAAATGAACATGCCCTACTTAATGTGTAAAATTCAAATATTAAAAAAAAAAAAAAAAAAAGAAAGAAAATCTGGCAGGGATACAGGGCAAGTAAATCATCCCTTTAAAAAAGAAACCTCTGATAATTACCTAAGTACAAGATTCATGGCTGATAACTAGTCAGAGCAAAGATATGCGCATAACCTTACTTCAGCTTTTAAACAGCACTCGTGATTATTATTGTTTTAAACAATTACAAGTCTGTTTTCCCAGCAAACTGTAAACTTCAAACAAAACTTTAATATATTTATTGGGGAGCCACATGCAGGAAATGGATTATTAGGGCAGAAGATGTTCTTCCATTTACGGTGATCCTAGAGCACAGAATACAGAGAAAACGCATTAAGAAGCACTTCACATTTTTCCTCTGCTGTAACCCAACCCAGACTTGTGCCCAGAAGAGGCAGCCTCCTTTGATCACGGCAGATCCATATTGACATGTCCCATGCCATCCTTCACTCTCTAATCTCTCAGCACTGTGCACATTGAACACATTGCTGTACACACGCTCATTACCGCACCGAACAAGAAACCATATAGACTGTACCAGAAACCACAACTAGACAAAAGTCATTGGTCAAAGATCATTTGCATTCCTTTTTAGTTGCTTGTGCTCCCTCCAGAGGAACTCCGATTTGTCGGGAGGTTTGAGCTGTAGCTCCTTCCTGGCATGGTGGTTCCTTACGCTTGGGTGGGAATGGGAGAACCAAGGGGAGACGCAGCAGCTTCACTTTGCTGCTGGTTTTTCTTCTCAATTTGCTGACTTCCCAGCTCTCTCTTTCCCATTGAGCATGAGAAACTTCTCTCTGCTGTCTCTTCTTGCCCTTCTTGGAGGAGGGAGAAGATGGAAGGAGAGAGCATGGCACTTGTGTTGTAACTCGAAGTGCAAAAGCCTCAGAGTGGGCAGAGGTGCAGCCGTGCATTAGGAAACCAAGCAGCAAAGCAGTGCTGGTTCCACACAGGGTAGGTCCACAGCGAGGTGTGGTTTATGGGTTTGAGCCCTTAGATGGGAAATAGCATTGACATTAGACAGTGGGTAAAAAATAAAAGGATGCTGAGAGTTTGTTTTGAAAGCAGTGAGAGCGTTAGGCAGTGGCCTGGCACCTCAGGGTGTTCTTCCCCAGGGCAGGGTTCCAGCTGGAGAGGGGCAGCCCCTGGCTCCGCGTTCATGGTGCTTCACCTTGCACCAGCCCCTTCTCGCTCCTCCCTGAGGAGAGGCACGGAGCAGGCACATCTCCTTGGCATCGCCTGTTTACTGATAGTACCTCGGGGCACTCCCTGAAGTTACATCTACACTTGCAGAGACCTTCAGCCCTCCCCAGAACACATCCAGAAGTCTGGTGGAAGTGGCAAATAGAGAAACAGCCAAATATTTTGTGACTCTCAAGGCTGACTAGTACACAGACATCCCATAGTAAACTGCAGAAGTCGTTGCCATCAGTTTCAGTAGGGACATGGTATAGCCTTTAATGAGGTCAGCTATGAGGGCATGGATTTGACATCACAAGCAGTTCCTGATGTGCTTGTTATCTGCTCTCGGAGGAACCCTGGCTGGATTTCACAGCCAGCAATATACCAAATCCAGCCGCTTCTTCTGGAGGTCTCTTTGGTTTTTTCCTAATAGGCAAGATTCGCGGACTAGACTGAAAGACATAATTACTGAAGCCAGTGTCTGAGGTACGCCTCTGCACTCATTTCGTACTGCAGATCTTCAGAGAACTGCAGGCAACTCTACCCACACCTCTGAGTTTTTAAGAGGATGACGGTTTCAGTCGGCAAAAGGCACTGAGCTCCGGCATGTTGCTGTGTGATGCATTTTGAAAGCACGTTGCTATCAGATCCAGCACCCCAGCCTACATCAGGCATGGACAGTTGCTTCCTCCCACCAGCATTGCCCGTGCCCTTCCAAATGGATACAGCATTTTCCTGCCCTGCCATTCCCAGCTGGTATATACACTTTCTGCAACTATTCCAGAACCGCTGAGCAGCATCATAGAAATGACCACATTTTAATGGTGCCCCAAGCAATTCCTGTCTATGTAAAGTTCATTAAAAAAATTGCCTGGGATAAGAGCAGCTGTGTGAACATAAGATACTTCATTATTTTATTGGGCACCTGATTTTTATCTCACTTGCTCAATTTTTTCACTGGATTGACCTTATTGCCCTCATTGAAGTTTAACTAACAATTTATACAGATTAGAATCAGTCCATATAATTATATATCATAATTATCAGCTGCTATATGTTGGTGTTGGTCCACTGAAGTCTAATTACACCACCTAAGGAGCTGACTCATTTGTTATGACTCTGTTATACAATAGACTGAAGCTAATTATACTATATGTCTATGTATGCATCTTGGTGTGTACTTTCCGCCTCTCTTTATCCTCCTTCGTTCCCCATTGCTTCTCCAGTGTTTCCAATTACATTAGTTATTTTGCTCCCCGTGGAAATAGTTTCCAAGAGACACTTTTGGGAGTCTGGAATTAACCAGCAGTCTGGAGGCGTGATTTTGTGGTCTTATGTTTGCTGTGATCTAGAGGTGTCAAATTGCCCTACATTTTTACAAATCTAACCTTTCAACACATTTCACAGTCAAATTTATAGCTGGGTATATATTTGCAGTTGATTCATTCTAACATCCCAAGCAGAGAATATTTACCCTCATATGAGAAAGTGAACCTTTGCTGAAAAACACAAAGAAACGGCATTTTTGATAGAGCTGATGCAGTGGTGAGAAGCAAAAACCCTGGATAACACTCTTCTCAGAAATGCAGGGGAGAAGCAATCAGGGAGCATCGCTGTCCATCCCAGGCTCCCTCTGAATCTGAGGTGACCTTGACCTTGGCCTTGTGGTGCCATCCAGAGCAGGCAGTGCTGCTCGGCCCCTTGCTGGGGTCTGGGGAAGGGGCCTGGGGGCTCCGCACCCCCCTGAATGCGGTCCAGACAGCTCTGAGACATACCTGGCTGTGTTGCCATATGAGCCAAACTAACTTGTCCGGTGACTGTTAGCAAGTTTCAGCTGTTACTAAATCAACTGGGGAAAGCTTCCAGAGCTGGTGTTGGGTATGTGAGATGGACGAGTCCGGATAAGGAGAACGTGCCGTGGGTGTATCTGGTGCTGTCAGGAGTTTCCAGGAAGCAGCTGACGGGGGGCTCAGTCAAATTTCCAGAGGCTGGGAAATATAAATGTTACATATTTAAGTGCAGAGAACATTTTTGTTTTGATCAAGCCTGCTGCGATCAGTTTGCCATTTTCTTTACCTTGTTCTGCCTTCAAGTGCCTGCAGTCATTTAATTCACTGATTTGTTCCGTGTTAATTGTAGTGGTGCGGTTTGCTGAGTAATAAGTCCGTGACCATCCCGGCACTCCTGTTGCTGCAGGGATAACGCTGACCCGGCAGGTCGGCAGGAATCGCCGTCCAGCTCATGTCCCTCCTGGGCTGAGCCCACGGCGGTTCTGCAGTGCAGGTCCCTGCCTGCAAATACATGGACCTAGTAGATGGACAAACAGCATTAAAAAGCAATCTTGCATTTAATGGGGCTCTGTGTAGCACACTTGTATTTTTAGTGATCAAACACATGTCCGTTGTGGTTGCTTTCCCTGTCCTTCCAGTCAAAGGCAATGTTGCACAACATCTGTGATGACCTGGAGAAATAAAGGTCAGGAACGCAAACTTAAATCAAACTTACTGTGTTGTAACAACTGTAGGACAGAAGAGTGCTTTAGCTGCTGCTCACACCTTGTCCTGCCTACAGGACAAAAGATAAAAGAAAAATATGCCTCGCCTCGTGCCATAGCTGTTCCTCATCCGTTTCCATAAGCCCTGTGAGCTCCGTGAGAAGGTGAGAACCTCAAATTCCCTGAAAGAAAAGTTAATTGTTTATTTTCTTGGACTATGTAACACCCTTCTAGCAAACCACCTCTCTGCTCTTGATCAGGACATCTCTGTTTCCTCCAGAAAAGCTGCTTCTGTAGCTTACTGTGTTCAAGCTCTGACTTCACATTGTGCAATTATGGTATTAAAAAGAGGGATCTTCTGTCAAATACTTCTATTTAGGTGAGCAACTGATAAACAGATTAAAGACAAAACTGTGGGGAAAAGTACACTGGCAATTAAACCATCAAAGGCAACCTACAGCAGATTTTGTTAAGTCCCCTGGTTTTTAACCAGGTGGAACCCAATCACTTTAGCAGAGCCGACGGGGCTGTGGTTTTATCAGTACAGCAACGGCGAGATGCCACCCCCTGCACAGTCTGTTTGCAGACTCTTGATCTTCGTCTCTGGTTCCTCTCTAGTTTCAGCTGCTTATACTCGTTGCGTGAATTCATTAGTCACTTGTAAGTTCTTCATTGATTTTTGTTAAACTGTTTCCTGGCTCATGATCTTGGCAAGGCATTTTGGTTGGTTAAACAAGCTTGCTTGTCAAGCAGGTTTTCCCAATGTCACAGTTCTAGTATTAACTCTCTTTATTGAGTAATGCTGCTTCTTATCCAAGATGAGATCAGACTTCATAGCAAGTGGATCAAACCCATGAAGTTTAGATCCAAAATCAGAGATGACTCCAAGCATTCCTGAAATTTGAGGATGTTTGAATTGGGTTCTGCTTTGACCTCGCCATGGAGAAAGGTTCAAGTGGTAAAGTTTAGAGTTGAATTAATATGATCTTATTAATTAAAGGAGTTTTTTGATGTTGGGTCCATCTTTGATAACCAATGGTCAAATGTGATGAGCTCCTAAAATGATGAGCAGGTTTAACACCTGCTGAGATACGTGGCACAAGTTTTCCCTAGAAATGCTCTGTTGTATTTAAAGAACATAACTTATGCTGGCAGCTGGAGAAACCTGGTCAGTTAATAGATGGAAACCTAAGAAGTAGCAAAGGGCCAATTTTTTAAAATCAGAGTACTTTGATTCATATTAAGTGCTACACATTTCTGAACACTCTACTCAGATTTCTGCCCAAATACCGAAGGGCTGTTACAGCCGTATCCATAACAAAGGCAGAATTACTGAAACCTCATGTGAGAAATGCTGGTCTTAAGATCTCCTTCAGTTGAGTTTTGCAAATGAAGTAATGTTGATTTGTTCAGATACGGCCCAAATGTTCGTATTGATTTTGTGGGGTGTACACCCAAACATCTGAGCTGCAGTAAAGGTTTGACTCATCACCCCCTCAATGCCTAGACCAATATGTTGTGGTGTGCAGTGATGCAGAAAATACTGCATTTCCCAGGAGCTTTTAACTCAACAGTGTGATGAAGACACATCTTGATGCGTGAGTTTTGAATCCAAAAACTTATATATTATACCAGTATTTCAAGTGAAACTCCTCATACTGCATTTTAGTACTGTAGATTGCAGCTCTTATAGTTTACTTACAGGCAGAGAATTTTGAGGGATTAGTTTATTCTTCTTTTTAATAATGAGAATAACTATTTTCCTGTACAAACACACTCTCGTGCTGACAAATATTTAATATGTTTCAGCCAAAAACAAACACAAGTGTAATAACTCTGTCATTAGGATCATTCTGGAAAGAGCTGTGAGTTGTGTAACTCTGGCTTGGTAATTTATATAATCTGGAAATAACTGATATAAACCTTTGAAACACTCTGAAATTTGTGTTATGCCACAGTTTAAGTGAACTCTCAGTTCCGGTTCTCCATGCGCAGTCACCAGTGAACAAGGAAGTGGCTGTAGGTTCTTCATGAAGTATTTATAAAATATCTATCTCACATGAAAATGTTTTGATACCAATCTTTATAAGAACTAGTCATCTCTTTGTCTGCAAATTATGTTAGAAGCAACTATATACATCAGTTCTCCTCTAAAATAGAAGTGCTGTAGGGACTTGTGATCCTATATGGGTACATAGTGTGTTAACTTCATGAACATATCACTTCTTTATAAATTCCTTTTGTTATGATTTCGTACTGAAAAGCTTTGACAGTGTTGACCTAAATGAAGGGGTGTTTAGGAGAGGAATATGGCTTTCTAATAGTACAGCCAGTATTTTTAGAGGCTTCCAGCTTTCACAACGACACACGTGGCCATTATAATTTGACTTTTCTATTTGAGGGGACATAAAGAGCAGAAGAAAAGAGTCAGTGCTTATATATATTTACCAATTAGCTGTCTTTTATCCATAAATTAAAAGAGAATTGCTTCTAGCATGTGTATTGGGTTACCTCTAGTGTGCACCTTGTCCATGTCACTTAAACTTCGTTCTCATCTCTAACTAGATCTAGTGACGCTTACCTATTGCAGAGAGTTATCATGAAGATCCATTTCATGTTGTAAAGATGTTCCACCAACAGATAATTTCCAGAGCTCGATACCATCAATGCCTCCTATTGATTTCCGTGGGGTTTGCAGTGAAAGTAACACCGCATCCAATAATAACGTGCTGTGCAAATGTCCAATTTAGCAGAGATATTCCTGGTTTTCTATCTCCAGTGTGTTAGTTTCTTCTTTATCAACCTGTGAAGATTCCTGTTGACATCATTCACAATGAGCTTTACCTAGCACATTTAAGATGAGCGTCAGGAGTAGAAAGTTTCCACTCTTTCCTGTTTTCCTGGTTACTTTAAAAATTATTTTCATGTGTTTGCCATTGCTATTGCCACTTAAATCAAAAGGAGGAAAACTATGTCTAGTGTGTGGTATTAAGCTAATTGCCAGTCTGTGAGCAGGGCTGTAAATTCCGGCAACTGCACGTAAAGGTAATTTGGGGTCTGTCCATGTTTTTGGTGCTGGGGTCAATGCAAAAGTATTAGAAGTAAATATGAATGCAATAAAATAGATACTTTTGTTTTCATCTCTGAAAAAAAAAAAGGTTGATTAACATAGCCCTTTAGTCTGAGAGGGTGCATCTTGTGTTTTGTACGATGGTTTGCGACCTGAACATATGTTATGTGTCATATTCTCTAGATCCCTGGGCTGTCACATGATAGTTTCTCAGTGGCGTGTCCCAACGGGTTGGGTGAGTCCAACAGAACGTGTAGGAGACGTTGTCCTGGGAGCCTCTGTACAAAATACCCGACACCTCTCGGTGCCCATGGCTCATTTTCCCAGCGTGTTGTAACAACTTTCGCTGCTGCCTCGTCACACTTGGAGCCCGTCGCCTCGCTGGCTGCAGGACCAAGTTTTAAACAAAATCTTGAAATGCGTGTTTATGCACAGTGCCAGATTTCAAGCACAGGAGAGAATCCCAGCGCCAATTTATTACTAGTTGTCCCTCCTGGCTGTGCCTGTTCGACTTCTTGGAACAGCCTCCCCTACAGATCGCTGTAAATACTAATCTTCTTATACTTAAGGTATCAGGTTTTCTTTGATGTTACCAAACATGTTGACTCTTATCTCGGTTGAATGCACACTCCAGACACAGTTATCATTAATAATGTTCTGTCTGCTGCTTCAGTATGGAGAAAATAGCAAGATGCTTCCTTTCAAAATGATAACTTTTCTGCACTTCAGTAATGATCAAGCCTATTTGATTTACACCATATTTAATGTTCAGAATGACACATTTACTTCCTTGAATCTGAAAAGAAAGCTAAGGCCCTGATGTTGATAGTGCGTATGCATATGCTCAGCTCAACCCTCACAAGCCTCATCCAGCAAGTGATGCACATGAATAAATATGTGCAGGACTGAGGTCCTGTGCTCTGTTTGCTTGCATTGCTGTCCTGAAGGCAAGGATTTTTCTAATATATATAGTCAGCTTTCAACTCACAAAAATCTGAGTCTGTTAGCTTTAACTGGCACAGGCAGATCCATTTAATTCTCTGTTCATGTGATATTTTGCCAAGTCGTTAGTTTAAGTAGAACAATTCAGGCAAGTAAAGGCTTTTAGGCAGAATCCGAAGAGTTAAAAAAAATTACATGTACTAAATTTCATTAAGTAGAAGATTAAAAGTAATTCAGTAAATCCATACTCTTGTAAACATAAGGCTTGATCCTCACCTGCAGTAAATTGGCATAGAGCTATTGGCTTCAGTGGTGCCCCTGCAATTAATATCAGCTGAGCAGACGTCCGTTTCCTGTACAGTGACATTTTAGTCTCTTCATGACTCATTAACCTGACCACAGACTCCCTGTGAGCCTGATCTAAAACCTGTATCTCAATTACTTGATCATCCTAAAGAATGGGTAATTAACAACTGAATGCCGTAAAAAGGAAAAAAAATATATATATTTTGATGTTTTCCATTTGGCAGAGTATTATGATATGAATAATATACTATGCATTTCGAGATCTTGTTAATTTTGATGGGATAATGAATGGGAATTCCTAGTGGAATTTTTTGTCCCGAAATATGAATGGTATTAGCTCAACAGTTATATGATTAAGCAATAAGACCTGCTGAGGCAGGCACTACTTGGAGATGATTGACTGCTTTAATTGATTGACATCCAGAGGTAAAGCCAAGGGCACCAATTTACAGATCAGGTCAATTATCTCCTGGTGATGCCCACTTGGTATGTCTTATTGCTATGCTAATATTAACTGTTATTGAAACATTTTAATGAGTTTTTAATTTAAAAGTGGTAAATTTAAAAAGGGTGAACATTAAATTATTCAGCTTGCGGTAATGAGAACAGAAATATTCTGCTTTGCTCGTGGTGATGTAAAAGTTTTCTCGTGCATACCAATACTTCTAGAGATCATTGTAGTTTGTCTCCCAGGGAAAGCAAATTCCATTTGGTATTTAATAAAAATGCAGGATGCGGCAGCACAAAATACCCAGAGGTCACCCGAGGAGCTGCCAGGGCCTGGAAGAAAACCCTGGGCTGCCACATCCCACCGTGTGTGCGATGGCAACCAGGCAGATCCAGGATACAGGTTCCTCTGTGAGCGACTCATTGACTCCTCTAGAGCACAGGATCTGGTATAAACACAGAACTAAGGCGTTCAGACATTCATTGAAAAACAAAGGGTGTAAATGGTTTAGATGGTTATTGAAATATATTGAAACTTTGTGTGTGTAGGACATGAAAAAGAACCACTACATGGATTGTATCCCATAGACAGGAACTGTCTTTCATTCATGTAGCCTCAAAGTAAAGTTTTAGGGAGGGTTTTAGGAAGGTAAACCTCAGCGTGGTCATGAAATCCAAGGAAAACCAGTGTTAAACAGATCTAGGATGTCCTTCAAGAAACAGTATTAAAAGCACAAGTGCAAAGTGTTCCTGCGCAAACAAAAGAGAGGAAGGATGCTAGGAAACCAGTTTAGCCAAATCACAAATTCTTCACTTCAAACACTAGGAAGCAGAAGGGAGCCTTATGATCAAAGATTTGTAAGTGCAGTGGGGCACGGTTAAACAGACCAACACAGAAAATGTGACGCCGCCTGATGTATTTCCTTGTAGTTCCTGTAAAGAACTCAAGGAATCCCAGGGCTGCTGAAGATTGTGTCACAGGGCTACAGCACAGCAAATAAGGTAGGTGTTTTACTGCAGAGAAAGACTAGACGTAGTGTTTCAGTAGGGCTTTTGACATCATCCCGCATACCATTTGCATCTGAAATCTAGAAAATGGGTTGAAAAGCTGTAGCTGCTAGGAAAAGAAGGAGGGGTTAAAACTACAGGGGTTTTGTGGTAGTCTGCTGCAGGCCCTGTGGTTCTCCATGATTTCAGGAGCTGCATGGCTCATGTAAGCTGTAGTAGCTCCAACACCAGGGTGTTTGAGATGTCAGACAAGTAACTGTCAGGTGTGACACCGAACAGTTGATCCAGCCTTCAGGCAGGAGCATGAACTAGGTGACCTCCATGGTCCTTCTTGTCTCACATCAAAATACTTCAAGCTAATATGCCAGAATTTAAACTGGAATGGCCAGGACATGGAAAATATTCCTCTCTGCAAATCCTATAATGTGGGCTGTAACCTCTAGCAGAAGGGCTGGGGGAGCAAAGGATGCTGTAACATCCTAAACCGTCACTGTAAAACTCAACAGAGCTCATCTGTCAGCAAGTCGTGACAGGAGAGTCCTAAAAAACCCAAACAGGACTAGCAGGTCTGCAGACTAGGTCATTTTTTTCTTGTTCTTTTATTTTTCCCTCTTCTCCCTCCATTTACTCTCTCTATCAGCCCTTATTTAAGGGAAGACAACCTCAGTTATGCTCAAGTTCAAATGAAACTTTCCAACTTACAGGGTTTCATTGAGTACCAAATGATGCCGAGCAAGCTTGCCTGTCCCTGCCTGACATAACACTGTGTGACTCCTGTCCCTGGGACCAGCACAAGTACCGGTTATCAATCTCCCAGCCAAGGGAAAGTTAAATGAAAGATGGAGGGAAACGCGTGTGATGACAGATGGACTTTGCACACCCCTGCTGGGTGCTGTGGGTTGCTCGGTCATACCAAAAGTGTGGCTGTAACGTGAGATGTAAATAGCTTTTACAATACTGGGGTTTGGGGTCAGTGCTTCAGACTGTCCATGAAAAAGGACTTTTGGAGATGTGAAGTGGGAGCCGGGGGACTTGGTTTCCTGATCACCTTTCTGCTCTTCGCTTCCCTGATGGGGGTGGTGAACGTTCCCCAGCCCCTGTGAGTGCTCTGAGCTGCAGAGACAGAAACAACTGCTTAGAGCTGAGGATTTAATTGTGCTACAAGGGTTAAAAAATGCTCCTGGTAGTCTTATCCAAGACTTGAAATACATGTTTATATATCATACAATGAGGACGAAGAGTTACAGAAGTGCTACATTATGCATCTGGCACTACTCTGAGTGCAGATTGTATAAATGAAAGCTCTAAATAGTTTCAATTCCTTATGTCTGTTTTCAAAATACCCTTTGTTAATGCACTTGAGTTTGGAATAACTTTTATGGGCAAGGGATCAACAGTGATGT
Source organism: Streptopelia decaocto (assembly GCF_964273445.1). Taxonomy (NCBI): domain Eukaryota; kingdom Metazoa; phylum Chordata; class Aves; order Columbiformes; family Columbidae; genus Streptopelia; species Streptopelia decaocto. The sequence continues at coordinate 4,275,276 of NC_138666.1, read as the reverse complement.
GAAGATGAATTTCACGCCCCTCTTAATCCATGCCACGAAGTTATTCAAAAGTCAGTGAAAGATCAGTTCCAGTTCAGCCCACACTGATGCCCTAATCTGCGTGCTGTCATCAGGCAGTAGTGAATTTGGAACATGCCATCTGGGAGCCTGGCAGATGTTGCACAAACTGCCTTTTCCTTCCTGCTTCTCGAGCTTTCGTCAGTCATGCTCATTCATGGCAGCGTGCAGGAACGGGACCATATCAACCCTTCAGCCAGTAATTGCTCTAAGGTTGCTTCATTTTGCCTGTTGCTCACTCACAGGTCTCAGCAGTCTTTGTTATTTTCTATAATCCGGTCACATATCAGAAATCATGTTGCAGTATTATCCCTGTTGCTTCTGTTTGTAGTAGCAAGAGTTCACTGGCAACAACTATTGCCAGTGGCTTTGGGTACGGGTAATTTTTTGGAGACTACAAAATCCAAGTTAATGCTCCTTGGGGGGGAGTGGTTAAAACACGATCCTTCAAGTCATACAATATTTTGCCTTTTCTGCCTGCCTGTTGATGGGGGAACCTCTGGGTGTTTGGAGGAAGATGCTGGTTCCACCAGCCCGTGCACTGAGCCAGACAGATGCCACCCAATGTTGTGCAGAAAGCTGTAGTCAGCCTGAAACTGAGCCTGAGCTAATAAGCCCTGCTTAGATTATTTTGCATTAATATGACTACACAGCATTTATATTAGATGTGGTGGCATGAGGATGAGCAGAACAGATACACATCCACCTGGAGAGAAGCACACAGACTTTACCACAATCCCTCTCTTTGCTCCTCATTTCTCTCGTTGTCAAGGATGTTCTGTTTGCCAGAGGTGCAATGCTGCTTCCCAAAGTCGATTTCTTTTGCTCACTAAACTTAGGGGTTTGCTTCTCTGTTTCATCTTTGAATGGAAATAGACTTTCCATTTTGCCATGCTTCTAAATTAGGATGTCAACCTTGTTGCTTTTTGTTTATGTACAAACGGGCTCCCAATAGCCGTGTTCCTAAATGCAACTACTAAGCAAGGCTGCTTCCAAATGCACACTACCGTGCTCCTCTGTGACTGAGGACCCTGAAATACAGCACATTGTGAGAGCCACCAAAGAGCTGGGGGATTATTTAAAGGAACTTATCCCTTTTCCTAATCACCACTTTCAATTTAGTAAATACATGGGACATTAGTAGGTGTAAATCTGTACTGAAATGCATAAATATTCTGGGCTGGGCATCTTCTTTTTAGAGTTGAAAAATAAAAAATAAAATAAAATTATGATTAAACAGAGCTTTTGATAAACCCTTTAAGTTTCTCAGACTCAGGTATTTTGAACTGATTTGGGCCTTGGTCCTGTGGTAGTTGCTTCCCTGATGTCAGCTGAAATCCTGTATGGATGGAGTCCGTTATAGCGGCAGGTGCTTCTGCCAAACAAGTCATGGTCTGTTGCAGTGGCAAACATTACTGGGTGATGTTACATCCCATTGTAAAGTATTTATTTCCTAGATATGAAGAAATGGAGAAGAGCATCAGTGTATCTTGGATGGGTGTGTAAGAAATGGAATGATGTAGTACAGTGAGTTCAGGTTTTTTATATATATATATATATATATAAATACATGTCAGTCAGATGAACAGGAGGTAATGTCACTTCCTTTTAAAGGGGGGAAGGACAGTGTGCCCTACAAGAAGAGGCATTGCTGATTTGTGCCAAATCTCATCCTGTTGTATCGGACTGATTTATTTCATTTAGCTTTATCACTGAGGATTTTACCTTTCAAATCACTAGAGCTGTAAGAAAAAGGAGAAACTACACATCATGCATGTATAGGCATTTTGTGCCAAACTATTCAAAAGCAATATAGGTTGTCAGCAAACAGGGCTATTTGCTGTGTGCTGGTATCTGCTGTATGTCGCATATTATCTGTAACAACTCTGCAATTCGTTCTTTCACTCCTGTTCTCTCTCTTTCATCACATTAGATTATGTAGAGGCACTTCAAGGAAATTTTTAAAACTGTGTGGAAGATGCACGTTGGAGAAAAACTAAGAAGCAAATATCTTGAACGTTTTTTAGCACAACTCCATCTGTCACCTATTTTGACAACATACCTGCTCATGTCACCGCTGTCTCCTGGTGCTGTGTTGAGTCATATTGTGTTATCTCAGAATAACATATTTTGAAGCCAGGGCTGCTTTAAAAATGCCGCATGCTTAGTAATTTTAAGGTAGGCTTCAGTGCCTAAAGAATATACGGGGGGGATTATTACTGTTCAGCCACCTCCGCAGCCCTGCTGTGTCATGTCACGCTGATGAACCCGCTTAGTGACACCGCACACTTGGGGAAGGTCAAGGTCAAGAGACTCCTTTGCATCGTGAGTGCAACACCTCTTGCTGAAGTACTCCTCCACATTGCCCCCACTGATATGTCTTATTGCCAAACTGCTCCTTCCAGACTGTGCAAGATAACAAGTCAGCTAAGAATGCTCAGAGATGACAGTGATATAAAATATTAATACAGCCTTATAGAAAACAATCTATAGGCTCTTATGGCAGCTGTGATTTTGTTTTGCAGTTTACTGTACTAAAGGGACGCATTCAACTCGCAATCTAGGCAGTTCCAAAAGCACGTTAGCTGTAGGATTCCTGATAATTTACAGTCACAAATTATTGTTTCTTTAAGCCTTTTCTGTCACTATGTATTGGGGGGAGTGGGAGAGAGAGAAAAGTGCTAGAACCAAAGTGAAAACAGACTGAAGATACAGAGTGAAGCTGCCAGCCACGCAAAATAGTCCAAGAGAAGGAAATAAAAGGAAATTCTGCTTCCCTACACTCTTTTCCTTAACGGCTGCTAGTTAGTGTTTCCCTTCACCGCTGGAGGTGGGTGTCTCTGGTGAGGAACGGGAGGCAGAGGGTGGCCCTTGAGAAACTCAGAGGAGGGACAGCCCGGGGGGCTGCGGGTGCCTCGGTGGCCCAGCCACCAGGTAGCTCCAGCTGGTTTGGGTTTTTTGGGGTGGGAGACCGTTGGGCTGGGGGACTTCAGTAGTTTGCTAGGACCAGATACACACTTCAGTGCATTTTTCAGAACTGATAATTGATCACCAAGGGTAGATGGAGAAGAATACTAATCCAAGTAGGGGTGATGGCAGCAAAGGTGGTATGACTCTTGTGCAGCTCAGACTCCAACTCTAAAACTGCTGGTAATGAGCAGAAGGAGTCTCTCAGACTCTGTTCAGCTGTCGATCAGGCCATACCCGTGTCCAAATGCCAGAGCTGTCTGGCAAACTTGCCTGCTCACATTCTTGAGGGAAGTGTGATACGTGAGACTTGTTGTGGAATTTGGAGCCCAAATGCTTGTTAAGTACCAGAGCGCGGGTCCTGCCACACGCCTTCCTGGGCTTCGGGGCGTCAAGGACTCCGACTTTACGATGTTTTGAGGCCGTGCAGAGAGGAAGCACAGATCCTGGGAAATGGTAGAATGGGAAAAGTTTAGGGATTTTGCCAAGTGTTCATCCCTGTCATGGCAATCTAAGTGTTACTCCCAGAGATGATAAAACTGCTCTCACTAAGTCCACAGTACAGATGAGCAAAAAGGAATGAGTGCTCAAAGGCTGAGCCTTCTCTTTGGGCCTGTAACACGAGAGCCCAGGCATTCCTGGCATTTAGAGATTTCCTCTCCTCTGGAGGCCTGGTGGACCTGTGCACAGGCATTGTGTAACGTGTGCCCTGTTTGCAGCCAGCAACTGCAGCGGGAGCTGTGGGCCGAGCGGGACAGGGCTCAGCACCCTGGCACACATCTGTGCTGTCCTTTGGCACAGCAAAATATAAACATCCATTTTTGCATCCAGCTTGTACCTGTCCTGCCAAGCTTGCACAAGCAGCACTCACTGCTAATAGGTTTGGGGACACCAAGTGGCAATGGAAATGCATTGACTTACTGCCCATTGATAAGCTTTGCTGAGACAAACACGTTTGTTTTAAACCAGCCCTGTACTTCAGTAAGATCATTTTGGAAGTCAAACATATACATATTTCTGGGGTGGTTTCTACTATGTTACTTTAGGTGGATTTTCCTGGACTACGTCTTGCTTAAAGCTATGGGAGACAGCGCAAAAGAGGCAGCTCCTGAGCTGGAGGGCATCAGGCATGTGATACAGCATTCAGGCCCTTGAGTAGTGAGCTAAAGAGACAATTATCTAGTGTGAACAGTACACCTGGTTGCATGTAAAAGATTCTCCTCTTCACAGCGAGAACTGATGTCCCAATACAGGAGTCACAAAAAGCAACTGCATGGCTTCCACCCAATTTCCCCAGCACTTCCCTAGCATTTCCCCCTCTCTGTCTATGACAGTAATGACAAGATATTGCATGGTGGAACTGAAGCTGGTAACAAGAAAGCTCACCAGGCTGGGTGAACTTGAGTGGCTTAGCAGCAGATCGCTGACCTGGGACATGGAGAGCCAGCCTGAACTCTGCCAGGGGCTTGTCCATCTAAGATTTATTTATTGTTGCAGATTTCTTGTTTGTACTTGGGCTTTGGATGGATTTTTCTCTCCAAATACTGGTCTAGCTGCAGTACCACTGGAGGCAGGCACAGGGTGGTCTCCCAAGTTTTGGGTTCCCCTGGAGGCTCTTTAACCTTTCCTACACACCTGAAGTTCTTGTTTCCATGCCTAAGCCCTGTGAACCGTGTAAAATGAGGTCCTTAAGGTAGAGTCCAGTGAAGTATGACAGCTTCGGGCTGAAACACTGCCATTTCTTTCCTGGGGTTTAGACTTGGGCAGGTGAGAAATGGCAGAACTTGCAGCCAAGCTGCGGAAGCAGCAGCTCGGGTGCAGCAGCCAGAGCAGCACGGTCCCAGCAGCCCCGCTTAGCCCTGGGAGCAGGGTGGGTGCAGACCAGCCCTCCTCCTCCCCAGCACACCCACCCAGCTGGCACCCCCCGAGGACACCCCCATCCCTGCCTGTCTTCTGCTGGCAGCACTCTGAGGCTGGAGGGGCAGATGGTGCCAAAGGTTTATCTTGGGATCAAACACCAGGTGTTATAAAGGTCATTAATGTTTTCCAAGTAAAATTCTGTTTGCTTCTTAAAGCTTCTGCCAAGTTTCTCTGAAGTGTGTTCATAAAACGCTCTGGATGTCTCACACAATAAAAAAGGTAACAGGTTTCTAAACCAATTTGTGATACATCAGTAGCATCTCAGAAGAGTATGTTCTTATTACTGGGAGGTGTTCAGGTTGGCTTCCTCACCAACTGAACTCTCATGCTCGGAATAAAACAAAAATCCATATTGTTTATATTTTAGCAGTTTTCCTGATTTAGGAGTGTTATATTAACTGAAACATGCCCCAGCTGTTAATTTAAGTTTCACAATCTATCTCACTGAATGTTATTTTTATGATATAGTGATCCTGTGACGTGTATCGCTTTTGGCTGGTATTCCTCTGGCAATCAATTCAACCAGTTTAGAAATTCAGAGGATGCAGGATTACGTACAGATGGATGTGTCGAAAGACATTGTTCTAGTAACAGCCATTCGTATAGATAAAACAGGTCAGTTAGGGATGACCAAGTTACTGTTTGTTACATTTTAAGATGTGTACCCAGGCTTGATACATTTTCCAGTTTACCCTATGTAAACAGTCTTATGTAGTATTTGGTGACCCATATATTCATTCTTTTTCATTTCTGGTAGGCTAAGGCAAATGAGAGAAAACGGTTTACACACACAAAGCCATATATCTATTTCTTTCTACGTAGAGTGTGGGCACCCATTGTCTTCAGCCACTGTCCTGTGCTGCTCCCTCGTCCCCTCCCCTGAGTTCTTGTCACCTATAGCTTCTTGTCTTGTGCCACCACCTCGTTCAGTTGGAGCAAGGCAGGTTGGTGTCACAGTGTCAGGACCTGGCCGTTGTTAGTGGTTCCTTGTGGCTGAAAAGAGTTCATGAGCAATTGTATGAGCGGCCGAGAGGGGATAACAACTTGCAGCAGGGGGTGGTGATGAGCAGCTGGAGGATGGGGCAAGTACCTCGTCAGGTATGGCAGCTGTAACCTGACAGGCTTTATAAACACAGACTTAATTGTTACCTGCTTCGTATCAACCAAGAAAAGAGGGGGTGAATTAGGTGTTCACGGCATGGTATTGTTTTATCCACACACCAGATCTTGGGAGTTCATTCCTTCAATTTAGTTAATTTTATCATTACTGCAGTTGAACCTGCTTGTGCTAAATATTTGTTTGTGTACGTTCAGCCTAGTTGCTTTCAGGATTATTTTCTGAGCTGCTTTAAAAGTGTTCCTGCCTTTCTTGTGTTGAGATTTCAGAAGTACCGTGTCCTTTAGGAACACTCCTGCCAGTGGAGCACACAGGGAGGGCTGCGACGTGCTTGGCCACTAACAGGGTGTTCTTCAAATAAAGCTTCAGGTTGCATTAGGCTTCCATCATCCTGGAGTTTGTTGCAAACTGTTCCAATTAATGAGTCACGGTCATATTACCAGAAATATATCCTTTGTATGGATTTTCAACTGCAGATTCTCTCTTTCTGTATCTTTTGTAAAAAAAAGGAGACAAGGGCCACGTTCCATAGCAGCAATCATAGGGACCTTATTTGTTCATGTCAATCAACTCTGCAAAATGTGTTTTTCCGTCAGAGGATCCACCTTCAGAGGAAAAAAAGCAAAACCAGTAGGGTCCAAGCCTAAATAATTAAGGCCAGAGCCTTAGCTAGTATGAACAGGAATATTGAAATCATGGGATATGTAGCAGATGTTACCAGCTCAACATCAGCTTTTTTCATATTACAGCTGTGATAGAAACACTGACCTTACGTTACAAGTAACAATTAGACTTTTCATATTGTAGCTGGGTTACTCTTTCTCTTTTCATTTTCTTTCCCTTTTTTTCCTTTCCCCTCCCTCCCCCTTTTCTTTTCTTGTTCTGTTGAATTATTTTATTAGAGTTCAAGAACTGGACAAGACAGGCAGTCCTGATACATCTGTGTTGCCAGCACAGCATTTAGTCATAAAACTTCAGAACAAAGGGAATGAAAAGTGTATTTCACAATATTTATTTCCTGCATGTCTTAGAATAGACCAATATCCTTCCTAAACTTCTTTGCAAGCATTCAGGTATAATTTGGATGAGTTAAATATAGGGACCAGAGGGCATGTTTCAGCTACATGAAAGAAGTTTATGTTGTCATTTCAGAATGGAAAATAAAGTTTATATAAAAATATGTCTTGCAATTTAAAGAGCGAGGTTGAAGACTGTATTGGGCAAAGCACTGCTGGACTCTCAAAATATGGACTAGTGGGGAGAATGAAGGAGGTGGCTTCAGCCAAACGCAAAGTCTGTCGTACATGATATTTAAAAAGAAATATAATAGGTACCTTTCAGTACATAATAAGTCTCTCAGATTAAATTCCTGCTCGGAACCTGTGGTCAGACCTGCCTGAAGAGCAGAGCAGAGAGAAACTGGAATGACAGACACAGTGCGGGTCAAAGGGAGGACCAGAAAGAGTAAATGAGAGATGAGATTGAACTGAAGCAGTCTCTTTCAGACAGGGGAATGATTGTTGAACTTTAAGATTGGACTCTGCAATTGGCTTGAGCTCGGTAAGGAAAATGGATCTAGTAAGTTAAAGAGGAACAGAGCCACTGTATGCTCAGAAGAGTATCTGGTTTTTGACACAAGGTCTATTTACTGTTTAATTCCCACTGCACAGAAGTGACCCCCACCAGGAGCTGCCTGCTCAGTTTGGTGAAGCTCCGAGCGCAAACTGTGAATGGCCACGGATGCTCCGACCTGCGTTACTCAGCCAAAAGCGCTGCAGCCATGGGACAGTGTCCTCTGTTCTCCGCTGAGCCTCACGGGCTGCAGCTACAGCTGGGGGTGAAACCTTTGCCCTGTGATCCCTGTCTGCTGTTGTTTGCTCCTGTGCAGAACCTGCCATTCTAACATGTGCATACATGTGTGTGTATAGGAGAGATCACATTTTACTGTTAATTGTGTCACACAAATTGTGTCTGTTTCCTATCTGGTGTAGTTTGAGACTGGGATAAACCAGCTAATATAATCAGTTATGCAGATTCTCTGAAATCCTGCACTTGGTTTGCTACACGTGGGCTTCGGAAGTTAGATTATTACATTAAGAGTAATTTCCTTGATGCATAGTTAAAATCAGCCATTTTTATTGTCTGTCTTCATCTGTGTGAATCAAACTTGGCAGAATTAGTTGTCAGAGCCACAAAATAGTTGCCTATGAATGACAGATTAGTTTTTTCCCCCTAAGTCATCAGTTACGAGATCCTTAATTGTGGAGATTGTAGGAGGCCTCATGTCCCTCTTGCTCCTCAGGACTTGGTCTGCAGTTGCCAGTAAGCAGGAAACAAAGTAGATTGCAACCAATTCATTAGCTTCATGAATATCAGCAAATAAGTAAAAGCTGATAAAATAATAAATCTTCACTTGGCAAACAGCAAAGGAAAACCTTAATGAGATTCATTGGCTGAAACTGGAGTTTAACCTACTCTTACTGACCTAAAGATGGCATCCATAGGGTGGAGGGAATATCAAGCTTTTGGGAAATGGAGCACTTGGAACACAACTGCTGTCTTCCAGGAGGACAAAGAAGCATTTATATTTCAGAAAGGACTGAAGGTGGTGGAGCAACATTCCCAACCCACACCATACAATCCACAAGGGGCTGTGCTCTATTATCTTCTCCAAAGGGCAGACCTTTATGGAAGCTTGAGGGTGTCAGGGAAATGTCTCTGGTCCTTCAGCCACAGAACTAACTGGGTTTCCTTCTGTATGCGCCGAGAGGTGCAGACATCATTTGCTTTCTACTGACATCTCCCCAAGAGATCGTTCCTGTCCCCAGCTGGGGACAGCCGCACTGCACGCCCCGACAGGGCTGACAGGGCTCCACTCATCCATTCCTTCCACCTAATAAAACGCGTGGGTGTGGGAGGCTGGGATCACACCCAGCTTGGCAGAATTATCAGGTTCCGAAGGAGAAAGAGGTTCACAAAGTGATACCACATCATACTCACGTAACCCACTAATAGCGATCCTGATACGTATTATTTTGCAGTAGCATCCTAGCAACCATGTCAAATAGAAGAAAAAATATGAGAACAAAGAGTGCATGTAAGAACTACCCCAAAGCATGTCTGAATTAATTATGCCTCTTAATTTTTTGGATAAAAATCAGGTGCTTATTTCATTATTTATAGCACAAAATCAAAACATTACTCTTTTATTTATGATGATGCTGATTCTGCCCAGATTGTGTTGGTTTTCCTGCTGTCAACAGCAGCTCTGAAAACCTTGACATCTTTCCATACTTTTAGAGAACTGGTAATGAAGTGGCCATTCCCTAAACTGGAACAATAGTTTAATTAAAACAAACAAACAAAAAAAGAAAAAGAAAAAGTTTGCATTATTAGGGAAAAGAGTATTTTAAGCTTTTACCAAACATGTGAAATAAATCATAATAACTATGTGGACTGCACACATCAAAGCAGTGCAAACTATTAACCAATTAATCTTGAAAACACTTCTGTGAGTCAAATAATTTGGCTACTATGCTAACCAAGTTATGAGAAACTTAGATTTATTAAAGTGAGTACTTACCCTGCAACCAAAAAAGGAGCTCTGTGCCATCATTTAAACTTCCTGAGTTGATAAATACACATTTAAAAGGCATGATTTGCCAAGCAAGTGTTATCTGCAGAATTATATTTCATATGGAAAGGTAGTGTGTTCTCCAAGCATTTCAACAATCGCCTGTGCACATTGTTAATTTTAAAATAGCTCATTTATTTTCATAGTTCAGTTCGCTGTAGCAAATAAAATGCAGTTTGGCAAACTGTGTAATGTAAAACATGTCTGTAATCTGTATGTAACATACAACCAACAAATTTTTTTAAATGGGAAGTCTGGCCCACAGTTATGTCCCTCAGGCTTTTCTATCAGCAGAACTGTCCTGCAATCAGAGCTCTGCTGCTTTAAAACTGAAATAAAGTAGTGATGGATGATTCACATCCCCAGTTTGGTGATATGAGCCAACAAAAATTGCAAGGAGTTGCTGCTTTCCAAAGTTGGTTTAGTGTTTCATAACCTCTTCTTGTTTAATCAGAATGTTTGCATTTATTATTATTTTCACCTCTCTCTCAGTTTTCATTAGTATTAATCTTTGCCTGCACAATAACTTGAGCTGCAGGAACTGTAGCCGTGATGCTGTAGAGTAATTGTGTTTATAACTGTAAATACAATTGATTGCCATTTCACTATATGAGCCTGAACTCACACATACAGGATCTATTACATTGTGAGGAAATGTTTTAAGTGAATTCCAGTGTCAGCTAAATTGATAGTTAAAGGTATGAAATTCAGCGCTGATAAATGGAAGTGCTTTTTTACACAACACATGATTTAACTGTGGGCCTGTCTGCCACAGCAAATTGTTCAGACTGAGAGTTAGAAGGACTCAGATTTAGATGCTTATATGGAAATCATAAATACCTAATGGTATAATTAATACAACCAAGAGTGAAAAGGATATTGGACATCACATTCTAGAATGTAAATCAGTCTCTGACTACTAGAGAGCAGCTATGAACTTGGGCTGTTTACATCTGCCCAATTATGGGCTTTTGCATTTCTCCTGACCTATTGAGAACTGATCAGCATCGGGCAGCAGCTGCTTTGGTTCTGATAAAGAACCAATCATTTCCAAAGGTGCTTTTTCCACTCTTCCTATCAGGAAGACGTTGCTCACACTGTGATAGCACCCAAATTCTTTAGTCCAGGCTCAGAACAGCAAGGCAGAGAGGTCTGCAAACAGACAGCATCATACCATTCTTCTCCCAGAGACCCTGTTGGGCTCTCCCCACTGACAGGCTGTATTTCAGTTCCGTCTGATTACTTCTTTCATTAATTTAAGATTTGAAACTGGTTTGCAAAGCATGTTTGACATCTCCCTGTCTCACGTAGGCATGGGGTTACAGCATTTCTGAGGGAAGTAGTAGGTTGCATGAAAAAGCTTTTGTCCTGTTACAGTGTCCTGCTTACTGAGCCCAAATGCTTGATAAACATATCCTATGGTAGGTGTTACAGAAAGTGTGTGTAATTAGCACATAAATTTGGGTTGGGAGAGCGCTACTGAAGCACATTCATGATTATTGCCAGTTGCTACTCTGTGATTCACACCATGGAGAGGTCCTGAGGGCACACAAACTTTTACTATTCCTTATTATTCCTTATTATTTTATTTGTTTATTTGCATTTATATTTAAAGTTACTTCATTATTCCTTATTCATTCCTTTTATTGAACTACATGAGAAAAATGCTCTCCAGTACTACACCTGATATATTAATTGGGTTCATAGGACCATACTAGAGCAAGTCTGCAGTAAGTCCCAAAGTAACACCGCATGCACGCCAGGTGTCCGCAGATCTGGGCTGTGCCGTTGGCCGTCCCAGCTCACTGCTGTACAAGGTGGTCCTTGCCGCACCGTTACCTAAATACTCTGTATCATTAAGTGATGGCCCTCAATGTGCTTGGGCAGGTGTTACCTCTCTTTCTGTTTTGCGTAAACCAGGTAGCAAATAATTACAACTGCTTTTCTTCCACTGCTACTAACAAATAGCTGTGAGAGTGCCATGGGAGGAGGATCAGGGATGGGCCTAAGTCGATCCCAGTGGTTCCAGCTGTTTTTGACAAGGATTTCTAAAGGGTGGCTGAGCATCCCCATCCTACTGCAGCCCCTGTTGAAGGGAAAGTTGCTGTCGGTAGTAGTGCAGTTTAAAGCTTTACAGCCCCAGCACTGCCAAAGCCAACATCATTCCCACATCCCCTCTAAGAGCCCAGAAGCTGAAAGTCCCAGTGGAACAGGTATCCGGGGCTGCTGGTACAGCAGCAAGAAGCTATGCAAAGCACAGAGAGGACATTCCAAAACTGGAAAGGGATGATGCAGGGATTTGCAAAGCATTAGCAGCACAGCACTATCCTGCAGCAGAGGGATAGAAGCTGAACACTCAGAAAACCTAGATATATCCTATAATAACAAATACAGAGCTAAAGTAAAAAGAGAAGGAGCAATATGGTTAGTATCTGATAATATATCTACCCTCTAGCCAGTGCTGAAAGACATTCTAGCCCACACTAGATTTAAGATGGATGAGAAGTTTGCTGTCAAACAGGCGAGGCTTAAAAGAGTAGAGGAACTGAAGGTTTGATCTTTAACACCAGATGGAAAAGAGAAAGATGAAAGAAAAGTTAATCAGAGACTTTTCTTAAGCTCTGCTGATTACTGGAAAGCTTTTGACATGGTCTGTAGTATGCAGAAGTGAGTGGTGAGCCTTGATATTAACCAGCTCACCTAACAGGTTTTTTTTTTTTCCCCCAGAGTTTAATAACTCGGTCAATAGCCTGCTGGTGAGTTATTACATTTTCCATTGCAAAACTGACAAGGTTTTTTTTTTTCTTCATGACCCTCCCAAATGGCACTATTGAGTGTTTCCTTTAAAAGTCAGTCTCATCCTCACTGACACCAGCAATGGAAGAAGGTCAAGAAGAGAAGTGATGGTCTTCTCCCAACATGCAGAAACTGCCCTGGGAGCAGGTGCATTAGGTCAGTTATTTAAAGAACGAGGACTCAAGTGGCTTAAGCAGACGATCTCTGTGAAGGTTTAGTGGTATTGGTTCACTCTGAAGAATATCTGCTTGCACTCCCGTTTCGTGGGGCCACACAGGACACTGTCCTGGTTTGCTGGACTGGGGAGGAGGAGGTGGCTGTGGGGCTTTGCTGAATCCTGAAGTACTGAGCAGCCCTCAGGTATGGGTCAGCCCTGTTCTAGATGTGGCCCCCTTGATCAGAGAAGCCGTGAGTGCTGTCATCAGGCTTTTCAGCAGAAGTGGCCAGCACAGAGAGTTGGTTCCCCATGTGGTGGGGTTTCTGGGGTACCTTTCGAACCAGAACTACCAGAAGACTGTCAGCAATGAGTGATTGCACCTACCAAATCAGTAGCGTTCATCACAGTCTCTTTGAGATTTAAACTGATAGCCCAACAGATCATCTCTGCAGCCAGCCAAATGACTTACAGCATCATGTAGCTGCTGTTCATCTTCACAGCTTCCTGCAAAGTCCAAGATGAGGATGATATTATCAGTAGTTTGCATATGGGCAACGGATGCACAGAAGACTATGGGATTTGTTTCAAGGTCACGCTGTCTGTGGCTCAGAGTTGAACCCCTTAAACACAAGACCTTTCTACCTTGTTCTTATACCTAATGTCTACTAATATATTTTTCCCTTATGGTTTAAGCTTTTCTGCTGGTTCCAAACTTTGAAGCAGTTTCCTGCTCTTCCATGGCATGAATTTTTAACTCATCCATTGAAAGCATATGGGCTTTTCTGAGCAAGCAAGTGAATCTACAAGCTTGGAAAGGCATGTGAACCAGAGCTTGAATCTCAGCCAAACAATTTGTTCTGGCTTTAATCAAGATGTCTTCTTTTAACTTCAAATATCATTTTTTAAAAATCCCATATCAAAACTTCTAGTGTCACACTATGAAATCAATAAATGCTACCAGTCATTCAACTCAGAAATACTTCAAAGCAGCCTGAGTGATAGCCATTATTTTATTTTTTAAAATATCCATCAAAGCAATGCAGCTAATATGAAAGCAAAACAAAATTAACAACAAAGAAATGTGTCAGTTACATTTTGAACTTGCAAAATCCCACAAATCCTGCTACTAGTTTTGCATGCGAAGTTTCTCTTTTCCCATTCCTATACTGACACCTTTTAGTATTTCCCTTTCCTGGTCTCATAACTGGTAACTTAGTTATACAAATGCTAGTTTTAATGTAATCATTTGAATCACCAAATATTTGATATTATTTCACATCTTAAGAAAATTGGGCCATTTTTGGGCCAGATTTCCTACATCCAGTCCTGTGTGAGGAACCTGTCCTGATTCAACAGTGCACTTTAATTGTGTGTTGAAGTCTCATCAATGTCAGTGGTTCTCTGCTTAAAACTAAGTACGTGATTATGGACATTCCTGAGGAAAGGTCGTGGAGTTTTACCTTATTCCATAAACATTTCAATAGAAAACCAATGCAAGTGTTCATGAGTGAAGTTCCAATGTAAATAAGAGTTTTGAGACCTTGTCCATTTATTATAGCAATAACTATCCAGTTTTACTGTGTACTTAAATGTATGTAGTAGAGATACTTAGACTGTCAAGATTTTCACAAGTGATTATTTCTAAATACTCTCAGGATTTCTAGAATCAGTAAAAACAATTCATGTTTTATCTGGTTTACAGTAGATAGATCTGGTTTTTGTTAGATTCAGACCATTGAAGTTTATTTTATAATTCTGAAGACAGGTAACTAGCAGGGAGAGGCACATCTGTAGGCAGCTTTGGGTGAAGTCATCTCAGCTGGCATTAGATGTCTACTGCACAGACACCTGATTTAGTCCCCCGGGGTCTCCTCACAGTCCATACAGCAAGATCAGCACTTTCAGTGTGTCAATCCTCTGATTAGTTTTAGACATTGATTTTAGGAGGAAATGAATCATGTTGTAAAGTGCCTTTCCTTGCTATTGACTATGAGTGTTTAGGGCTGAGATTAACTCGCTCACACCTTTTTCTTTTATTTGAGGTGCTGACCCCTCTGAGGAGCTGGAGCTCCCTGGCCTCCAGCTGCTGCCCCGTGCAGGTCTCAGAGCTTCTGTGTCCCATGGGCACAGCTGGGATGCCCCAGAGGGGTCTAAGATGCCACTGAGGTCTCTATTTAGGTGACTGGATCCCTGCCAGATGCCAACTCAGATGCTGCCTCCAGGTCAGGTGGAGCCCATGTAGTGGGCACGTGAGGAAATGGAGCATAGTCAGAGTCTGGAATGTTTAGGCTGAACAAAACCTGGGAACGTGTTCTCCAGGAAGAAAATTGAGAAAAAACTATGGCAACAGCAGCTCTTATCTTTTAAATAGAAAAGCTTGACATCAGACCCCAGCAGCTGGAGAGTTTGAGCAAAGAATACCCAATGGCTTGATTCCCAGTTCCAGGTCAGGACTTCCACTGCACAGTATGGTTTGTGTTTTGTTTGGTTTGGTTTTTGGTTGGTTTGTTTGTTTTAAAATAAAAGAAAGAAAAAAAGAAAAGGAGAAAACTGTGTTACTGGGACAGATGAGGCCCACATCTGTCTGAATACACTGTGCTGGGATAATTTTCAAAATGGAACATAAACAAGCAGTTTTCTGAGCACCAAGGCACCCTGCCTGGGACTCTAACTTCTTCTCCTCATGTTTAACAGTTGATCAGTACTGCCACCACCGGTTCCCCATCCTCTTGTCCTAATGCAGTCCCCAGTGGTAAGCACCAACTCTAGCTCAACTCAGGTCTTCCAGAAATGAGACTCAAATGCTTGTATACTAGTTGCATGGGAACCTCCTGAGAACAGATTACTGACAAGAGAATGATACCGTTATAAGAAAATGTAAACTTGGGTGTAGAATTATTGTTCTGCAAGGTTTCTCAAGAATTAGACATCTAAGGATCCTTGGGCCTCTGTGGTGATCATTAAGCCCCTGGAAGACAATTAGAAAACATGTTCAAAATCCAGATACAAGTGGATTATGGTTTAGAGCTGGATCCTTCACTTCTGGTGTTCAGGTGCAGGGTTAGGGGTGGAGAAGTGATGACTTTCAGGTCTGAGTTTCCAGAGGAGTCCTGTTCAGCCCAGAGAGTCTGTCTGCAACTGGTGTCCCAGCATCACCTCTGGCTAGTAAAAAGAAGTCCCTCCATGGGATGCTTCAGCGGTGGCTGGTGAGCTCCAGGAGATGCTGTCCTCTCAGGTCTGGCAAGCAGATTTACCTTCAGTTTCTCAACAGGTGTCTGCCCTTTGTTTGACTGAACATTTCTCTAACCATGAATTCTAAATGCTTTGTAGTTTTAATTCATTGTTCAATACTGCTGTTTTGGGGAATTTATGAACTCTTTGATGCTTTCTTCTCATAAGAAAAAGGATTTAGGAGTGGGATGTTATGTAAGGGTATGTACGCCTGGCACAGCAACTAGTAAATAGGATGTTTTTTGCTACCTGCGTGATTTGTGGTGTGCTTCATCTTCCACATTGTAATTATTTCAGCATCTCTGTCCTCCTTGTCCGTTATACAGCCTTCACCAGCAGCGTGGCAGCAAGCACGTTGTGCAGGGGGATCACACGTGTCCCAGCTGCTCTCCCCACCTGGGGCCGGGGTGCGGGGCACTGGGGGTGAGGAGCTGGGGAGAAGAAGGGGGAGGCTGAGCACAGTGGGGATTGGGGATGCCTTGGGTTTGGGTAAAGTGGAGAAGAACAGGCTGATCGACACACACGACCTTCACTTTGCAGCAGCGTGTGTCCTGCCGTGGTGAGAACGGTGCGTCTTTGCCAGCAGGAAGAGCAGAGCGGACCCTCAGGGAGTGCACCGGAGTCCACACGCAAGAGTTGGTTGATGCTGGAGTGTTACTACAGGGAAAGTGGCTCACTTTGGGAAGGCTTGTCTCTGAGATGTAGTACAGAGAGTAAGACAGTCGTTCAATGCGAATAGGTAAAGTCTGGGCAGTTTCTAGGTAGGTTTTGGACAGTTTCTAGGTACCTGTTAGCTGCAGCATGGTGGCAAAGATGGCTGTGCCTGTGTGGTGCAGTTGGATTGCTGTGGGAAGCTAATAAGAAGTTTGCTTCTGCAAGTGACCTCGAGACCCCAGATCCAGCTGGCTGTTTTCAGCTGGGGGGAGCCAGGATGGAGCACCCTGTGGGGGAGAGGAGCCTCTGCAGCCCCTGGTGTGTGCCAGGCCCTGGGGGCCTGGGCAGGAAACACAAAAGCGGCTTTGAGGGACGGGCTGGCCATTGGGCAGGACTCAGGTGATGGCGGCGGGACCAAGGATGACGCCAGGACAGGGGGCAAAGGGGGTGCTGAGGAGACGCACTGGTCCTGGGTGGCCAGCGCTGAGATGGGGGTAACACCAAGGTGGGGGTAATGCTGAGGTGGGTGGGGGTAACACTGAGGTGGGGGCAGCGCTGCCCTGAGAGCACAAGGGGAGGCAGCTGCTGTACCTCAGGGCGCAGGCAGCACCAGGGGCTTTGGTGGGAAACGCTGACGTGACACAGGGCGGGGACGTTCGAAGGGAAACACTGAGGTACCTCAGGGAGGCGACACGGGGGTAGGAACCTTGCAGCACATCGGATGGGCCAGTGGTGTGTTTTGGGCCAAAAATGCTGAGGTAATGCATCCCGGTACAGTCGGGGAGCGTGGCCTCCCAGTATGTCTGCAGGCTTGGGGAGGGGACACTGAGGTTGTTAATCCTGTCCTAAATATTTCTCTCTCTTTCCCACAGCACCTGATGGGACAGGGAAGGAAATGGACAAGAAAGGAAATGGACAGGGAAGGAAATGGACAAGAAAACCCTATGCCACAACACAGGTACCGCTTTTACTACTCTTGGTGTCAGAGACCTGAAAAATGGTTCCTATCTTGTCCTTAAACAACTTCTGCTTGTGCAGTTCTCCCACGGAGAACACATATTCCCCAGCAAAATGCTGTATTAAACCACAGGATATACATTTGCAACTTCCAAGCCCATCCCTGTGTTAGCTCATACCTATAGTATTGCACTACATGTGGGATTTTAACTTTTTGCACTAGTTGTTGCTCCTGTGCACATTTAGGATGGCAGTTGTAGCACGGAGGAGATGCCTCAGCCTTAACTAAATTACTGTTCATCAGCTAACATGTTTGCATGAACACTTTGTTGGTTTTTTTTCATACCTGCTAATGTGATATAGCGAAGGCTATTCGGTACTGCACATGCAGAGCAAAATGAAGCCTGGCAGGGGGCCCGGGGAGCCCTGCCATGTGTCCCAGCTGCTCGCAGCACTCACAAAGTGCTCCGTTTCCCCAACTTTGCTGCTGCACGTTTTTCTCTAGCCGCTCACAAACAGTAGAGATCTTGTGGTCAAGAACTTCCTGATGATTTGGCATAGAGGTGTAAACAGATACAGTTAATGAAGCAGGTTTCTCTTAGAGATGGGCTGAGTTTGAGATTCTTTCTTTTCTCCTCTTAATTTCAAAGATGAATGTGCCAGACTCCACAGGTGAAGTCAGCAAGTTGGCAGGGACATTACAGAGACTTACTTTCAGGAAAAAGGGGAACATGATATTTTTTTTTCTCTAATTCTGAGCACCATTACCCCTCACCTCTGAACCAAGAAAGACTTTATGTGGTGTCATAATTTAGCAAATTACTTCCTCAAAGGAAGGTCAAACATTTTACCATTCGATCAATAGGAAGCGACTTACAAATCATGTGTATTGATCATTGTAATCATTCAGAGGAATGTAGGGCAGACACTAAAATCACATGCACTTAGTCTTAATTGCCCACATTAAAGCAATTATGCCCCAAAACTGTCATTGTCTAATGCTATGCACACTACCCAGCATGGTAACTTTTAGCCATACATATTTAATCATAAATCAACCTCTTAGGTCTGTTGCACTAAAGACCTACAATATTGCTGTAATTATGCAAATATAACTATGTCTTTTTTCATCAACGTGTAATATCATGTTGCTTTTGAGAGCCAAGTAGAGGAAAATAAGCCCCTATATTAATGCAGCTGGTATTTAATACATGTATTTTACAGCTGTGCTATGTGTTCATGACAGAAGTACTTAAAGTGACCTGAAATTGCTAATGAACAGAGAGCCTTTGTAAAAGCAGTCACAGGTCAAGGACTTGCAGATAAAACTTGTTGAGCGGTACATTGATGGTAGGCTTGTGTCAGGAGAGTGCTATTTGTTCGAGGATGTTTATAAACACTATTTTCCAGAGGATCATTTCAGCTAAAAGTGTGTCAGACAAATACCAATTTGGTAGCATTAAAATAAGTTGTTTCTGATCTCGTAAACATAAGGTGGGTGTCTTTTTCCTTTGTCAAGGAAGCCAATGTGTTGTCTCAGGAAAGTTTTGGGTTGATTGTTCCCACAGCCTCCACTGTGGGAACTGAAAGATTGGTCAGGAGTTTGTTCCTTCTACCACTCCAGAAACCATTTCTAAACAGACCTGGAAAATGAACCATTCTTTGTATGTTATATAATTTGTATTTTGCAAAGAAGAATGTTGGAAATTACAATTATTACCTAGCATGGGATAGACAAATTTGCCCTTCACTGAGAACATGAACTAAAGTCCCTTAAAGTTCACAAGAACTTTTCTCCTGCCTTCCAGGGCTGAGAGCTAGACCACAAAATCAGTTCAGTGGCCCCTTAGTGTGATGGGGTTCTGACCAGCCTCAGACACTTCCCATGCAGCTCATGGAGGTCTTCAGAGCCTCCTCCTAACGTAGCTCAGAACAGAGCAGGTCGTGGAAAGGGAAAAATACACGAGACGGAATTGTAACAGAAAGAGATGCCAAAAGGAAGGAATTCCCCACTGCTTCGCCCAAGAGCCTGCTTTTCATTCTTGGCTGCCCTCTGAAGGAGTGTGGAGAGGGCCGCACTCTGGCTTTGCACGCAGAGGCACAAAGGGAAGGCGCAGAGATGGAGACAGGCTGCTGCGATTGCCAGGCACCTCCGTGCTACCATTCCCTGCTCCTCAGAGCTTTATTGGAGCCTGAAATATCACATCATTTCAGCGAGTGTTGATCGCTACATCGGTAGTTCTGCAAAATGTTCTTATTGCACCTTCTCAGTCTTCAGCACAGCAGGCTGCTGACATGCAGGCCTGAGGGTACTTCTGCGAAGCCCCAAAAGGTAACGAGAGAAGCTGCCTTTTTGGCAGCAGGCTCCAGCTGAGGCATGTGCACCTTCGCTGGAAGATGTGCGAGTTGCAGATCCCTCAACAAGCTTTGGAGCTGCAGGAACAGGGGATGGTGCGTGGAAGCTAAATTGATTCAATCCTGGGAGGATTTCTGACTCCAGAAAATTTACTATAACAAGTTTTTGAGAATGTCAACAATGTTTCTGATCTTCTGGTGGTCTTAACCTGTTCAAAGCAGCAATGTGTAGGGCATGAGATACCTTGTCGGTCACATGTGTGTGCAGGTGGGCACAGAATCACTAGTAATTTAGTATGAGCTTTTAAAAGGGGAAAAGCATGCCATTTCTCTTGGAAGCCCTTGGCTCCAAAATAGTGATTCAAGCATTAAACACTGATCAGAGGAGAAAGCCCCAAGCTATTTCAGTGGAGGAAAAGAACATGAAATTTATGGGCTCAAAATGGTTGGTTTGGGGGCACGTTGCCTGTCTCTCCCTGCGCTGCCGGGTGGTGAGGGGCTGCAGCGTGCCTGATCACTCAGCAATCCCGGCACTTCCCGCACTCATTCGTTCGCTCAAGTAGCAATGAAGTTGTTTGGCTGAATCCTTTATGAAAGTTAAAATTGGTTTGTCATTTTCTTTTTGCTTCTCACACCTTATCTAGTTTCTGCATTTTTCCCACTTCAGTAGTCAAAGTGATTGAAAGCCGAAAACTGAGCAGATCTGTCCCTGCAGCAACTTTCCTCGCCTTTCTCATTTACCATTTTATCAAACAGGCTCTTTGTCTCTGCAGTCCCCTGATGTTGCCTCTGTTACACGGAGATATTCTTCAGGTCATGGGGGTTAAAAGGGGGCTAAAAAGGAGATCATATTGGACTTGCTTTACACAGACATGTAGCATTAGACCCAACGCCCAATAGAGGAAAGATATACTACTCCTATTTGATGAGCAGCAGGCCAATAAATTCATTAATCATCATTTTATGCCTCATCAAACACTTCCCAAGTTCCTCCATGGGAGTTATACAAATTAGCCACTGAAAAGGCAGTAATTTTAGTTTAGCTAGGTAAGTGCTTTTTGATTGCCTTCCTGAACAATGCTTCCCTTGACAAGCTAATAAATCAGCCCTTTCTGAATCAGAAGTGCAGCAAGTGCGAACAATAACTCCACATAGTTTCTCCGCTGATTTCAGCTGGAAGGCCTAAGAGGATGATCTGGGATCAAAGTCTCTTACTTTATTGCAGAGCAAAAGCTTTCTTTATGAAGAAGAGCTGCAGAGAAATGAGGGAAGGGGGGATTTTTTTAATCAATTAATGAGAGAAGAAGTCTTGAAACAAAAAGGAGGCCTAAGTCTCCGATGTCAGGGCTGGCGGGAGGCCGGCGGGGTGGCAGGGCAGGAGCGGGCCCTGCCGCAGGTGAGGCTGGAGGCATCAGTCGAGGGGCTGCTCCTGTGGAGAGCTGCGGATTACCAGGGCAAGTCGGAATAGAGACTGTATTTAATCTGCGACCAATTGATTCCTTGAGTGTTTCAGGTATTTGTAGTGTAGGTTTAGATTTGTTGGGTGGCTTTACAGTGGGAAGCCTTGAGGCTGTGCTGTCTTATCTTTTTTTCAAATTGCTGCCTTTGACAGTATCATTTTTTTTTTAACTTGGCCGTAAATCATTTCACTAATCAGCTGTCACCAGCCAACATGCATACATTGGCATTCAGCCGGAGAATTTGTTTTGGAAGGCCTTTAGCAACAAAAACTGTGTTTGTATCAATAACCGTCTGTTAATGTCTCATGCATACGGATGTAGAACACGGGGAGGAACACGGGGAGACGGCAGTAACGGAGAACAATTTGGTGGAGGGAAGGGGGGAAGAGCATCGGTTGCCTCGCACGGCGCAGCCTTCCCCCGCCCCGCCGCGGCTCAGGTGAGGCCGTTCCCTGCGGCTCCGCGGTTCTGCGCGGTTCTGCGCGCCGTGCGGGGAGCCCGCGCAGAGCCCAGCGCCGCCGCCGCTTCGGTGTCCGAGGCTTCCCCCTCCCCGAGTCTAGAGCCGAGGTATTTTAAGTACAGTGTGTCTCTTCATTAACTTTCCCTCCACACATCACTGCATGCCTCTGAAAATAACTTGGCAAACTGGGAGCCGTTTATCTCTTTTATCTTGGGACCTGATCCAATTAAATAAGTGCACATTTACATTTGCATCCATCAGGGATGAGCGTGGAGAGGTCTGTGGTTTGCTTTAAGCAAATAAAAGCCAATTTCGCTGGAAAAGAGGTGTCTGGACCAAGGCCCCCCGTCCCGGCCGCAGGGGCGGGCGCAGGGCAGCGCTGTTCGCCGGGCGCGATGCGGCCCCGAGCCGGGCCCCTTGCCGGGCCGGCCGTGCAGCACCGCCGCGGCAGAACGGGGTGGTTATTGCACAAGTGCCTGCCTCAGCCCGAGCCGGGCTCCCGGCACGCTGCGAGTTCGCACATGCTCTAATTATAACAGATGAGTAACGCCGTGCGGAGGACATTTATTTTCTGGTAGTTGGAGGTGAAGAGATTTCTGGCTGAGGAGGCTGGCAGCGCCCGGTGGCGGAGACCCGGGACGAGAGCCGCTCCGGACCCCGGGGAGTTGCTGGGCGGCCCCGCTCCGGCCCCCCGCCGCGTTTGGCCCCGCCGGGCTGAACAACAAAGATTTCTCTGCGAGGGGAGGCGAGAGGGGCTCGGGCAGCCTCCGGCCGCCGCCCCTGCAAATCAGCCGTGAAAATAATGCGGGGCTCTCCCGTTGAGTAACTGGTATTAAATACACGCAGCCGACCCAAAGAGAGGGGCCCGATAGGCGGGCAGCGAGGTGACCTGTCCTGGCTGCAGCACCTCTTGAGCGACTCTCCGCGCCCTTGCGACACCCGCCGCCTCCAGAGCCTTGCGGGAAGCAGCCGCGGAGCCCGCGCAGGGAAACGCCTCTGCCTTTGGGGAAGAAGTAGGAGCGCCGAGGGTGTTGACTGCAGCGGGGGCCACGTCGGGGGATCTGAGGGGGCGTTAGGCTCCGGGGCTCCAGCCGCAGCCTGAGAGCCGGGGCAGTCGCTCGAAGCCGCATTCTGGGGCTGCCGGCGGGAAGGAGGCGCCCAGCGGAGCGCTGTCGGGCAAGAAAAGGCAGCGGCCGCGCAGGTTACTCTGCCGCGGCCGACCCGTCCAGCAAGGCCGGCCCCTCGGCCAAGCGCGGCCCGTCCCTCGCCGGCCTCGTCTGAGCCCTTGCCCCAGCAGAGAAAGGTCCCTGGGCCGGGCCGCGCCGCGCCGTCGGACGGTCGCTTCCGCACCCCGCGGAGGCGCGGTGGAGGAATGCGGGGACAATGCGCCATCTGTCACCGCCGGGCCGCGCCGCGGCCGGGAGCGCCGCCGAGGGCGCTGATTTATGCTGAATGCGCCTTAGAAGATCTCGATGTAGACTTTGTCTTTCTCTGTCAGAGCCAAGTAAAAAGAAACAGCTGGCCTGAATTTTTAGCACCCATAATTAATTAAGAGCTTCATTCCTGGGATTTGATGATTCAATAAAGCAAGACCCTTATTCCCCTATGTGATTCCAGTGAATATCTACTCCACTCCAATCCTTTTGGGTCCCAAGATAGGGCAGATTAACACTCTTTTTCTGTGGGAGAGAGGGAAAAAAATGCCTCAAGATTGCATCTGAGGAGCACACAAAAGGTAAATTCAAAACTGCCACTTGTTCTCTGCAAAGGCTCCTTATTCTCCGCTATTGATGTATTTGTGCCAGGTTTTAAAGAAACCAGAGGGGGGATGAGGAATTAACATATTGCTCATTTGGAAAAACAGCCGTTTCTGGTTTTGGTAACACTTGTTCCCTTGCCAGCCACAGATGTCCTTACTAATAATCTAGGCAGGTCACAGAGCGAGGGGAGCGGGGGGGCGGGCTCCCCTGGTACTCCCGTGCTGCTCCCAGGCTGCCCGGGCTCGGCTGCTGCTGCTGGGGCGGTGCCGCGGAGCCGGGCGCACCGCACCGCCGGCTGCGGAATTCCCGCGGCTGCGGATCGGCGCTGTGCGACGGCCATGCCGGGACGAGGGACCGAGTTTTCCTCCCCGCCCCCCTTGTTTTTTTCTTTTTTTTTTTGTTTTTTTTTTTTTTTTTTTTTTTTTTTTTGGTTTTGTTTTGTTTTATAATTCATGTATGTGCCCCCTCCGAAGTCTGGCCGAAGAAGGGGTTTGGGTTGAAGTTCATGTACTTTTCCCTACTGCAAAACCCTGTGGTGTTTTTTAGTCGACTCCTTTAAACTTGTTGACCCTGTGATTTCCCGTGTTGTCTTGGCGGAGAGGCTTTCAAGTAGTTCCTAGGCACGACAAGAGAAGATGCTGTTCAGATCCTCTTACCAGGGTGTGTGAGGGGAGAAGCCAAATAAGCCAATTAGACGCGACCGCGCCGTCCCGGCCGCCGCGGAGGCTCCGCACTGCGCGGGAGCCCCGTAGGTTAATCGGGACAATTGGAAAAGCAACACTCGCGGGGAGAGCAGCGGGGGGGATGTAAACACGGTCCGGGGTGTTGAGGGTCTAAATTAAGATTTGTTTTGTTTTTAAGCGTGAAAAGGGAAGCAGCAGGGCTGCGGGCTGCGCCAGGCTCCCTGCCTCTCCCGCCCTCTGTGCTCGCGATTGAGAAGCGGGGTGGAGGTATAGGGGGATCCCGCCAGAGCTCGGGGGTTGTGCTGGCTGCCAGCTGCACCCCCAGCTCTGTCTGTTTTCCTCCAGGACGTGAATTTCCCGTGGATGGGATCCCTGGCTGCAGCCCCTGTCTCCCTCTCCTACTCCCGGGCGAGATGGGGAAGCAACAGGCCCACTGGCACACACGTCCAGGCCCCGGGGCATCTGGGGGGTTTCCCCGGGGAAGCCCCTTCCCGGGGAGAGGGCGCCTGGGTCGGCCGGGCGTGGAGAGGGCGCTGCCCTGGCTCCCCGACGAGAGCTGCAGCTTTCCGCCGGGAGCCGCCGCACGCCCCTCCACGGTCTCGGATCCCCGGGACTGTCACCTGCGGGAGAGGGCGACCCGTGCGCCGCACCCCGCTGCCACCTGCGTTGCTCAACTCGCACCGTCGGGGCAGCCGGCAGAGTGGGTCACTGCCCCCACCGCCCCATCAAGGCTGCGTCGGGGGCTGCCGCCCTGGGCGACAGGGGGCCGGAAAGGAGCGAGCTGTTTCCCGCGGGCGCGGAGCGGCGCCCCGCGAGGCTGGGCCGTCCCCACCTGCGCCCGTGGGCGAGCACCTGCTCCCATGCGCGCTGGTGGGAGCCCGGCCCGCAGGGCCCCGCCGCCAGCCCCGCTCTTCCCCCTCGCCAGACCCAAAACCACTCAGCCGCGGCGACGAAACCCTCCTGTCCCCAAACGTCCGCGGAAGCGGCAGGGGTCCGCTTCGTAGTGAGGCGTCGCTCCCGGCCTCTCCGGAGCAGCTCCCGAGCAACCTATAGCAGCTTTAATTGGCAGCAGACATTGTTTTTATTTTAAGATATCCTCAAAAAAAAATTTTAGTAACAAATTAACATGCCAGAGACAAAAAAAAAAAAAACCGCGGACGCTGATCCCTTCACCCCTGCCCTGTTATAAAAAAGAAATTGAGAAAATCGCACTTATGTTAAAGACAGTACGTCGGCTGTGGCAGGGGAAAAGGGAGAAGAGTAAAATTGTTGTGTGAAATCGATGGGGCTACAATAATAGTTGTGGTTTAAAATAAGTGACAGGCTGCAACCTAAAGTAAACGGTTAATTCCCTTAGCAATTTATACATCAAACGAAAACCGTACTGAGATCGCTGATAGAGCTATTCAAAATAGCCCCGATTATAAGGAATAGGGCTTTTGAACAAGCGAAGCTCCTAAGCTGCTTTGCAAAATAGCTTTTTCAGAGATAGGAAGATCAGCTTGTGAAAGGTAGAGCGACGATCTAAAATAAAAAAAAAAAAAATCCACAGCTAGATAAATAATTACAACCTATTTATTTTGTGACAGTCGTTCCATTGCGGGACCTGTTGTCTCCGGAGCGCGGTCCGGAGGGGCTCTGTGGGCTCCCTAGAGCGAAGGGCGTTCGGGAGCTCCAGCCGAGTTCAGCCAAAGGCGATGTCCGCCGGGACTCAGGGTGCCGGGAGGGGCCCGGGCTGGGGGCGCCTTTCCGTCAGCCCCGGAACAGCTCTGCCCCTGCCCCTCACCACGCAAACTTTCTCCCGTTTTAAACAAAACAAGTGAGTCTGATAAAGCTCACTGCCGCGCGAAAAACCCGCCTTCCTGCAGGTCTCCCCGACTGGAAATAAAAGATCCAACCGAGGTATTCGAGCATTTCTTAAAAATTCATTTATAATTTATAAAGTGACAAAATAACATACTATTATCCCAGGAATATCTGATTCTTTACACATTCAGCTTGAAACAATTTTGATTTTAAACCAGATTATCTACAAAGATGTATAATCAAGTAAACATGGACCGCATCTTTAAAACATAAAATACAAACTACTATTTAAAATCCTGTATAATGTAAATATGCATGAATAAACCTATTACAGCTAGTAAATGGCTCTGACAAAGTTGAAGAGATTACAAAATAATTATCTGGCACGTCAAGAAAAAAAAACAAACAAAACGGAGGGGTGTCTCGGCACCAGCTCCAACGGTCCCAGAGACATTCCCATCACGTTAACAGCGTCGATGCGCTCGCATACAACTGACACCCACAAAATCCGATTTGAGCAGGGAAAAACGGGTCCCCAGAGCTGGGTGCTGGAACAGTTCCTTGCCGTTATTTGTTCGGAGGGGACGCGGGCCGCCGGGATCCCGGCACGGACGGGAACTGATTCTCGGGCGGTGGTTTGAAGTTCCAGAGCCGCAGGGGAGCACCGAACTCGCTCGGGCACCCGCTCTCCCCCTGGCCTGTGCTGTGCAGCGAGAGAAACGCGCTGAGAGGCCTCAAAGCGCTCTCTGTCCCCGTACACGGGGGACGTTTGGTGGCTGGGAGCGTCGCGTCCACAGCCCCGCCGGCCGCCGCAGTCTGCCACCCGCCGCGGGCGCTGCGCGGAGCGGGGCGCGGCGGCCCCGTGGGGCTCCCGCACTGGTGAGCGGGCGGCAGGAGCCAAACTCGGGCCGAGTGTGACACCTACCTGCCAGCGCCGGGAAGCACCGCGCCCGCGGTCAGCCCTGCGCGGGGCTGCGCGGCCGCCCGGCCCGCGCCGTCCCCTGGGCGAGGGCAGCAGTGCACAACGCCGGCGGTGGGGAGGAGGGGGAAACGGGCCGAGGCTTCCCCCGCCGCACCGAGTGCCTTTGCCAGTGCAATCCCCATCCCCGACACCGCCGCAGCACCTCTGCAGCAGCGACGCGGGCTAAATCTGGCAGAAAATCGAACTCATTAGCAAAGTTCACCGGCTGATTGCTTTGCATAAAACACGACACTGATTGGAAGTAATTAGGTTAAAAGATGGGACTGCGCTTCGATTTGGTGTTTCTAACAAGTGCTTTTGTGCATGGCCTGGTTTAAGCCTCTACGTCCGGAAGCAGTGTCCCTCCCGCGCCCGTCCCTGTCCCTGTCCCCGTCGTGCTGCTGCCGCTCGCCTCTCCCCGGCCCCGCGGGCTCTGCCGGAGCCCGGCCTTGCAGAAATCGCCAGGCACTTTGAAAAAGGCTCCAGATACTACTGCAGCGTCCTAAACGGAGCCCCGCATCTCTTTTAAAACGTGCATTTTTCCGCAGTTATGTACTATCTGCCCGTTAAAAAAAAAAAAAAAAAAAAAAAAGAGTGTTTTTGTTTCTGTTAAAAATCTCTTTTAATTAAATATTCGCATTTTACAAAGGCGGCTGCAGGTTTTTGTATCTAATAAGTATAACCTATTTCCTTTTTTTTTTTTTTTTTGCCTTATAGTTTAGCTCACACCCAAGGGAAGAAAAAAACCAATAGGCATAAAAAATTAAATTAAACTTGTATATATATATTTTGAAACTATGAAACAATTCGGAAAAAGACACAGAAATGTATATATTTATATTACGAAAACAACATTAATGCCTGTACAGATGTCTTGATTTCATAATTTACTTCAAAGATACTGTATTATCAATTTAAATACAAAAAGCTACATTAAATATACAGAATAAGATTTCATACAAATCTTTCTTTGTGTGTGTGAGAGAGAACATGTCACTCGTTTGCTTTTCACTTGGTTAAGACATTTCTGGGCCATTTCCACCCAGCCATTTCCAATAGACTCTATAAACTTTTGAAGGGGGTGCTGGGAGGGAGGGGGGAGCTGGCCTTTTTCTGTTTGTTTTGTTTTTCTTTTGGTAGTGGAAAAATAACTGCCAAAGCAACTTATTATTTCTCTCAATAAATTAAAAAAAAAAAGAAAAAAAGAAAAAAATAACAAAACCACAGTCCCGGAAGGGTTGAGGAGGAGAAGCCGATATTAAATGTTGGACATACCTTTCTTCAGTTCGTAGGGTGAGTCTTTGCAAAGGTCTACTTGGGACTGGCTCCTGATCATTTTAGTGTCTTTAGCCAGGCTCTCGGCTCTGCTGAGGACAGTCTGGTTTAATCCATTGAAGTGGGCCCCGGGGGCGGCGGCGGCGGGGCCGCCGGCGGGGTGCCCGTGCAGGGCCCCGAAGGAGCCGTAGTTCGTGTAACCGGGGTAGAAGGGCGCCGTGTAGTAGAGCGGCCGCGGCAGGACCGCCCCGTTGGGGAAAGGGCACTGCGCTGCCGGCGAGCGCGGCCGCGGCGGCGAACGCGACGGGCCGCCGCCGCCCAGCACAGCGGGGCCGGGGGGCGCCGCCTCGCCGCCAGCCTCCTTTGCCTTGTCCGCCGAGGTGGCGATCTCGGCCAGCGACCAGAGCTTGGGCTTGGCGAGGGCCGCCTGCTGCGGCGAGTGGATGACGGAGGCGCCGGTGGCGGCGGGCAGCAGCGGGTGCAGGTCGGCGGCGTGCAGCGGCCCGGCGGCGGCGGAGGGCGGGCGGTACGGCTGGGGCTCCTCGCCGCCCGCAGGCGGCAGCCCGCGGCCCGCCGGGCAAGGGCCCAGCGGGGAAGAGCCGGGCGCCTTGGGGGGAGCGGGCGGCCCGTCGAGCCGCTCCTCCGCCGGCTCTTTGCAATCCGAGTCGCTGAGGCCGCCCTCGGCCTCCCGGGGGCCGGGGGACTCCTGGAGGCGCTCGCAGCTTGGCACTGCCTTGGGATCCGCGGCTCCTGGATGGGGGGAAAGGACAGAAAGGGTAGGGGGCAGCTCTTGGGCTCGCCCTGCGCCCCCAAAACCGCGCACCCACTTCGCCGCCCCAAACCAGCCCTGCCGCCGCCAGGCCCGCAGCGCTGTCCTGCGGTTCCCCCCACCCCGGCTGCCCGCTCGGGGGGACAGGCCGAGCCCGCTGCCTACCGGTGTCCGGCGTCCCGGGGTCTCCCTTCTCCTCCAGTTTCTGGGGCTCGTCCTCATCGTTTTTCTCCAGGTCGATGTTCTCCTCTTCCTCCTCGTCCTCGCTGCGGTTCCGCGGCGTCCAAGTCATTTTATTCTCCTTTTTGAGCCGCCGTCGCGCGTTGGCGAACCAGGTGGAGACCTGGGTGAGGGTCATTTTGGTGATGATGGCCAGCATGATCTTCTCGCCCTTGGTGGGGTAGGGGTTTTTCCGATGCTCGTTGAGCCAGGCCTTGAGGGTGGCCGTGGCGTCCCGCGTCGCGTTCTTGCGGTACGCGGGGTCCCCGTAGGGGTAGGAGCCGAGCGGTGCCGCGTACGGGTGGTACCCCAGGGAACCGGCCATGCCCGGCGTGTGGTCGTAGGGCGAGCCCTGGGGAGAGAGGGGAGAGCGGCCCCGGGGGGCGAGGTCAGGCGGCCGCGGGGCGGCAATGACACGGCAAGGGCAGCGCCAGGGCCTGCCTGCCGCCCCTGCCCGCGCCCCGGCGCCGGGCCCTGCCCGGCTTCTCCTCCAGCTCCTTCGTGGGAGAACAGGCGGAAGGGCCTGGGGGCTCGCTCCGGCCCCTGGCCGCTTGCAGCAATCCGGCGCTTCTCGCCCAAAGACAAGCGCGGAAAAGCAAATGGGGACCCCGGCGAGGGGGGGCGGTCAACCGTGGGGGCACTCGTTCCTTCCCCCCCCGGGCTGCGATCGCGGCGGGCAACCTGCCGGGCCCAGGCGGCCGGGCTGGGCCGCTCCTCTGCCAGACCAGGGGCGGGAGAAGGAAAAAAAAAATAGAGAAGATAGAAAAAGAGAAAAAAAAACCCCACAGACAACAGAAAGAATGAAAGACAGAAAAAAGAAACTGTGAAACTCTGCCTAGACCTTAAACAGCGAGGAGACACTGAGCAAAACTCCCCGGGTTTTTGGGGGAACTGCGGGGCACTGGCGGCGGCCGCGGCCCCACGGCGGGGATGCCCCGGGCCGGCCCCGCGGTGCCCCGCAGGCGCGCACGGCCGCGCAGCGCCCTGTCTTCCCTGCCTGCCCTTCCGTCCCCGCGCAGCGCCCGCGGAGCGGCTCGCGGCCATGGGATTAGGACTCTGCAATATTTAAGCAGCCTAATTACCGCCGTGCAGGGGAAAGTTGCCGGGTTTATCGCCCGGATTTCTCCCATCGCCGGCCACTGCTTGCTTAATTCCCTTTTTCAACCGCAACAAGGTAGTTGTTGCGGAATTACGATTGCTGTTTTATTAAATTTCTTTTTTTTTTTTTTTTTTTTTGAGGGAACGAAATGGGTTCCCGCCTGCCCCAGTATCGTACCGCCCGGGCCGTGCCGGCGGCTCCCCCCGCGCCCGGCCCTGCCCGCCGCCAGCAACAGTGTGCGGCAGCACAGGGCGGCGATGCGGGAAAGTTGGGCGGCGAGGCGGGGAGCCGTGCTCCCTTTTGTCCCCGATATCTCAAAAATGAAATCGTAACAAAAAGCAGGACCGGAGGAAAGAGCGGTGGGGGGCAGACACCCGCGGGAACCCGCCGTGCCCGGCGCGGTACCGGCGACCCGCGGCTGCTCTTACCACGTAGGAAGTGAAGGCGGCGGCGGCGGCGGCGGCCGGGTCGGTGCCGTACTGGAGGTGGGAGTTGTAACCCGGGGAAGGGGCGGTAAAGGCGGTAGATCCGGCATAAGGGGAAAAAGCGGAGCCCGAAGAAGATCTCCCAAGTTCATCGGTCCTGGGTCCGGAGATCACGCTGGTGCTGTATGCCGGGCACGAGTAGAGAGCCAAGGACGCTGAAGGCTGGTACAAGTAACCCTGAGGATACGACATGGCCAGGCGCGTACATACACCCGGGAGCCCAAGGCGCCGGGAGGGAGCGGCCGCGCTGCCGGGCTGGGGCCGCTGCGGCCGGAGCTTCGCGGGAGCCTCTCCGCCCTCGCCAGCTGGGCAGCGGCGGCACCTTGCTCTCTGCCGGGGCTGCTGCTCCGCGCTCGCCTGCAGCCTGGCACCGCTTCCTCCTTTTTCTCCCCCCCTCGCTTCCCCCTCTCTGTTTTTTTTTTTTCCCTCGCACTCTCTCTCTCTCCCCCCCCCCTGCACCGGGGGGCTTTTTTTTTCCCCCCTTCCTCCTCGCTCTCGCTTTCCGAAGGGTCCTGCCAAGATGCTAAGTTGGAAATCGCAGCTCCTGACGCCTTCTGCGCGGCCCGGCGAGGCTCCTCCTTCGCGGGGTGTTGTCAGTGGAAGGACTGGCAGGACCCCGCTGGGCTGCCGCGGCCGGGCCCAACCAGCGGGAGGGCTCCGCGCTTCCCTCGGCCCTCCCCAGCGCTCAGAGGCTCAAGTGCGCCGGCTCCTGGATTGCAGTCACCTCCGAGCCATTTAAGATCAGCTTCAACTTTCTGCATGTGCTAAATACCGTGCGGAGCCGCGCTGCGCCGGAATGCAAGCCAATCAATATATGAAAAAAAAAAAATAAGATTTATTAGCCGTCCGACTCCCCCTCTGCGCAGCCACCCCTCCTCTTGCTCTCTGCCCCCTGCCCCTCCCTCCACTAAATC
Source organism: Streptopelia decaocto (assembly GCF_964273445.1). Lineage (NCBI taxonomy): Eukaryota > Metazoa > Chordata > Aves > Columbiformes > Columbidae > Streptopelia > Streptopelia decaocto. The sequence continues at coordinate 4,243,540 of NC_138666.1, read as the reverse complement.
ACTGGAGGTGGAATATACGGGGGGTGTGTGGTGGTGGCAGTTTTTCTCTTCTAAACAAAAAAAAAAAGGCGACTTTCGGCGGGGAATTGCCGCGCCGCAGCCCGGGCCGGTCCCGCAGCGCTGGGATGTGCAGACGGTCGCGCTGTCGGGGCGGGAGCCGCGCCGGGGCCGCCCCACCGCCGGACCTGTTGCGGCGCTTGTGCGAGCGGAGCTACGGCGGGTTTGCGCCGGCCCCGGGAGAAGGGGGATCGGAGCGGGAGCGGTGGGGGCGGAGATGGGGCTGCAGAAATCGTTCACAGTGAGGGTTTGCCCGCGGATCTAAAGAATACACCGGTATCCTCCCCTCCCCGGATCATAAAAGGGTCGAGGCGAAAGCAGATTAAAACCATATGAACCGGGATAAATCCCCGCCGATCGGGAGATGTAATCTCCTTTGATTCCATCAGATATATTTCCCAACAGGAACATATCCCGATTTATACCCTTCTGACTTTTTTTTCCCCTCGCGGCTGAGGCATGGCCCTGCCCCCGCGGCCGCGAAACCTGCGCCGCGGCTCCGCGCCCCCGGCCACCCGGGACCCGCCTCGCACCGGGGGGGCGGGCGATTTAATTAGATTTATCTCATCTATTTTGTTTTCTTGTAACTTTTGCATCTCGGACGTAATTCGTCTCGCCGCCGGCCCCAGCGAGCCGGACGCGGAGACGAGGGGAGGGGGTGTGTGCTTTAAAACAGGCCGGGGCAGGAGCCCCGCGGGTTGGGTCGCCGAGAAGGCGACATCGACGCCGCCCCGCACCGTCCGTCCCTCCGGGACTCCGTCCCGGCGGCAGCAACCACGGGAAGGACAAGAAGGGACGGGGCGGGCACGGAGCGCTCTCCCCGGTGCCTCCGGGGGAAATCACGGCAGGGCCGGGGACCGGAGGCGGCGGGGGGGCGCACTACAGTACCCAGCAGGCCGTGGCCCCGCCAGTCCCGCCCCCGCCCCTCCCGGCGTATAATTGGCTGTCCTCCCACCGGGAGCCGGTCTTCTCCTTCTTCTATTGGCCGCGCGAGCTGTCCGTCAGCGCGGGGAGGAGGGGGTGTGGAGGGGCGGTGGCTGCACGCGGCGCTGATGCCGGGGAGTCCGGAAGCGGTGCTGAAAGGACGGCACGCGGAGGCGCTGCGGGCCGAGGCAGCCGCTTCCCGGCCAGCCCAGCCGGGCTCCGCTCAGCCTGTGGCAGCGGCGGGTCGGGCCGGCCCCGGCCGGCGAGGTGAGCAAGCGGGGCGGCAGCGCGTCCCTCCGCAACGCGGGACGGCGGCGCCGCGGGTTCCCGTGGCGGCGCTGCCCCGCCGCGCTGCGGCGCCCCCTGCCGGACGGGCGTGGCGCTGCCCCACGGACGGGCTCTCCAGGGGACGCGGCGGCGCCGGAGCCGCTTTCGGCCGCGGTCCCGGGGCCGGATTCCCCCGCACCGAGCCCCAGGGCACGACCGCGCCGTCCGCGACGGGCGCCGTAGTAAGGCGGCGATCGCGGGAGCGGCTTGCGGGAGCGGCTTGCGGGAGCTCGGCGCGGCGAGCTGGGCCTCGGCACCCTCCTCGGTGCTGCTGGCGAGCAGCGCTTTGTCTGGCGCTTCGCTCCTTCACCACACCTTTTTTTTTTTTTTAAACTACTTTTTTTTTTTAAATATTTGTTTTGGTTTTTATTTTTCTTGCTTGGGAGTGCACGGTGTTTTCTGTCTTAAAATCCATGTGGTTGTGCCCCCGGTAGCCGGGAAGGGGCTCGCACACTCTCTTACATGCTCACTCCACACAGGTGTGCACTTTCATCAGTTTTCAGCTGCTCGGTGTCACTGATGTTTGTCCCTGGGTTAATTTTAGCTCTCGCTCTTAAGCGCCGCGTTTCTTTTTGCACTGAAAAGCACTTCTGTCACAATCTTCTGACAATGCCCCTTGTTCGAGGAGTGAGGTATCACCTGGTAAAGTTTTAGACATTTAATATTCATTTCATACGTGAGTAGAATGAGTAACCGCTTTTCCTTGCCTGTTTCTTTGTAGGGAGAAGCAGAAGTTTTAACCATCTTCCCATGGCATCTGACTTTTTTGAGGAGGAGGTAAGGTTAATGTCATGTAAAATTACCCTCTTTATTTCTGATGTTCTACTAATCTTGCTTCTGTAGGCATACATTTTGGAAGCTGTGGTGAGTTCATGCATACTTTCATGCATTGCAGCATAATACCAGAGCTGATTAATAAACGGTAGCGATAGGACTCTAAAGCCATCAGGACTGTGTCTATCAAACTGACATTTTCACTACATTATACCACGATTATATTACTTGCAGTTTTAAAAGAACTGTAGATAATTCTTCGAGATATTGAAACATTTAGTTTATAGTTCTCTTGCTGTGGTTGTCACCTTCACTTTATATCAAATTTGAGACTCATTTCTTAAGGATGTCTCTATTTTCTGCTTTATTTGCACATTGATAGCTCTACTGAATGACTAGTCACAGCAACTTCTTCCTCTGATAGAAGCATATTAAAATGTGAAAGCCTAAGACTAATCTGCTTTGCACGACTTTTCAGCACTTTGATTAAAGGGCAATAAGAAGTTTGTTTCAAGATGTTTGTTTTTGCAGTTTTTATCATTTTTGTTAACAAATGTGTGGCTTGGGGATACATTCGCTTCTCTCAATTTTTACTTAAGGTATGTACATTTGAAAGTATGGATAAGTTCTTAATATCAGGTGTTTGCTTTGCAGCTGCCAGTGAAATGATGTAAGCGCAAGTTGATATTAACATTTTGTACTTTATTTATTTTTGTCATAATTTCTTGGAACCCTTAATGCAATAGAAGAAACATTTACCATTCACTTCTTACTTAACAATGGGTAGGATTTACAGACGGGCTGTGCGCTCTTCACTGTATTTAAATTAAGGCTTGTGAATTTTATTTGAGCTTGTGTAAATAAATAAGTAAGGTCACTATTTTTATAGCCCTCAGTCTGATGGAGTGGTCCTGCAAAGCTGTGTAAAACGGTCTTTGCTTACTTTAGCAGTCCGGCTCCAGTAGGGTTTTTGACATGAGGGGAACTTGGGTTTGAAATGACTGCACAAAATGTGGTGACCCAAAATGTAGCAATATTTGAACTTGGATATTTGTTTTTCTACACTGGTTTCATTTGTGTAATTTCATTTAGGGTGTGCAAATATATGTGGTACAGTGTAAAATAACTTAATAAATGCGTGCATGAACATATAATAGGAATCAGCTGTGAATATTTTCTGGGAGGGGGAAAAGGGGCAGGGTGATCTTCAAAATAACAGCAAACTGTATTTTAAAAGCACAGCCACGGTTAATCTCTAACTGCAGGTGGCTTGTGGTGCATGGAGTTAAACTTGAGTATCTTGGATATGATACACCTTAATTTAATTACTTTAATAGCTACTTTCTGTTGAAAGTTTAAAATCTAACGATCCTGCTTTTATTGCAGTATTTAAAGATCTAATCGTTCTTGTGTGTGTCTGAGATGTAAAACTTAGTGCAAGAAGAGGCAACAGATTGGTTCCGTCATACGATTTTGTTGGGTTTTTTTGAGAGTACTTAAAAGATTATGATGGATAATGCTGTCTTGCCAAAGAATGCCGACACAGGTGTTCATCATTATCTTAATTAAGATCCTGAGAAAATGTCATCTTTCGGCATGAATTATGAAGGGAGATGCATTAGGAGATCATTTCAACCTTTTTTTTTTTTTCTTCTTTTTACAGGGATAGATGAGAAGGAGGCTGTTTTCTCAAAACCTTTTTGATATTTCTTAATCAGAGTACCTGACCTTAGACACTTACTGAATAATTTGTTTCTCCAGTTCAATTTGTGAACATATTCCTGAGAGATCTGTATGTGATGTTAAAGGGAATCTATAATAATAATAATAATAATAATAATAATAATAATAATAATAATATTCCCCTCCTAGATACTCTGGTTCATTTAAAGCTGTCCTTATAAACAAAATACTAAGATGACAGTGGAAATTGCTGCTGGAAACATCTGCTAGGAGGTGTTTTATACAGTGCATTTAAAAGTATTAACAACTCATATAGTAACAAAATAAATATGTGTAAACTTTATCTTTTTAATTAAGCACGAAGAGAAAAAAATTTCCTTTTCACACCTTTGTACCACCATGGAAGTAAAAACTAATTAGCGTGCAAAAGAGGAAGGAGTGGCTTGTATTTTTCTCTGTTAAATCAATACATTATTAGCTGAGCAAGAGCTAAAACAATGCAGCGGAAATATTGGCTGAAGCATCGGCAGTGAAACTTGGGGCTGTGCTCCTGCAGATACTCGTGTGCGTGTTGCTGCTGCTGCTTCCCCGAGGTGAAGAGCCGGCAGTTCCAGGGTCAGAACTGGCCGGTGTTGGGTGGCTCTGGGCCTGGGTGGGTGACCCCGCAGAGCTCTGCAGGACACCCCTCACTCCGCTGGTGTTTCTTGTGCCTGCACGTACTGTACCCGAGACTCTACTTGTTGGCACTTGCTGCGTTTGTGCTCTGAGACTGAGGTGTAAACTTGTGAACACTTAGAATAACTCTGCTGTGTCTAGCAATTGGATATTAGGTGGCTTAGGCAAACTCTTGTTTTTTTCTCAGCAAGCCTTTGTAAGTAAAATGACTTTTTGTCTGCTAAAAGAAAGCTGATTATCGGTTTCAGTAATTTCGAAATTGCATCAGCAAACCTGTTTAGTATGTGGAGTAAAACCATACACAGAAGTGCAGCTGGCAAGTCTTTTAAGCACGTAGTTATTGTATTGAACATGTAACTCCAAAGATCTTGACAGTATCGTGGGACAACCTGAAACTGTATTTCAGTTTCCTGCAATTAACTTAAATGCCGTGATTTGCTTGAGTTTGTTGGCATAATATGAACTAAGTTAAGAATGTCTTTAAAGTTTATTTTGCTTACATTTCCATGAGCATATGCAAAAAATAGACTCTCCTAATCGTTGACTTTAGCAGAAAAAGATGAAAACCTGCTCTTTTTCATGTCTAAACAAGTTTTTCACTTAAAGCAAGCCCTGTCTTCTGTTAGTTGGCTCCTTCTTGTGGAAGAGGAGCACCTCAGTGGGAAGGATGGCTGTGGCTTCCCATGCCATTTTATGGGATGTACATGTGCCGATAGTTTTCCATACGGTGGCAAATTCCCTTTTGAGCGCAGGTGCTGCAGCATGGTGGGAACTCCCAGAGTGGGATTCTGGCCTTCGGTGTGGGGGTTAGAGGTGGGTGACTTTTCATAGCAGCACCATGTTCAAAAGGGTTTGTATTTTATCTGCCGTACTTACATAAATTTGCAGTCCTTACGACCGGTGTTTGCGAGAGTTTGGCATTACTTCTTTGAGTAGAGACAAAGTCAAGGGCCCTTTCTAGCCTTACACCCAAAGAATTATTTCAGACAGTTCATAATTTCTCAACTTTATTAGTATTAGAGCTTTTTAGTTTCTGTTCCTTAACATGGTTATGCAGATGTGAATGATTCTTAAAGCTGTTTTCTACAGGTTAAAGTGAACGAATTTGTAGAGCCAGAAAAGGTTCTGTTTGTTTGGGTTTGTTTGGTTTTGTTTTGTTTTTTAATGTGTAAATAACTGAGGCAAAAACCAAACTGGTTAGACCTTTCGAAATGAATGTGGGTCATTGTAACAGAGACTTTGTTACCAAACTTGTGAGTGATCACTCTCTTACTCTACCCAAAAGAGATGCTCTTTTTTTTGCGACAGAGTGAAAAACTAGCTTTTTTTTTTTTTTTTTCATAAGCACATCTTTTTCTCAGCATTTCTACTGCAGATCAAGAGCCCAGTGTTTATCCCTGAAATATTCTCTGCTGGCATCTACAGAACTTTTCATGCCCTTCAGATTTAATTTTGTATAGAATAATGTGTGGTGTGATATGCAGGTCCTCTGTTTTCAATTAAGCTGTATTAGGTAACTATGCTCTTCTCTTTCATATCCCGTAGCAAAGTATCAATATCCAGATGGCAGTGTGCTGGGATAAAATAGCTACAGGGTTGGCTGCTACTGTAAAGCCAAGAACTAACATTTTAGCCTGTGTGATAAATAACACCGGGGTTGCGACTCTTGGCGTATTGGAGTTGCACTAAATAACACTACAGTGCTGTTTATTACTGGTTTCATTGGATAATATGCAGCTATAAAAACTGCTTGAAGCTTTTATTAAGAATACTCTGTCATTATAAAAAGGTGCCTACAACTTCTTTATGATATTGGCGGGGCAGGAATTACTCTGTGCTGACCTCCCGGCTGTTGTGTAGGGAGGACCTTTCCCTCTCCCAGCTTCTGTGGGCGGTAGGTTATGTGGATGCCCCTCGGGAAGAGGGCAGCTCCCTAGAGCCCAGGTTTCCGAAGTTATTTTTAAGGCATTCTTTTGCTTTTTCATAAGTTTAATTCTGTATTTAATTTCTTGATTCATTTAAAACTCAGCTGATATTCTCTGTGGTATAAACTGTGCTACTGGGTCCCTAGTAAACTTTAAACTGAGCTCACCCGGATAGTTGTCTGAGATGAGGCTGCAGAATTGCTGAGAGACTTTGATGCTGGCTGAGGTGATGATGGGAAGACTTGATAAAGGGACCAGGACTCCGGATCCAGGACATCCTTGTTCACATTGTATGACCCAGATGTGCTCATGTAACCTCCCTGCCTCTGTTTACCTCACTAGGACCCTTTGCTTTTCTCAGAAATGTTTGGATTTAAATTGGTGTCCATACTCATATTTAGACTGTTGTGCTTTTGAGCAAAAGCAAGTTATTGGTACTATTACTGAATCGTTAGCTAAATACCATCAAATTTCCATATTTCACAGATCTTTGATTTCCATAGGCACCCGTTTATGGTGAGCTTCTTAGAAAATGTAGAACTGAACAGCATCCAGTGGGATGTGGCAATAACATAGTGTCTGTAGGATTGAATATGTGTGCTAGATCAATGGGTGAAGAAACTCTGGCATTGCTCAGTCTGTAATCCTTGTTTGCAAGAGAAACCTGCTGTCTCAATTAGTAACAAATAATATCTTTTGCTCCATGTCCCTGTTCCCATATGTCCATTTTTTTGCCCTTACAGAATGTAGCCAAGAGAAGATGCAGTGAGGTCCATGATGAGGAAACTAGATGATCTCTCGAGGTCCCTTCCAATCCCTAACATTCTGTGATTCTGTGTGAAAATGAATCCAGCAGTCCATCCCATCCCGTACCCGCCTGAGTACAGGGAGAGACCTCGTACAAAGCCAGAATGCGTCTGGGCTTGCAGCTCTTTTTAACCATATTAAGTCCTATTCAGCACTAATGGTAAGTAATTTGTTTTGTGTGTGTTATGATTCATTAAGTAAGGCATTACAGCAGTGGTATTTTCCTTTGTGGTACTGGGTTCTGTCTCTAACAAAATGCAGAATTAATGTTTCCAGATATATCAGCTTTAATCCTGTTTCTGTTAAGAAAATCATGTGGTGCAGATGACAAGCATTGTAGTAAACATGCTTTTATTTTCTTCCTTTTTTGCCCTTTCCAGATGAGCTTAGTGACACTAAGCTTTGCTTAGCAAAGCTAAAGAAGGGAAGAACTGTTGGAAGGCCAGAGCTATTTTGAAGTAGGATAATTCTTCTTTCTGTAACACCCAAACATGAAGGCTGTAAAACTTCATTAGATAGAGTATCGATAATAGTATAATATCAGTAATATTGCATGATGTAACTACACACTGCTTTATTGTTCGCTGATCACTTGGAGCTGCATTAAATAAATGAATATATACTAGTGGCTTAAATGAACATCATGAGTGAAAGCAATAAATCAAGAAGGTAGGTACTAGAGGAAATACAACTAGCTTTTTTAAGCCAGTCTCATCTTTCTTCAGCTCTTTCCATAACCTGTATTTTTTTTGTCTCTTGGGAAAGACAAAATGATGAAAAATACCTTTTCATTCAAGAATTTGAAGCTAGTTCAACTTCTTAACCAGAAAGACTTCACTGTCCTCATAGCTGTTACGGCGTCTTAATGCTTTGTCCAGCGGAAAACAGCATTTGTGGTGCTGACCCATGAACTCTGTGAACATCTGTAGTGCCGCAGCATGTGCTGCTCTTTCTTCTTGGGGCTTCCCTCCTTGGGGAGCTGTTGTGAAATGTCTGGGGTGGCGCAGCCCTCTGTGACCTCTTGCATCCAAGGATGGACACTGCGAGTCTTTTTCTGTCTGGAACGTGTGGGAGCTCCCTCCTGAGCCCAATGCTTCTCAAATGTTGCAAGAAAAGATGTGACAGTGTTGTCTGGAAGATGTGACTGACTCAATTGTTATTAGCGTTTATTAAATGCCTTACAATGGAGGGGAAGAGTCATTGCCTTCATTTTTACAAATAGGAGAACTGGCATGTAGGAGGAATAGATCTCTTCTATCTTCTGTGATTCTTGACCCACCTAATTAGGTGATTGTCACAAGAAATAACAACCTGGCTCAGGGGAATGGCACTGGGGAGAGCTGCCGACACGTTCAGTATGGCACACGGCTTTCCCCCAGAACGGCTTCATGCGGTGAGCGGGGGCTGGCCAGGGAGGGGGTTTGAAAGGGCTGATGAGCCTGAGGCTGTCTCTCCGTTGAATAGTTTCATTCTAGATCTCACCCAGGGAAAAAGTGAGGAACTGCCACTCATTTCTAGGAGCCGCTCTTTTTAGCGATTACTTGCCCTCTGCCTCCTGCCGCCTCCTTTCCCAGCAGAGTGGCCTTTCCCCAGGAGAAGCTGATTCAGTTCACTGCTGGTATTTGCAGTTTCCCTGCCCTTACTCAGTCTCTCAGGCGGTAATCATTTCTTCTGGTCTAAGACTTCAGTTTCTTTTTTTTAATGGTTTATTTTGCTAAGAAAGAGTCTGTCCAACTGCTACAAACAATAGTGGGTTTGATGTGTATCAATAAAGAGTTAGAGATGTGTGTTTTCTGTGTAGACGATAAAGAGACTTAAAGCCTACTTTAAAGGAAGGCAAACCTTGGAGAGGTTTACTTAGATGTACCATATGCCCTATTCTTTCATTTTTAAAAGCAATATTAAGGGAGGTTTGTTTGTTGGGGTTTTTTTTTTTTCAAGAAAAGAGAAAATAATTTCATCTTTTTGATTGCACTTTTTTTCTTAGTCTCACAGTTGTGAGATAAATATTCAGAAATATGACTTGGTAAGGTTAATGTGATTAAAATGAATATGTGATAACGGACTCTGCACATTAAAGATTAAGAGCTCAAATTATAGACTCCAGAGTGGAACACTCCATGAGCATTTGCGATGTTGTTTGTGCAAGGAATGCAGACTTAGGCCCACGGTTGCAGGGGCACAACAATTTCGTCCTGTCTGCTGCTTTTTTTGTCTTGAGTGATCTGCACAGGAGTCTCTTGCACGCTGTAGTGTCAAGGTGAAAATGGAGTCTGGGGGGAGGTGAGGGGGTCAAATGAGCAAATAATTTCAGTCCAAGCATTAGAGTTACTCTATAAAAACAGATTAGTTTTACGCAAGTGATTCAGATTTACAAAGAACAGTTTATAGCATTTTGACTGCACAGTGGTTAATTCTTTATGTATAAATTGATCTTTTATATAAATGTAATTCCATATACAACAGTTAATCTCTTTGAGTGCAAGCTGACAATATATTGTCAATTAATTTATGTAGGTTATGACTTTCTTTTCCCTGTACTGTGCAGTGGTTACCTATGCTAAAGTTGAGTCAGTGTGTGCTTAATGAAAATTAGATGTGAAAAGTAACCTGTAGAGGACAAAGCAGCATTGAAATCCTTATTGCTCTTAAAAAGACAAAGGTACCTCAGACAGTTCTCCCTTCTTAATCTCTTGAGAATTTGATGTGTGATTCTGTTACAAGCAATTTGGAGTGAATGAAATTGAAATATTTTAAGAAATTAATATTAGTACTAGATGTTATTGCTTACTTTTGCGAAGCCCAGTTTTGTTTTAAAGTGCTTCGTGTTTTGAGAGGCTAATTGATAGACAATCTTCCATTGAGAAGGAAAAGGACTTGGACTTCCATGGAGAGACAAGCCTGGCTGTTACATCTGTGAAATTTGCTAGTGTTGCAACCATTTAAATGAAGTGTTTGTTTACAGAGCAGCAATGGCATTTCTCCTCCTCTTCCTTGCGGTTTTGTCCAACTAGAACATCTAGTGGCAGAACATGAGTGGCAGTTGCAGTGACTGCTAAGTGTTTAAATGATGACACCATTATGTGAAGTGATTTTGAAATGAGAGATTCCAGCCAAGAATTACATCTGCTCTCATCTCCTTCAAATCATATTCTCTGGCTGTGCAGATTATGATTGATTTGTTTGTGACAGATTGCAGGAAACAGTCATTGATTTTTCAATATTTTACCTTAAAATTATTTACAGTTGTAACCAAGGGGAGGTATTTCCATGGGCTGTCAGCCCCTGAAAGACTGGGATAATATTCCCTGCTCCCTGACAAGACAAATTACCCGTAATGAGTGCAGTAGCTGAAGGGTATACTTTTATTTTAAAATATGTCAATAACCCCAGTGACTAAACGAATATTGATTCAGCATAATGAAGCCTGAGTAATGTGAAAATGAGCTCTTCAAGGAGCATGGTAAAGACTGACTTTTTAGCTCGTAGCAAGAAGCTTTTCATTCTTTACTGTTAGGTGGTTGAAATGTGCAGTCTTAAACAAGTCATCCTTAAACAGTAGTAATATGTGGAGTAATGGAACAAAAGAACTTTTTTCCTCATTTTTAATTTCTTTTTTTCCCCAAGTTCTTTTTTTTCAGTGCATTTCAGCACATCAGGGGCTTAAAGAGAAAAATGCAAGTTATCCAAGGCAGAGATAGAATTACTATTGGTGTGAATGTCTTTTGCAATAATATTCTTCAGCCAGCCTAATTATGTTTTAAGTGGATTCAGCATATATGGATATGGAAATGTATCTAAATAAAACTTTAGATTTAATTTCATATTACTGACTTATTGGGCATATTGATGTGTGTTCTGTGTGGTCGGTGTAATATTCTTTAACAATTTAGAATAGCTGGTTTATGAGAACCTAGATATACAGTGTTAGAAAACTTGGTTACTGTGGTGCACGTTTTTCTTTCTGGTGCCTTGCAACACTGCATGCTTCTTACCAAATGAGAATTTTCAAATAGTAATTAATTTAAATTACCGTAATTTATGCAGTGCATTTATAGGTGTGGTGTGGAAAAGCATCTAATAGATTAATACAGATGCACTTCAATTGTTCAGGGTGAGGATTAGATTAAAGACCACGTTGAGGTACAATTTTTTTAACATTAAAAATATTGAACACTAAAAAGAACTCTCATCTGAAAGGATCAATTTGTCATTTGTATTCGAGAGCATTGTGCAGCATTGGGAAGGCTCTGCGAAAGCACTGGGTATAAATAGCTATGTGATCCAGACGTATGCTAAAAGATATTTTCTTGGGGTGTTTGTGCGCAATGTGTCAATTATGAAATAATGTCATAGCCAAAAGCATTTAGTGAGCAAGTGAGCATGTTTGGGCACAAAGACAACTTTCTTTCTTTTTTTTCTGAGGACTGACTTCAATTGCATCCAAGTGGCTTGTGGAAATCTTCAGAAGGATGTTTTCCGATCAGCACACAGGTGATTTTTCTAAATGTCATCCCTTCAGCACAGTCAGAAAGTATTTCAGGATGCACTGGAGAACCTGTGGCACTGCGAGTTAAATGGCAGCTCTGCAATGTGAGAAATGCTCCTGTTTTTAACATTGCTAATTTTCAAAAGGGAGCGGTGTACATTTGAGAGGGTTACAACTGTAAATAATTGTAGATTGAAACGGCTTGTGCGTAACACCTGGGATTCACAAAATATTGGAGAACCATTAATGGTGAGGGAGGGAGTAGTACCCTCAAATATATAGCAGTGATATCAGGAGAATTTGGGGCTCTTGGAAATTAAGGCTCAGTGTTATTTTACACATCCCGCATTCTCTGCCTGTTCTCTTTCTTTCTGTACCTTTTGTTTCCTTGGCCAGCTGTGACAGTGGTGAGGAAGAGGGAGGCTGTTCAGGGCTGGGTGCCAGTTCTGATGTTTCTTTTAACCACATCTCCTTTTCCTGGGTAACAGCTCCGTGGTACCAAACTCAACAGAAGCGGATACTGCTGGAGGTACTGCTGACAGCTAAGCCCAAGTGGGCTCTGTTCACAAGACGTCGGCTTGTTTCGTTTGCAGGGCAGGTAACGTCTCTTCCTTTGCTGCCTTTCCCGAAGACGAGTTTGCTTATTAAATACTCGCCTGCCTGGTGTTCAGGCCTGAACTGTGTGCTTGGCACTGATGGCACTTGTTGGCTGCGGAAAGCTCTGTGTGTGACAGCGGAGATTTCTGGTGATGGTAACTTGGAAGCTCTTACGCTTATTCACGCATCTTCTTTTAGTGTTAGAACTACTACAGTTGCTAGTCCACTTCCAGCTGACTATGGAGGAGAGAGGAAAAACAAACAAAATCAATGAAACAGACAAAAAACCCAAACCAAACAATGAGCCCAAATCATTACTCAGCTGAAAGTTCTTGTGGCATCTGGGATCTCTTAGGAGCAGAACATAAACCCAGTTGGTGTTCACTTAGGCAAAAGGAAAAGAGAACACTGTGAAATGAAAGTCACAGGTAAGAAGAGAGTAATCTCCTTTGTGGCAGAGAAGAAACTGTGGGTAAATCATGAAGGGCTAATATTTAAGGTTCGTATGTCCTTAGGCACTTTGGGACTAGCAAATTTTGACCATTTCAGTTCATTTCAAGCCTGACACGAAGACAGTGTCTGAGTGCGTTCTTGTAGAGGGAAGGTGATACAATGTTAATGGTGTGGGTGTTTTTGTGTCAGATCTCTATACCTATTCAATTGTCAGATTCCACTATAAATAAGATGGCAACCAAAACCAATGGTTGTTTATTTTGCTTTTCTCCCTATTTATTCTCTCTCTGTATTTTCTGCTCTATAGATTAACTGTGAACTCATTTTAGTTGATGGAAGAGGTGTGGAAGGGGAGAGGGTGTGTAAATGTTGTTGATGGAAATTGTTCTTACTGGCTAAGCCTTTCCCCCCTCCTCAATTTGTTTGTTTGAAATCTAAGAACTAATATATAATGGAACCTGAACCAAAGCAGTCCATAAGTGGGCAGACAGCACTATGTAGAATTTGCAATTCTCAAAGACGTGGTTAGTTGACATCAGTTCTTTGTGCCCTAAACTACACGTGTTGAAGTTGCTGTTTCTTTTAATTTATGAACAAATATTTGGTTTTTGTCAGAATATTCACATTTTCTTGGAATGACCATATTATGTACTAAAAGCTTTCACTAACTTGAGTGGTGTGATAGTATTGCAGTCTTTGGTATGGTGACATGTGGTTCATGGTGAACTTTTAGAGGTAGATAACCCTAAAAGAATATGAGGAGAATCCCAGACACTTCAAGTTTCACCTGACTGCTATGGCTAAAAAGGCGTGGCTGACCATGGTGAAACCTGTGTCTGGAATTATGGAGACAGGCTGAGAAATATGTACTGAATTGATTGTTGATTATTTTCCTTTGTAAACACTGGGAATGGACAAATTATGGTTTGCTGTGGCCTTTAAGGAGTGTCCACCGCGTCCTCCTTTTGTTTTTTTAACTTATCTTTTAATATGAAGTGTCATTCCCCAAATGAAGTGATGTCCTTGGGCTGGTGGCAACAGCTGGAGTTGCAGGATTCATAAATAATTCAGAGAGGGATAAAGGGTATGGGATTTTTTTTTTTGTCATTTGAATCTTTATTATGTGCACACATTTCATTTTAGATATGGCATCGTTTGAATTCATTCAGTATGATGATTGCACTGACCTGTCATATTTATTTTGATGTCCCTTTGAAGGACCATATGCTCTGTCTTCGGCACAAAAAAGGATGCAAGTTGCTAACCAAAAAGGCAGCTATGTTCCCGTAGGGATGAAGACCCTCGCTTCCCGTTGTCACGTCAGTCTGCGTTCAGCTGTGGTGCAGGAGAAGAAAGCGCAGTTGTTACATCAGGGCACTCATGCAACGGCAGCGTGGCCTGGCGAAAGGTGGAAGAAAGGGCAAAACCGTTTGCATCAAGATGTTGTACGGCATGAGAACCTCAGCTGTCACTCAGGGCCAGCTGGTGCGAGGAACCTGGCATGTGGAAGATGGAAAAGATTAAAGCCAGCCAGAAATCTGCCAAGGTGGAGGTGTGCCATGGTAGCTTGATGTGGGAATGCAATTAATTACTTTGTCTGCTGGAGGTGGGGTTGCCATGCACACAGCCTTTGGGGACGCACGGGAGTTAGGCTGGTTCTGCAGGGCTCAAGGCTTTTCCTTTGACCCATCTGTGCTCTCCTTTCCTCTTAAAGGAGCTGCTTGCTTAGCCAGACATCATCTTGGATAATGGTTTTTGGGAAAACCTGCAGTTGTAGTTTTCCTCTTTGCTAATTCTGTTGTAACCAACTGTTGCATTTGGTCCTTCACTTATTTTGGCAGCATGTTTCTGGGGACAAGTGGTAAATTTTCCAGAAGTTCCAGGTAAATCTACTGGTTTCAAGCTCAACCATGTTCCATAAGTAATGAACTTGCATGGTGATGAGTGATGTCTGATTCCTACTGGTGAGTGCAGTGGCAGGATTAGCAATTCATCAGTGGGTAACAAGACCTTGTTAACGTTGCCTTTGAATGCAGTATTAACGTGATAGGATGCAACCACTATGGTATTTTCATGGTATAAGGTGTAATTGCAGCAGTGTGTGGTGATTTGTATGAAGTAGATGGACCATTGTGCCATGCTGGTGGCAGAAGGAAGCCAATTAAGTGAAATACAATAACTAGAATCTGTGAATGTGCATGATAACTGTATGCAAAATTGTTTCTTTTCTAGATCCTGCCATCAATGCCTGAGCCTCCCTGAAATCTTCTTACCAGTTACTGCCAAGATGAGAAGGATAACAGGAAGGAGGAGTGCTTAAGTGGTTTTAATGACAGTTAATTTAATCTATTTATCAAATGACAGGTTGTTTTTTCCTCAAAACTCGATTGTCATGACAAGATGCTTTTGGAAGTCATTTTTGTAAAATAAAACTGACAATTTTTAGGCTACAAAGAGCTATTGTATCTTTCTATACAATGTTGTCATTATGGTAAACCGCTGGAAAGTCTTTATTTTTGAAGTAATTTAACTTGCCTACTTCATTCATTTATTTGAATGTCTGTTGAATGCCATGTGAAAAGTTTCTTGCCAGAGTTCTTTTATTCAACGGAATAGTTATTCTTACAATGCTCAATTTATTATTGTCTAAATTACTGTTGCCTTAGCCTCCTACGGAATGTTTCTTTTTAGTAATTCTTAAACAAATAAGGAATGAATGAGGTTTTGTCCCTTTTGTGTTTTGATCGGTGTATTTTTCCTTTCAGTGAAAGCGTCTTCAGTTTTCAGAATGACACTATTACAAAGAAAGGTGCGCTATTTATTCCCCCCAGCAGAAAATGTCTTTTGTGCAATGATTTTTTTAAATATGTACACTGCCAAGGTGCAATTACTGGAAGGAGAGACGGAAGCTGTTGGGAATGTCATGTTATGCCAAATTAAGAATTATTAGCTCTCCCTTTCTCTGCAATCTCTTCGACTAGAACTCGACCTATTGCGTCTGGCTTATACTTTGGCTCTAGTGGAACTAATGTGTCCTTGGAGTAGCATTTTAGAGTAACTTCAGATTCTTTTTTTCTTTCTCTTTTTTTTCTTTCTTTTCACAAGTCTGCTTTAAACTGCTGGGATAAACTTCAGAGGAGGCAGGAGCTGCAGGTTCCTGTGTCAGCAGCTGTGCTGGTGGAGGAGGAAGCTTCACGCACACTTGCTCCTCACTCTCTCCCGCAGGTTCTGCCCCTGCTAGGGAAGCAAATTGAACTGTTTCCCTGAGCACACCTGGCCTGATTTCAGCCAAAGTTGATTGTGTTATTAAATATTAGTTAACTGGCACCCTGGGTGATTTAATGACAGGGCAGAGAATGCGCAGCCCAGCTGTGCAGAGGGCACATCTGGGTGGGGGGTGTGTTGAGAAGCTGTGGTGGTGTGGTCTTTTCAGTGGGTGCAGTTACATCTCTAAGATGTGATAAAAATTGGGTGTGTTAGAAAGCTGTGCGGTTCTGTAATGTATGATATTCACATTTCAGGAGTGAACTGGATATTGTAAAATAAACCCATGCTCTTTGGCTTAGTCCTTGTGCATGCCAGTGTGAGTGGAGAGCGATGGTGTGAGTGTGTGTAGGTGATAGAACCCCTATTTTGGGAAAATTTATCCAGTCAAGGTGAGTAAATAGTATGAATGTTTCCATTATCTAGAGAACACACAGTTGTGCTTTCATCGAAGAGGCTGCCTCCACCACCCTGTGCCTCAGGAGAAGAGTTTTTGACCCATGGTGCCCTGACCGGCCTTTAGAGAAGAGGGGAGAGCACCCTGAGCAGTAGAGGCCCCCCATCTGCTGCTTCTCTGTCCAAAGTTGCACCAGTAGGTGCTGGAGTCTGGTGAGGCACGCAAGCTCTTGATGTTCCCTGTGCCAAAATTAGAAGGGTGTGGATGATCTTTGGTACTGGAAGGCTTGCTGCGTGAAAGTGGTGACTAAACAGCTCCTTCAACACCGACCCTTATTATGAGAAGGCTGCAGAGCGTAGGTGCTGTCCCACGAACAAAACTTGGGTGTACAAAGAACAAGGGCCTTTCTAATCCATCAGAAATCTGAGAGCTGCACTGCTGCTTGGGTCTCCCCTTGGGGCACTGCTGGATGAAAGAACTCAGTGCAGGCACAGAAAGGACTGAACCTCCAGCTCAGCTGGCGTTACAGCCGATATCCCGTAACTGGTTCTGTGCTAAAGAATGGTGAAGTGTACACTGTCAGTGTTTAAGGGGGGGAAAGGACAGGAACTGGTGTGGGAGGGGTGGATGCTACATTGCAGACGAAGCACCGTCTCCCTGGCTGGTTTCTCCTTGGCAGCGCTTCCCTACCGTGGTGCCTTTGGGCTGGAGCCTGCGTCTGCTGGGGTCTGAAAAATAGTGTCATGAAGAGATGAGGTATGGGGGGTCTTAATACTAAGTCTTACAAAGAGATTTGGGAGTCTGCACAAACTTAGAAGTCCATAATATGTTAAAATTACATGTAAAAAAAGTAGATATGATAGAGTGTGAAACCTGTTGCTTTTCTGCCAAGTTTTGAGTTAACTTGGCTACGTACCGCTGTACATTGAGAAAATGTTGGACTTGTCAGTCAAACTCTTTCTTGCCCTTGTCAGCCTGTACTTGCTCTGTGCATAGTTCAAGGAGGCAAAGTGCCAACCACATACTTTCCAAAATCCTCAGCTTGCCCCCGATCCAATCTCTGCAGCGAGGGCGGGTGCGGCTGCAGGTGCGAGGCTGGAGCTGGAGCGGAGCCCTGTGGTCGGGCACGGCCGCACTGCAGCACCGCGCTGCCTTGGGATCGATGCGCTGCCACCCGGCTCCCCGACCACAAACAGCGCAACAACCAGCCTCCGCAGCTCTTTGAGACGGCCCGTAACCCGTATAATTATTTCACCTTAATATGGGCTATTGTAGTTCTGAAGTTAAAATATTTAATGAAGTGCTCGTGATTGCCTAATAATCTTTTTGCCTGCCCAAGTGATAATACGTAGTTAAACCAGTATTGCAAAATAACATACGTCTTTGGTACAGCACTGTCATGGATATGTTATGCCGATTAGTAAAAACTTGATGTCCCAGCACTTTAAAAGACAAAATACTGTAGTTAAGACTGTCATACTGTTTACATAGCACTGAAAAGAAATCAATGCAGAGAAGACATTTTTATTCTTATAAATACTCCATATAATGGGTTGGTTTCAATGAGGCTTCCTGGCTCTTTGGTGATTGCTGCGTTTGGTATGACTATCAGGATCCCACACATAATCATGTGTTTATTGTTATAAACACATGATTTCTGTGTATGTTCTCAACATAGTTTACTTTCTTCTCTGGTACTGTATGGTTACTTTCTAACTCCTTTAACCTCAGTTCAAACTTGGTTGAATCAAATGTGTGTTCCTGAAAATAATCTTTACATCTGTGATATGACAGTTAATTTTATAAGACTGTTTTCATACTCCAGACCTAGTAAATTTTTTTCAAGGCAACATGTGTTGACAATATACAGAGGTAAAAATCACGGATGAACTCTAAAGTGCAAACTTTCAAAAAGAGCAGGGAATCATTAGATATTACTAGAAAGGAAATAGTAGGTTTTCTACCTTTAGAAATGGCTTTGTGGAGGTATATGCTTGAAGAAATGGCTGGGTGGGGTAGAGGAATTCTTCACAGGCTTTTGCTACACCTGGGTCATCTCAGAGGTCCCTTTGCCTTGGAAGGGAGGCGGCATCTTGGTGTAACAGATACCTGCACAGCAGCTTCCACTGAAAAGTACTCAAAGTTACTTACACTTCTCTTTAAAAAAGGATTGTGGGGGGAAGCATCGAGTAGCAACTAATTTGGCAAGGTTCCCGCCTCCTAATATTGTGCCTTTTTCAAAGATCCTCTTTCACCTGACTGACTGGCTCTGCAGAGCGTGAGGCTTTGTGGGCTTCAGGTGCGTTTCTTTCGTTCCTCCATCCCCATCTCTCCCCACCAAATTAATCAAACAGCATATGAACTTTTTTTTCCAGAGCAAATGTCTTCTACAAAGTGTATACTTCTAGCAGCAAGGCAAAGTTACACTTTGTAGAAATAATTATTAGGTTTAAAATCCTCTGACAGCATCCTGCTGTGTATAAATGAGGTTTGTGCTCAGATTAGTTAGCTGGCACCCATTCACTGGCACGTTACAAGACAATGATTGCAAGTTGATCGCATCCCGTTATCTGCCTTTTTTCTTTTTAATGGGCTTTTTGTTGCTGTGCTGTCACCACGGTTGAAATAAATGTGTCCAAGTCATAGGTTTCCAAGTTCTGTGCAGACTGGGGAGATGCTGTTGAGTCTCCTGCACCAGGAAAAGACTTGGGGGCATAAGCGTTTGGAGAAGGGGAGAGGTTGTCTGCGCTTAGATTTCTGATTCTTGTGCACTTTTGTTTTTGGCTGACCGGGATGTTTTCTGCTCTATGGCAAGCAATATGTTACCACTGAAGTCCAAAATGCCAGATGTAATTAGCTCATGTGTTTAAATAGGTGGTGTTATTTTTTTTAACTTGTATGTACTAGCCTGTTTTCATGCACAAGTACATATTTTACCTGGGAAGAGTGCCTTATGAATCAGAAAACATATTTAAAGTGTGTGCTAATCTTTTAGATTTTAAAAATAGCCATGAGGTCTTTATTTCTTTGTTTACAATTGATTAGGGTTAGAGTTTTAGAAGCTTAATGCTGACTGTAAGTGCTTTACAGTCAGTCACTGAGAATTATGGGCTTGGCATGAGTCATGGTTTTGTTCCTCAGTATATCCATTACTGTTAGATGCTGAGTAGTCAGTGCACATAGATGACTGATTTTTTTTGGTTTTTTTTGCATTTTCACATGTTCAGAAAAATACTTTGTTAAAGCAGCTGCTGGGTGAACAGGGTAATTAAAGAACTGTACCACTTTTATTGAAGCTGACATGTGCTGCACATTCCTTAAAACTCGGTATGTGAGCAGAATGTTTCCAGGATTTGTTGAGTTCAGACACCTATAGACACTGGGGAGCTTTTAACGGTAGCGAAGATAACTTCAAGTTCTATGCTGTTATATAAATCTGTCTTTAAGAAGAGAGCTATTATTGCAATATGTTGCTCATGTTCTTCATATTTTGTGTGTGTGTTTTATGTATGCACATACACTCCTACACATGAACACTTAAGAACTGACTGCTCTTATTTGACTGTGATTGTATATTCTATTTAATATTTACTTGGAAAGAAAATGTTGTAATGCTGATTGAGAATCTTAATTTGCTTGGTGACAAAAGAAATCTGCAGTTTATTGATTTATTTGTTTGCGTTTTTAAAATAAATGCAATCCTGCTTAGTTTGAACTGCAGCTCTTAGTGTGTGAATGTCTCGGCATAGCAAATAAGGAATCTTACTGAACGTAAACTGAGGCTTGGTTTAATTTCAACTAGTATGATGAGTGCAATATTCCACATGCGTAATGTTTTGAAAGTTGTGGAAAAAAATAGACTTGTAATTACAACACACAGTGACTAAACACATTATATATTAGTGTTCTCAAAAAGTCTGTTGAACAGATATAATTGCCAATATTGTAATTTTTAGCAATATGATCATCTTTTTCCTTGTGTATTGGAACAATGTTATGTCTGTTTGAGCACGTTCAGTTAGTCTGCCTTTCCTGTTAACAGCTCATGTCTTCAGAGCATCTTTGATATTCCTTTTTTAAAGTTATAAGTTGGCATTTCAGGCAGAGTCAACAAATATGCAGGTTTCAAGATCAGAACATTTTTTTAA
This sequence comes from Streptopelia decaocto, assembly GCF_964273445.1. Lineage (NCBI taxonomy): Eukaryota > Metazoa > Chordata > Aves > Columbiformes > Columbidae > Streptopelia > Streptopelia decaocto. The sequence continues at coordinate 4,223,020 of NC_138666.1, read as the reverse complement.
CCTCACTTTACCTGTTTTTATTTACATGGTCATTGGTGCGGAGGACTCTGCCAGGAACGGCCTGTGGGTTTCTGCGAGAGCTGAGCGCTCCGAGCTGCGCGCAGCTCAGGGATCCGCGTCCGTGCTCGGCGCAGGCACAGGCACAATGTTCTTTGCAGAAAGAGGGGACAGATTCTTCTTTGGAGTGACCCAGAGCCGGACCAGCGCTATCAGAGCAGCCCCACCTTTCCCAGCCTGAGCGGTGCCAAGTGCACGCAGAGGGAGCAGGTTGGTGGCCGGGCAGGTTGGTGGCCCCGTGGTGAGTCCGAGGGTGAGTGAGCTGCAGGAACCAGACACGGTACTGACAATGAGCTCTCTGAATGCTTCCAGTTTTAAAGTGCTGCCATGTCCCTCACCCTGCTGAGAAAGTCTCAGTGCTTTCAGTGCAGTGCCCGAAGATGCCTTTTTCAAAGTCTTTTTAAATAGCAATACTTAAGTCACAGACAACTTTTGCCTGGAAAGCCTGTGCTATCAGTGTCCATTAGTAAGACATTTTTGCTTCCTGAAATGCTTTGTTGGTGTTAAAGTCTTGGTACTGTGCTCTGGATTGTCTGCCTCATGGATACCTATCATCCATGTTTTGTGTGATTTCAGAGTAGAATGTTGCCCTTACTGTTGAATTATTAGGCTAGAACCACCATACTTTCACCTGCATATTTTGGGATGTTTAAACCTTTAAACCTTAAGCACTTTTCAAGCTATATGTTTGACTTACTATTGTGGCACACTGTAAAATAAAACAGACTATTGCAATGCATGCAAGAAAGAACATTATTCATCAGCTACAAAGAAAAATATGGAGGAAATGTTTTCAAAATTTTAGGGTTTTTGCTAATTCTTCTCAGTTGATTTTGCATTATTTTTAATGAGGGACGTGCAAAACAAGAGGTTCGTTTCCTTTGCTGGGATACATAAGATGCTGTTGTGTATTGATATTCTAAATTTCTGGAACTGCGTAAACTGAAACGATAACTTTTTAATTTTAGCATCTTGTCACACATGCTGTACAAGTTTAGTTTTATGCCCGAATGTCTGTGTGAGCAGGCTAGGTATTTTTATCTGTCTGTGTATTCTAACAAACTCATCCTATGGGCAAACCTTTTTATATGGGGTTCTACAAGTTGAAGACGAAAAATTGGTTTCTAAACTACTTGTGTGTTTCAATACTGTGAGTCAATTCCCACGTGGTAAAGTGTAAACTACTAACTAATCCATAGCAGTTATGCAGGAGAAAGTCATTTAATTAACACTTTTAATTTCAGCTGTGAAAGAAGGTGAAAATGAGGTCTGAAAAATGGAGAGCGCCTTTGTTTTTCATTGCTGAAGACTTGCCGCACTGTAAGTCTGCTGATGCTCGTGTACATAGAACATCTCCTGGCTGCTAATTAGGCTTCCCCAACGTGCTCTCTAGAAATCCACTGCAGAAGTTTTTTTTTTCAAAAAAACACCACACTGTCATAAATAGAGAAACTGCATGGTATGTAACTATTATACACTGCTCATTTGGCAGACTATAATTTAATAGAACAACAATGATCAGACTAGTATATCAGTTAATTTTCAAAACATTTTATTCCACACAAATTAGCGTAGGTCCTGGAGGGCAAAATGACAAGAGGTTACTCATACACTATGTATTTAATTAATTGAAAAATGCTCAAATTGCTTTTACAGTTGTTATTAAAAAGTAGAATCAGTGTTGCCAGTGCTCAACCATAATTAGAACCCTGGGGAATTAAATATTTAGCATTAGTAATGTAACAGCACTTAGGACACAAATTTCTATTTTTGTAATGAAAGCAATACAGTGTAAGTGCAAATGGCTGAAACGACAGCTGTGACAAGCAAACCAGCCTGGGATATTTCAATAAGACACCTCGTCGGACAGCAAGTCTTACCGCATTACTCGTTTGTAAGAGATCTGCGAGTTTAAATCCCAATAGCCAGGCATTACACCCAGTATTTAGGTTTCTAATTGCTCACAGGATGAGCGGCCGGGCAAATGTCAGGCCGTCAGCGGGGGAAGCATGCGGTGTTTGCCCAAATAACGCCGCGGAGGTGCCTGCCTTTGTCAGCACGGGCAGGGGCTGGGGAGGCAGGTCCCGGGGCTGCCGAGGGAGGAAAAGAGATCTTGTTTAAGTTTAATTACATTTAAGCATAAGTGCTTTCAGTGATACAACATGAAAAGTTGGATATTGGGCTCTAATGAGCTGTAGTGGTGGATGGCTAGAGACCCTGAGGAATTCATTCACTAAATTAACTGGATAAAAGTACTTGGTTTGGGCATGGTAGGATGGCTGAGCTGTGCTCCAAAACTCCCTTTCAGAGCTGTCTCTCGTTCCTGTTTTTGTTCTAAACAGGCCATGTAGCAACTTCCACAGCCGCCTGCTACAACTGTTCAGCTTGTCAGAAGGTATTATGTTACCAGCTAGTAAGTAATAAAGCATATTTGACTTCATTTGTCTTCTGTTGTTTTTCTGGGGTGGTAGGGGAAGGAGGAGAGCTTGAAGCCAGTTGTATATCTTTTGAACAAACAGAGCTGTATTTGGGCAAGATATGCTTTTACCTGTTTAAAGCACTGATTTTTTTTTTTTCTAGAAATAGGACAATGAGGCAGGAGAGATGGAGTACTGGTTTTTAAAGATGCTTTTGTTCAATTGGCACCTGCTCAGAGGATAGATTTTGTGTCTGAGCTGCACACGTAGCAAGCACATGCTGTCCAGACGGCACTGGACCGGGACGGCCTGTTTCTTGGCAGAAGCAGGTAAGGACCAGCATCTCGCCTGCGCGGTGCCGCATCCAGCACTGGCAGAGATGCCCTGGCTGCTGCCCTCCTGCTCTGCAACCACTTGTTCCTGCTGCAGGTCACTCTGCAGAGAAAGTTTATTTTAACTCTGCCAAAAAAAAAAAAAAGAAAAAGGTCTTTGCTTCACACCAAAACTTGGCAAATGGTGTCAAAGCCTGTAGGAGTATCTCTGGTTTTGAAACTTAAAAAGAGTCTTAGTTCTGAGACATTTCAAATACTAATTACTGCACAAACGAGTGGCCCTTGGGCAGGGGTGAAACTGCCCCAGCACAGTTGCTGCTGCTGCGGCCATCAGCCCTGCCCAGCTGCACCCACTGAGCACTAATTGCACCAGCCCACACCTGGGCTATGAAACGGTGCCTGCTGGGGGGGCTCTGGCTCTCACTCCTTTGTCTGCTGAGGGGAAGCTTGCAAGGAAAGGGCTTCCTTGGTTCTTTTAAAAATTCAATGCTGTTTCTTCAGCCTGGCTCTCCAAAAAAAGTTCTGGCTTGTTAGCTGAACGTTCCCCTCAGTGTCTGGTTTTAGCTGAAGCTGCTGAACTTCAGTGAAGCGACAAGGAGCCACTGATGGAGCTGTGTGATGGCGACTGGTGGTGACCTGGCTGCAGTCACCAAAACCTGCAGGAGTTATTCAGGTAGGTGCAAAATGGTTGTGAACAAGGTTATGAATAAACCCCTCTCTCTTGTCAGTGACCTGCTGGGGCACAGCAATGGTCCTGAGGGATTAGGAGCTTCAGTCTTGTGTGTTTCCTGAGCAGGTAGTGCTTCTGAGAAAATTAGCTGTTCTCTAACGGATTTTTGTACTCAAAGCATAGGAAGGAGCACTCCTTGTGCATGCTGAAGCCTTGTGGGTTCTTCTGAGGTTCTCTGGGTGCTGTGGCACCCCAGTGCCTGGCTCATTTCAGCCCTTTGAGCTTTCCCGTGCTAACCAGAGACTTGCAATTAGAAATCCCTCATGCTCTGTAATTTGTGTGCGATGTGTAGAACTGGAGTACCCAAGGGTTTGATGTAACTGTGGATTGCTGCTGGGTGTAAATAATTCTCATCAGCTCTTACTTTCGTAAATAAAATCATGGCATTTCTCCTGTCCCCTTTCCATTGATGCAAGTAGATGGCATGTGAATGCTGCTGGGGTCTTGCTGGTGGTCCTGGCTGGCAGCAGGATGAGCTGCAGCTGGACTGGGCTTTATGTCCTGGCATCTAAAAGCTGCATTGAACCTCTTGTGTGGATGAGCAAGGAGCTGCACTGGCATGATTGTGGTGCCATTGCTGACCATTGTGCCTGCTGTCTAAGTTGTCTCTGTTCTGGCTTGGGACAAGTTAGTTGGTGTGGATTTATTTAATGTCTGATTCTACAAAGCTGTTCTCTCAAAGTTTTTGAGGCTTGGGTCTTGTCTGTCATTGCCAGGATCAGTTCCTGTAAGTCCTGCAGCAGTCACTCTCTGAGGATGGGGGAAGGAATGGGGGGGCTAAGGGCTTTAGTCGCTTGGAGGCTGGCAGCTGTAAATGCGTTTTCACCTTCTGTTTTGTTTTTTTGGTATCTCCCAACCTCTGTGCCACATGTGACCAGTGCTGTAAAACACACAAAAGCAGTCTCTGACCCTTGCTGGTTTCTCATTCTTTACGTCAAGGAGAATATGCCATTTTCTGCTCCAAAATCCGCCAGCATCATCTCTTTGGAAGCACATCACAAGCTGCTCCATCACCAACTTCTACCTTAAAACATCGACTAAATAAATAAATAAATAAATAAATGTATATATATTTAGAGGAGGTTATTCCTGGCCAAAGGACACTCAAAGGTACTTCTAAGGCTCTCCATAACCTTGGCTGCTGCCTGGTGAGTCGGGCTGCATGCAGAGCTCTCTGCCTGCTGGGGACAAGGTGGGCAGGCAGAGCTGGGACAAAAGTTTTCCCTGGGACCTGCTGCCAGTCGTGTCTCACCGGCTCTAACAGCCTTCAATGCCTAACGTGGGGTTTAGTTTTCGCACACTTAATTGTATTTCACTGATTAAGTTACTTTTTTTTTTCAGGAAATAAAAATTGATAAAAATATTCAAAGTGTGTTTTTCAGTACAATCTTAGACTAAAACTGCTTCCCTGTTTTATAGTAGATGTGGATCCTAGAGGTGAATGTGTGATACCAGTCACAGCTAAGGTTTTCAGAGCTTGCTAACTGACCGAACAAACACAACAGTGTTGTACCCATGGATGCTTCTGTTGTTTAAACAAGTGTGAACCTGGTGTGACAAATGAGACTGAAATCACTAAAGTACCTGGGCACTACTGGACGTTGTGCCGCAGCGCTGACTGAATGACTCTGGTCACGTGTGGGTTTTACCAAGGCGCTGGACCGAATGGTGTTCCAGAAACACGGTTACTTCCATGAGTAATGGAGCAGTTCCCTTTTAATGCTGTGCTAGAAGAAAGCAAATGTGCTGAAAGCAAAGTATGGTTGTGCGCAGAAGCTTTTTCCTTGTTGTTTCTCCTTGAATTGTGGTTTCCGCTGGTACTGACTCTTTTCTTTCGATTACTGTCCAGCATGAAAAGGAAGCAGCTTGACAAGAGAGGTTTTCTATATTTCTGGTTTCAGTTGCTCATTGAGGTAGGGTTAATTTCTTTCCTCCGTCCCTTTTAGGTATTGCCTCTTATCTTCTTAGTGACTTAAACTACTAAAACTATGCCATGAAACAATCAGCTTTGCTCTTTGCAACTTGCTGCCCGTATCCCCTGTTGTATTTATATTATTGGAATTATATTTTATGCACACAAATATACCTGCAGGATTTTAGATCTCTGAATGTTTCCAAGGGATTTTGTTGTGTGGGGCTGGTTTGTTTTTGTTTTATTTGTTTGTTTTAAATAGCCCCATCCTCAGGTGGTTGATAGTGTTATCAGAGCCACCCTGCCATTGAAGGGTGAAGTTTCAAGCCATGCTCAAACTGTCTGCAGTCTTTAGGGCCTGATTCTGTGGGTGCTGCACCCATAGAGTGAGGGCTATGCTGCTGCCTTCTTATAAGGAGGGAAGCTGGACCACAATAACACATTCAAAAACTTGCATCCAACTGCTCAGAAAACTCTGAAATTGGGTTCCTGCTGTGTTGTGTTGCTGATCCACATGGTTCCAGGCAGCTGGAAAAGTTAAACTCGTGTTACCAGCCTGGGCTGTATTGAACAAGCGCGGGGCAGGTTTTTGGTCTGGGCTGTGGGGCTCTTAACGTTACACTCCCATCGTGTGTGTGATGATGAAATGAATTGGTTAATGAGCGCCTAAGCATCTGTTCAGCCTCTGGTAGATGCTTTGCCAAGGTTCAAGTTCCCTGAGGAGGATTAGCCACCTGGTCCAGTTTTCATGATGTACTGACAAAGGGGACACCCACCTTTTCGTTTTACTGCAGAGGATGGACTAATGCTCGATTATTGTTTAGCCAAATGCATGGGGTCCCTGGGAGGTCTGTGAGTTTGATGTATTTTTGTAATTTAATGATTACGTTTTTAATTATTGCAATTTAGATTACAGCAGGGCCTGCAACTGCCATGCATTTTTGGAGGAAGAATGACATCTACTCACTTGTCTCATGGTTTTGCCAAATAGACTTATTTATTTTCCTTTTTCTTAAATGACACACAGCTCTTTGCACGCAATTGTCTCTCTTGCAGTATAATATATAAAAAATCAATATACACCACAGGGCAACAAGAAATGGTGATAAAAAGATGTTTTAAGAGAAAAATGAGCATTTCATAGTCTGAACTTAAAATTAGGCTTTCCAAAGTCTAAAGATTTCGCTACATGGACAGCATTATGAGTTGGTGAAAGGCCTGTGCTAAAAGGCTTAAATTTATGTGACAGTAGTATTGCTTTACGATGAGTGTGATTTAGTAGGGGTTTGACCCATCGGACACATTATGGCAAAGGAGCTTGGTATGCTTGAAAGACAGAAACATTACACGTTTGTTGCTGAACTTTGAAATAGCTGAAATCAGGCAAACAACCTGAATTAAGAAAGCAGAATGGATTGAGCCTTGGTGAACCGAACAGAGGGCTTGGCTGGGCCTTTGCTTCTGGATTACCTGCTGAAGCCATGCAGAATCCCTTTCTGAGCTTGGGTTGGGGGAATAGAAAGGGGTGTGTTGTGCTGTTTGTTAGGGGTGTTTTTTAACCTATGGCTCGTTTGCTGGGTGTTTGTTGTATAAACCCTGCAGCAGTGTGAGCCTATTTGTTTGTTGGGCTGACCATCCAGCTGTGTGTTCACAGCTGCCCCAGTGCTTCGAGGCCCTTCTGAAGCTGAGAGGACGTGGTCAGGGTCTCTTTATCTGAAGTATTTACAAACACCTGTGCCCTCGGTCTGTGTTCCAGCGCAGTGCTGGAAATGCACAGAAGGAAGCCGCCCTTCCAACTTTGTAGCTCACTAGCATGTGAGTAAAGGATGTGAAAAGGTTTTGTCCCCCGTTTTGGGTTTTGCCAAATTCAGCCTCAATTTTACATCTGCAATTGGATGACCTCCTTCAGCAGTGCTGCTGGCGCTGTTCCCATTTAATTACTGCACTTATATGTCTCTAATGCCTCTAAGTGTGCTGGTGCAACCTGCCATTTTTGACAGTCCCCATGCAAAGGACCAATTTACAGCCAGTGAAGAAAAGGTGAAGTTTCGTGGCAGTGCCCTGGGGGACCTCCTGGTTGGGTTGGACACCAACAGTGCAGGATGCTCTGCAGTTCTTAGATTTTGTTTCTGAACTTTTTTGCCATCTAACAGTGAATATTTTTTTAAAGTAAAATAATGATTGAATAAATAATCTGTGGAATGTGATCAGCGGAATGTGCAAGAACAGCACGGTAGAAAATTCCCATTATTGTAAGTCTCACAGTTGGTCTTATTGCACTGTTTCTTCTGCTTACAGCCCCCAAACAAGAATTACCTTTGCAGGAGCAAACATGTGAGAACAGAAAAGATCTGCTTTGGTGCGAGTGTCCCTGTGGCTTGAGAACAATTGATGTGGCAAAAAAGTTCAGAAACAAAATCTAAGAATTGCAGAGCATCCTGTGTCCACCCACCCAGAAGGTCCCCTAGTGCACCACCACAAAGCACACGGTAAATAATGCACAGTGACCATTTTTAAGTTAAAAAAGAAAACCAGCCAAACAAGTAGCATCGTGTAAATTGCTCTCCCTTATTTTCCGTCCCAGCTAAAACGTTTGTTGGAAAAAGCATCTGAGAAATTATTTCAGGTTTCTAAAATCTTGTGCAAGACCAAGCATCTGAAGCTGCAACCTTCGAGCTGAGTGTAACAGGACCCGTGCCGCCCGGTGGAGTTCAGTGCTGCAGCTGGGTCCCCGAGATCTCGGGATCAGTTTACTAGGGCTGGTTTTGTCTGGCAGATCGTAGCAGCCTCTCAGTATGTCTTGTACATACTGCAAAACCCCTTTGTAAGTAGTTCTGAATTTCTGCATGTATTTTAAATATGTTGGGCTTTCCAGGAGTGAGAATAAGCAGCATGGTTTTTTTCCTTCTGATTTTTGTCGCTTTTTCTTCTGGTTTGCTTGTTCTAGAATAACACAAGTAGATTCCTTCTGTGCTTTTGAACCAAAATGTAAGTCTAAACTGGCCTTCCCTAGGTGATGGATGGTTTAATGAAACTGAATGAATGAAAATGTTTTTGTTTGAATATGGCAAGACGGTAAATAAAAAACTGTTTAAGGCAATTTCATTTCACTGTATGCGCACAATCACAGAGGCACTTAGCCGATGAGCTTTTTCACTTAAGGTTATGTGATTTCCTTTGCCTCTCTAACCAATGTTGTTATCGACAAGGGTGTCCCACCTCCCAGCATGTGAATTGATCTGCCCGTGGTGAGTGCTGGCGTGGGTGCGCTGGGGAAACCGATGGCATCCTTGTTCCCACTCCCAACTCCCTTCCACTGGCTGTGCCTGCCTCGTCATGTTTGTAAGTGCACAAAGGAGAAAAAAATCCTGTCTTGTTAAAGGCTGAGCTTGTCTGCTGGAAAAATGCCCGTTTTCAGGTGAGAAATTGTCTGTCTCAGTGTTAGGACAAGGGAACTAATTGTTTGGTCCTGTCTGGTTTTAAGCGCTTTAAGCAATCTGGGCTCTACCGCTTCCTCTGGGAGATTACGTTGCTTAATACATTGGAGTACCAGGAAGTTGGTTTCTTGCCCTGGGTATTCAATTTAAAATTTTCTTTAATGTCATTACTGGGGCTGGCAAGAAAAACAAAATATTTTTCAGAACCGGGGTTTGCTGCTTTCTCAGGATCCACTAAGTGGTCTGCAAACATGCATCTCCATGGGAAATACCTGCAGACGACGGCTGGGTTGTAATGGTTCTGATGGGGCTTTCTCCAGTGTCCTACAGACGCCTCATCAGTTTGGTCTTCGACAGTCCTGACTGGTTTCTGTAGGGTGTTGTAATGTGTATGACACACTTACACATAATTACTTTGACCTTTCTGCAAATTCTAAGGCTAGTAAGACTTTGTCATGGAAGGAAGTGTATAAAAACTTGAGTATTTCTAAAATCTGAGTAATTAGGAGGAGATGGGATTGTGTGTGTGAGAGGTTCTGTGTCTCACACACCTGGTGACTCCAGCACCAGCCCTCGTCTGACCGAGGGGGAGATGAGGAATGGTCTTGCACCAAAGCTCATGACTTGGAGACAGAATACATGAGTTTTGCTCTGCCTTACACAGATTTATTTAGTGACCCTGCACAAATCACTTAACGTCTTCCTGCCCACAGTCTGTAAAAGAAGGATGGTGTTTCCCTATCTCACAGAAGTGCTGGACACTTAATTCATTAGTGCTTATAAAGTATTCTCGGGTCTTTTAGAGGAAAATGCTGCATGTCCGTGAAGTCTTAATGTTGATTCATGTACAACTTCTGAGGCCTGGGCTGTGACTCCCTAGAGCTGAGATAAAGACCGTGACTGACAAGTTCATTTTTATTGTGGACTTAAGTCTCCTCTGTGCTATCCCAGGCCTTGCAGAAAAGAAATTCCCAAAGAATATTGAAAATGAATATTGAAAATAAACATTGAAACGTTTCTGTTTTGTGATGAGTTGTGCATGTGTGTTTACTTTAAAATATATATATAAAAACTTCTCAATGGCTTTTAGAAGTGTCTTGGCCCCACCTGCTGAGTCCTGTGCTGATTTTGAAGGGAGTTGATGAAGGTGCTGAGAAAAGAGGGAATTTTTTTTTTCTTTTTTTTCTTGATCCATGTTTTATCTTCATATGTTTTCTGGCTAAATTTAGAATTGTTAGGAGATATTAGTTATTCAGATAAATGTTATCATATTCAGCATGGTGGGGCATGTCATTTTCCATTGGCATCATGTCATAGGCCAGTGTAATATGTCAGAAATATTTTATTGCGATGGCTTCATCACGTAAATGAGACAAGACGGCTTGCAAATCAAATTTATCATACCTACCTTTAACATATACCAAATGGTGTAGCAGCATAGCTTGGGCACTGGCTCACGCAGAGCGTTACTGCGGTGGCGGAGATCTGGGCTTGAATGTTGAGACAGGTTATGAGGGACAAGCAGTTTGATAGTTACGTCTTCCCATGTACGTTGTAATATCCTTTATTAACTTTGGCTAGAATTCAGTTTCAGCTCAAGACAGACAACTGCTGGAGCAGGCAGCCTGCTGCACATTTGGACGAGAGGGAGTGGAGGTGGCAGTGTGTTTGATAACTATCTCTTGTTGCCTTTTGCTTTGCTAGGGCTGTAACTTCTCATCCTCAGCCACACAAAGTATGGCAAACCTGCCCTCTTCCAAGCTCTCGGCTTCAATCTGCACCTCTAGGAAGATGTCCTCATGTCTACCAGCAACACCTTGGAAGAGAATAGGTTTCAACCATTATCAAGCTAATTTTAAACTTAAAAAGTAGACATCAAGAACATTTAGCTTCTCATGGAAACCCATAGCTACTCAGAAGTCAAGGCACACAGGGGAATTGTGCCCTCCTGTTGAAACTCTGAATTGCTTTTGTTTGTTGCAGGATGAGCTTGGGTAACTCTATGTAAAGACATTGTTCAGTCAGGCTTATTTGGAAGACCAGCTGTTGAGGAACAGCAATGAAGCCAAGGTAATTCATCCCACAATTAAATAGATTAGCATTTATTTCAGCAACCCAGTTTAATCTTAATTTACAGTAAAGCTTCATATATAATTATGACAATTAAGTTATTTGGTAATTGTAGGTTGAAACAAGTTGGTAATAGAAAGGTTACAAACTTCTTTGGGTGTCTAAGATTGCTATTAAACTTTTCATGCAGTGAAAAAGGAGCTGTGCATTGTTTGTGCAAGAATGAAAAATGCACAGATTAGCAGGTTATTCTCTATTGAAATTCTGCGTTCAAGCCAAAAAACCCTAAAATGCTGAAAATACTAATTTCTAAACAAAAGATATGTTTCTCTAAAATGAAGAAAAGTGTCTGTGTCCTGAAAAGTACAATAATCTGAGGCTGTTGTTTTTGCAGCATTCAGAGGGGGAAAAATTACTTGGAACAATGCTGAGAAAGCATAGATTAGGGGAGAAAAGAAGGTGGAGAGAGGGATGGGGTCAGAAGGGGGTTGATTACATGGGCATTAGGAAAACAGGTTCTCAGGGTGCAAAGTTCTGGCAGAGCGGCTGAATCCGGGCAGGACGTTTTACAGGAGATGACTGTGCAGCTCCCTTTGCACAGCCATCCCACGGCTCTGGGAATCCCACAGTAGTGTTCCCTTCTTGACCTAAGACAATGGTGGTATGAAGAACCAGATAAAAGTGACACCCTTTTTCAAGAGGAAGGCATATTTCAGCCACCAGGTCCTAGTGCAAGAATAGATGGTTGTTGGCTGCAGCGTTTCCCCTCTGTCTCCAACAGAGCCAATAGGGGTGGCTGGTGACTGTGGCCGTTTTCACTGCAGGAAGGCTGTCAGACAGACATTTTTTTTTCCCTTAATTCCATGGATATTAACAGACTTCTGTTGGACATGCTATACTACATTTGTTAGATCTTCACAACCGTGTATATTTGGTATTGTCTCTGCAAACTGTAAGTTGGTAAGGTTGTTTCAGCATTTCAGTACGTTGCTGTGTCTTTATAAAATAGCCAAATGAGTAGGAAGTTTTCAGCTTTACCTCTTTAATGCTCACTGGTAGAAAACCAATACCAAACAGCAACAAAACCCACAACCCTCCCAGCTATATATTTCTAAAGGTTTTTTTTTTGTTTGTTTGAAAACACTTTAAAATGATCAGAAGTCCTACTTTTCTTCTCTCACAGATGCTTGTACCACAACTTGAGTCATTATGCAACATCTCCCGAATACCTTGTTACTAATTTTGTGATGAATCTCTAATCCGAATAGAATGGATATTTTAAACTGAGATATCCTTGGGAAGATATTAACTACAAACTGGTAAGGGACCTTTTCTGAGACCTCCATTCAAAAAATATTATTCTTATCATTCTCAGCTGCAACCTGCAGATCAGCAGCTGGTTGCCATAGTTTGCAACATACTAAACAGCAAAATACCTCCTTGTTTTGTCCAGAAACATGAGCTGTGAGCAGAGCATCTCCAGAAAGCCCCGGGTGCTATGGGGCACAGGAGAGATGACCTGCACCTGATTGATCTGATCTGGGGCCTGACCAGCTTGCTGGGCATCTGGGGACTCTGGAGAAAGCTGCAGAAACTCTGCCTGGATGAAATTTCTGGTGGAGGGCAAGACAGACTAGCGAGGGAAACCCAAATGTCAGTAAGCTGCTCAATGGGCTGCAGACGGTGTTTTCAGTTATCACATGAAAGGTATTTGGTGGCTCCAGAGGAATTTTGAGAGGTGTTAGTGGACTGCTCTCCAAAGCACTTGGGATATTGGATTATGCTATTATTAATTGTGCCTTATTTGTCATTCTCCTGAGTAATTCCAATGCAACGTAGATGTAGGATGTAAGGCGTGGGGAAGAGACCGAGGGGTGAGTCTGTTTGCTGTCCCTGCTTTAGTGGGGTTGGAGGGGTTGGCAGGGCAGCAAACACACCATGGAGGAGGGTTTTAGACCCACTTGTGTCAGGGAAGGGTGAGGGTGTGCAGCTGGGGGGGGCAGGGGCTGCAGATCCCAGAGCGGTGGAGGGAGAAGGTTTTGGCGAGGGTGTGTGAGAAGGGGAAGGAGAGGTCCCCGTGGCAAGGAAGGCTCTTGGGATGAGCACAGGGCTGCGGTGAAAGGGGAAACAGGGTGTGTTTGATTCCCTTGAGAATTTTTTTTTAATGTTTCTTTTGTTTGACAAGTCAGATCATATAGGATGATAGTTGGGTGGATAAAGCTTTTGTGTTTGTGTTGATCTTGGAAGTCTCAGGGCTGTGAGATAGTAGGCAAACTGCAGTCTGGCTCAAAAAGTGCATCTCTCTTTCATTCTTATGTTGTCCATTTTTCTTCCTCAAATAGATGTCCTAGTCGTGACTTGCTCCATTCAGCACAATTGGACATTGTTTTTTAGAATATCTGTTTAAAAGCAAAAGTGGTCCTACTTATTTATTTTTGGTAAGCATGACGCCTTGAGAAATGGAAAGCTGCAGCAGCATATAAAAATGCACAAACCTACATCACTTCATTATCCCTGTGTTACCAATTATAGGGAAATAACTATTTTGGGGAGCATAAAGGGAATGAAAATCCCTTTCAGCTTGTCCCCAGTCTCACCCGCATGCTGTGGGCAGTGTCCCATTCGAGCAGGTTTCCTCAGGCAGACATTTGAGGCTGTTCTGAACCCTGATGGGAAGAGAAGATGAGCTTTGTGTTCTGTAGTTAGCCAGCAGGCTCCCCTTTATTAATAGTTTCTGTTTGACCACTTTTTAGTCAACATTGATGTTGTGTTTAGTACAACACAGTTTGCTCTCTGTGAAGTAACTGTGGTACTGGTGGAATGTGGGAGCAGCTGCTGGCGTGGGGCAGATGGCAGCGCAGAGGGTTTGAGTGGTGGCTGAGACCCCAAGGCTTGGTTTTAAGGCTGGGACCTGTAGTGTTGCTGGTTTTCATCGGGCTACAGGGTGGTTAGTGAAAATAGACGTTGAGCTCTTCATACACAGCCTCTTGGAGACAGTAACCTGGACAGACTCTCTCTGGCTCCAGTCTCTTACAAATGAAGCCCCAGGAATTTTTTGACTTGCAGTTTTAGAAAGTGCTCCATGCAAACCTGAATCAGCCTGGATGGATTTGTTACTAGAGAGAAGAAGAAAAGATACGTCCTTGCGGTCTTGTATTTGCTCTTGGGGATAGGTGGGTGTTAAACTTTCAAGACGCTCATTTTTGTTTGATTTCAGCTTGAATGTTTAGTCCAATTTGGTTTTTAATAACTGGAGTGTTTTGGAAGCTTAGGGTGGATAGAGAATGATTGACTACAACTGATAATAATAGTAGAGCCTTTTATGTTGTCAATTTAACAGTTGTAAAACAATTAGGGAGAATTATGTTAATAACAGGCTTTGTTCACACTTTTCTCGCCCAATTTTCCTTTTTTTGTTTTCTTGTGACATGCCTTTCCTGCCGTGGTCTGAGAGCACATAAACAGTGGAGCTCTGTGTTTTTGTATTGTGCATCGTCAGTGTTATCCATTAAACCATGGCTGGATGTAGATGATCTAAAATTTTCACAAATCAATTTTCCAGTACTTTGGCTATTGCATTTTAATGTGTTTTCTCCTAAACAAACAAAATCATGTTTTTGGGAGGCTGAGACAGGATAAGAAGTGATTTGTATGGGAAATGGTGGCTGATTTGCTCGGACTGCTGCAGCTGTTTCCTTCTGTGATACGAACAAAACCCCTTCAAATCGATCAGATCCATGTTGGCTGAACCCTGCTACCCATGCGGAGGGGCAGCCGGGTTCATCCCCGCTCTGGTGGGAAAGCGGTTGTGCCCAGGCTGCTGCCCCATGCTGAGCTGGGGCTTTGTCTGTCGCTCTGCTCCTCCCAGCTCTAGACTATGGCGAGGACTGGTTAGTACGGAGACTAATCTGGGTGGATGTCTCTCTTGCAGATGACCCAGCCCACATTAAGGGCATCTCTTGCTGCTCTCCCACACCACGTCATAGGGTGGTTTTGTTGCCTCCACGTCTCTCCAGCCAGAGCCTTGTCACCAAGTTAGACAGCTTGACCCATCCTTAAGACTTTTCCTCCTACTGATGCCATCTGAGAGTCTTAGTACTGCACAAGAATGGTGATCTGAAATGAAGTAAATGCTTTCCTACCTTTTCCATTCAAAACACAGAATGATTACATTGAAATTAAGAGCATCATAAATTAGTTTTCCCACCCCTTAAGTCCCAAGGGAGAAAATAGATCTGAAAATCTGCATGCTAAATTCCTCTCCCCCCTCAAAATAACATGTATGTATAGATGATCCTTTAAGGGAGAAGGATCTCCAAACTCCATTTACCTTGACAGCTGTCACTCGGCACTTGTAGTTGTCACGACAGTGTGTAGCTTTTCATGAATTACCGGCACTGGTGTTTTGTTTTGTCGTTTGTATTTTTTTTTCCTTTATCAGTCATCAGCCCATCAGCCGAGCCATTCATAACGGCTTCTGGCAGCTCATCGGGGAGATCAGTGCCGTTGAATTGTTCCCTACCAACTCATCCCACGACACTGTTTACTGCCGAGCCTTCTCCTGTAAATATTACAAGCGGTGCACTAACAGGATGGGCGCGTGGGGTTGAAATGACTTCACCTTGTAGCAGTGAGCGGGGATGGCAGCACTGCCTCGACTCATAATTCATGAGTCCTCGTGTTCCAGTTACTCCGCTAAATAACATGTAGACATCCCGCTTTGAAGTCTTGTATATGATAGTTAATTAGACAACATTTAATTTGGCTTAACATTTGTGTCAGTTTTGTGGAAGTGAGCCTCCATAATTAGGGAATACAGATCAGGTTTCTGTCAGACTTATAACCTCTCACTCTAATTTACTGCTCACTCCTCCGGTGCCGTGTCACACTGGGTGCGCAGGATTTTTTTCCTCCCCCTGTCTTTTCCGCTTGACTAGTAAGAAAGTTGCCCGTATTACACAACTGACAGCAAATGGGATCATTCATGGAGATGTAAGGGCATATGATTTGCTACTATTTAACAGTGAACTTGCCCATCAAAACAGATTACATGATTGTAATCGGTGTAAATAATACATTTACACAAGCCTGGAATTTAGTTAAAATTGCTCTGTGTATCGAAGTGCCCAATGCAGGCTTCTGTGATGCTTTTCAGTAGAAATTCATGTGCAAAACAGACAGTGGAATTAACATCTTATAATTAGAAAGGCATTTTCTGGTCCGTTTGTATAAGTCTTTAAGAAAACGGTACTTTCTGTTTGAAAATACTTCTGTCTGGGATGATTAAATATAAGATGCTGTTTTTTGCAGATTGTTAGATGTGACATGAAGTCCATATGCAGAAGCACGTTCCACTCAGTATTTTTGGCACCTAGAACAAAAAAAGATGGTCTAGGGTTTTGGCATTTGAAAAAATAATATATTGCTCACTAAAGTCTCCCTGATGATGCTTTTACCAGTTTGCTTTAAAGTTACAGTCAAATGTAAAGGCATGGCCTCACCACAGACAATCAGGAAAGAGCTAAGATGCTCTTTAAAGATAAAGAATCCAAACGTAGCACAGTGTTAACTGATATTTTCTTTTCCCCCGCTGTGCAAAGGGACATTTTGGGCAGATGCCCATTGTTACCATGTGTGAGCAGAGGGTCTGTCAGGCATCATGCTCCTTTGAACCTGCTGTATGTAGTTTGTCTCTAATTAGACAGGGAACCCCTACTTTTTCTGCGTCTTGCACTGGTTGTCGCCGATGAGCGAGTGGCTGGTGGTGCTCCGTGGTGACGTGCTGTGTGCTGCGGTGCCTGAGGCCACCTGGACTGTGACAGCCAGGACAAGGGCTCCACTTGAGCAGCTATTTGCTGGTAATCAGGCCGCAGGGAGTGTTCAGCTAGAGAGCTTTTAACTTACTGGCATAAGGTTTCCTTCTCCCCCTTTTTCTCTGCTCTGAAATTTTCTTAAACATTCCAGCTTCATTGATTTCTTTCTTTTTTTTTTTTTTTTTTTTTTTACTTGGGAGTGAGGAAAGATGGAAACCTTCTGGTAGCAACCCAGCACTGGTCTGTCCTCGGTTCCTCATGAAGCTTTCATTCAGAGCAGTCATTCCTTGCTGCATTCAGCTTGACATTTCGGATTTGGAGCTGGAGGAGGCTTCTGTGACCAAGCACTTGCCAATTCAGAGCTTGCTACATCAGTTAATTAGTAAAATACTTATTCCTACAAGCTTTTACTTACTCATAGCTTTACTCTGTCACAGCTACATTACTATTGCACATTGCAGTCCAGGCAGACCGTGCTCTCCGGGATCTGCATTGGGGGGTTGCAGGAGCTGAACTGAGCTTGTTTTGGAGAAGTTGAGCCGGTTCTGCAGTTTGTGTGTGACTTTTCTGGATGTGTCAGAAGTGTTTTGGCATCTGCAGCATCCTGAAGAAATACTGGATGGGTCTAATCTGAATTTATACTGATTTTGTGGGTCAAGATATGATGTAATTGCAAGTTATACCATGAAAATACATAGCAGACCAACAGTCTGCCTAGTGTTCAGATTTTAATCAACGCAGCTGCTTTCTGACCAGTAACCACGATGCACATATAAAGAAGTGAACACATTGCCTTGCTAATTTGCTATAATGAAAGGGGAGCTCACTCGTTATATTGTGGTGACGCTCCCTTAGAATGAGTTCTGTGTGTATTCGAGGTTGCTCTGCTGTTCCCAGAGATATGAACTTTTCCCAAATGCAGTTGTCAGTTTGGGTCTCTGTGAGTGAACACCGATCATTGTGGCTTTACTGGGGTCCGTAACTGACCAGTGTAAATTTGCTACACAGATTTATTAAGTGAAACTCTAGACTTATATGTGGTCATTCTTGTCTCTCTTGTAAATCCTTGAGACCATGCTTTGCATGGAAATCAACATTATGTCATTTTAGTCACAGAACCGTTTCCCTTTTTTAGTAAATTATGCCCTGTGTCATTTGGAAAGTCATACTCTGCCAGGCTTTTGGGAAAAAAAAAAAAAAGTAATGTCAAGTTATTTTAATCCAAGGCCAGAAGTAGATACCATTATAATAATAATTGTAATGAAATAATTTCTCCTTATAACCAAATGTTGGAGAACAGGGTTGCACAGCATACATCTGTGGATTGCATTAAAAAAAGAAGTGGTATTTTCTCACATGCTCAGCAATAAACATTTGCAGGCTGAGGAGATGAATGCCGAATGCTCTGGATGGGAATTCACCCAATTCTGAAACCTGGAACTTGGTGGGAGACAAAATATCAAATACGTAGGGAAGAAAGGAGTTTAATAACACTGCCCTGAGCGTGAGTTACTTGGATGCATAATGCATTGTGTTTTATGTATAAACACAGCGCTAATGAGCTGAGTTTAAGTGTAGTGCTGATCCCACTGGGCCATCCCTCCTGGGCACAGGAACCCGTTTCCCTGAGGGGCTGCAGAGCCGTGAGCAGCAGCCACAGTGGGGGTTTGGGAGAGGGGAGAGACCCTGCGATGCTCAGACCTGGGCGCCTCAGTCAGAGTCTTGCGGTAGCAGCGAGAGCGTTCAAAAAATTCCTCCTCTTGCTGGGACTTGCTTGTTTATTTGATATAGAATGTGTGCAGGTTTCTTTTATTTGTGTAAAGGATTCTTCTGTGGAAATAGACGAATGTTGCTGTAATAATTTTGTTTTGCAGAATCCTTTCCCTGAGAAAGACACCGTACAAGCTTTGAAATGTTACAGTCTGCGGCATCATACACGCTTAGGATCCCTTATGTATCAAATATAGTTCGCAGCAAAGCTAAAGAAGTCAGTGTCCTATTGAAAGGCCCTTTATGTCTTGTCTTTTCTTTGTTCAACAGGGAACAAAGTTTGTCATCCTGAGACACCAGACCTTTGAGGAGGCTCAGGTAACCCTTGACAGAGCTCACAAAGAGTCCCTGTCAGCCTTTGTGGGAGACGCTGAGACTTCAGTCAGCGCTGACTTTGCAGAAGATGAGCAGCGCGTTGGTGAAGTGCTAGGCTGTGGTTCTTCGGATCGTGGAGGAACAGAAGAAGCTCAGCATGAAGATGAAAAGCTGACAGCAGCAGCAGCAGCATCCCACAAGTTGTGATCACACAGGCGGGTGAGGTGGGTGATAGACAATGCTTGATATAAAATTCCTTTTTATCTGAGTTGATTTGTATTTTTGGCTGTGATCAGAAATACAGCTTGTTGTTTCTAATTAATTCTTTAATTTACTTTTATTTATATTTTGAATTTAGCAAAATTCTTCTTCATTTCGGAAACATACTCCATCTAACCCAAAATACATTAAAAAGGCTATTCAATTTAATCAGCAGAATTGTTAATCTTCTTATATGCTCCTCAAAAATGAATATTTCTTTGTATTGCACAGTACATATTTACATAAATTAGTGTTATCGTTGGTTATTTTGCCAGCCATAATTTATACGCTTTTTAGTTTTATCATAAAATAAAATCTTGCCTCTGATATTCTGGGGCCATTTTTAGCATCATAGCAAATTACCTTGGGAGGAACTATTACACAGTCAGTGAACTATCCTACTTGAGCTCAAAAACAAACACACACACACACACACACACCCCTCCCCAACAAACAAACAACAAAAAAAACCCAAAACCACAATCAAAATGAAAACACCTAAAATGTGTATCAAATATGCAACTTCCACCAATGAATTCAGGTTTTCTCTTTACTGTAGCCTCCAAGTCAGCCTTCGCAGGCTTTTGAAAACTGCAGATTTGTAAAAATTGCATGTAAAATTCACCTGAAAAGTAGAATATTTTTAATCTTCAGTTGTGTGAACAAATTAGTGCCTCACTTAATTATTTTAAGTGTTAAGATTAGTTTCTCACCCTACCAGGTTTGTTTGTTTATATATTGTTTCTACAGAAGGTTCATTTCACATATTGCGTTCAGAAATGTTGACAAAACATTTGTCAGGAATTTCTTTGAAGTAATAATGCAAGTACCTCATCTTACAAGGCACTGCTCTCCTCTCTGGGACAGATGGAGGCCGTACATCCAAATGAATTGCATAAGCTCTCTGTTTCACTGCCATAAACTTGAAATATAAAAATATAATGAAAATATTTGCTACACCTTCTGCTCTTCAGATACTTCCCTTTTCTGTATAATTTTATGGGCTTTTGGGGCAAGAAGTAACTCTGCTGTTGTTGACTAATTCTCTGTACCTGGCAGTATTGGCTTGGCTGTAGATGGGAGGAAAGAGAGACTGAGATTTGTGGTGACTCGCGTTCCCAAGATGCTTCTCTGTGAGGTTGGCATCACGTGAAGTCTGCCCATCCTGCCCTGTCTGAAGAGCTTTGAAGTTTATGGGGCCCTTGAGAGAACTGGTGACAATATCTCCAATGATAAAGTTATCGGGTTCTTGGCAATTACTTTGTTTGAGCAAGTCAGTGAAAGTTTGTTGCTTTCCTTTGTACCTGATGGCAGCTGAGTTCTGAGTAGAAGATGAGGTTTGAGTGGGGTCCAGTTGGTGATGGCTGATTAAGAAAAGCAACTGGAACACCTGATGAGGTTCCTCACATGCTGAATTTGGGGTTTTGCTGGAGCCCCTGTGCAGCTAGAGCACTTGCTGCAGTGGTCAGCATGTCTTAGTGTTTGTTAGTGCATAGATCAAAACAGAAACTGAATTCCAGGCTTGTCCCTGAAGAAGCAGCAGTCTGTGTTGCCTCGTGCTGGTCACCTGGAGTCCTTCAGGAACAGGAAAGTGTGTAGACTGCAAGACAGTGAAAGCCCAGGGAAAATGGTACTGAACAGTTGCCAAAGGCATCTACTGTGTCACAGTTGCATCACTTTCTCTTGCTTTCAATAAAAGCTTGTAGTTCTTATTCCCTGGAGATTTTTCCATGGGAAACCAAGGGCTGTGCATCCTGTGGCGTCTGAGGCTGGTGGAGGAGCTTCATGTGAGGGTGCATCACATCGGCGGGGTTGCTGGATTTCTTGTCCAGCACTACTTTTTGTGTATACTGATACACAGGATGTTGGGTCCAAATCATCAGTAGTTTTTATTCAAGGCCTAGCAATGAATGATGATGGTCTTCCCTATTTTTAAAAGAAAATAGAAATTTGCACATAAATTATCCAAATTCTTATGGAGACATAAATAATAGCATTCCTAGTTAATAGGAATGAATATTTACTGTAGCATGCTTTTGTCTTTCAGAGGAACACATCTGCTTTCAAATTGTGTCCCCCTCATTTTGGGCACACAGCAGTGTTTTTCTTTGTTAAGCATTTACGCACTTAGTACATGTTAACTGTTGCTGATGTAACGTGTATGTCATGAATTACACATGCGAGTAGGTATCTCCAAACAGCGAGTCTCTCGGTGTGAGTGGTTAGTACACAACATATGGGCACCAGAAATAACGTCTGAGCCAGGAATTGGTGTTACATTGTAAGCATAGCACAGGGGTATAACGTTTGGGTAAATTGTGTTTTACGTAACACAGGATTATTGGTACAGTTTTGTCTGTCAATTCTAGCCATGATGTGGCCGAAAAATTCAGTTGTGTTTGTGGGGGGTGCACATCTCACAAACTTATCTTAGAATGGATCCAAATGCTGATGGTGACAATTGCTTTCTTCCTAAACTGGACTGCAAAATAAATAAGCGTGGTATTGATGTTGGGTTTTAACAGGGGCTGGAAATCATTCTCTTATGTGGAAAAAAATTCTTCCCTACTTGTGTAGCTGTAGAAATTCTTTGGTTGAACGGTACTGTAGAAGTGAAGTCACTCCTAAAAACAGGCTGCAGAAACAAAGGCTAAAAGAGTAAATGAAAAAGGGGTCAGTAACTGGTGGCCTGACAGCGGTGAGGATGCACCTGTGCTGGCTTCTGCCAGTGCCGTATCCGAGTGGCTGTGACCCTGGGAGGTGAGGGCTGTGCCACTGCGCTGTCACTGCTCCTGCCGCCTCATCCAGGGGCTTCCAAGCGACTTGCAATATGTCTGAGGGCATGTTGCTGGTGGTGGAGATGTGCTGTGAGAAAAGGAGATACAACCTGCAACTGATTTTTCTCTATTATTAGTGTTCTTTTATATAGAGGGATATTGATATGTATAGATACTGCAGTAACTCACCTGGGAGACCTCACTCTGGGTTAGGGACATGGCATGTGGAGCAGTGTGCATCCGACACACATGATTCTGCCCCGAAAACATGCAGTCTAAACAGAAGCCAAAGTACTGATATGGACAGTTGAAAATAATGTTAGTTTTTTACATGGCCTCTAGCAGTATTTAAAAGCTGCACAGATCCTTGATACCTTATAATTTTGACTCCTATTATTCTGAAGCTCTGTGGTTATACGTATTTAGGCATTTTCTTGTCTCCCTACATCTTTATAACTGTTGGACAAGTTAGTACCCGAGATGCCTACTTTTATGTGTGCTAGATGTTGTAGATTTCTCAAGGGAGGGAGTAATTAAGTTACTTTTCCAAAGAAGTTCACTGCCACGCTAATAACTTATCTGTAAGCTTACTAAAGTAGTTGCTTGTACCCTAAAATTACTAAATAGCTGTTGTATAATCTCAAAATTACAATAAATCATAATCCCTCCTGGATGAGGGTAACTGTGCTTTCAGGATGTGTCTGACTTCTGATGTCTGACAGTTTTAAATACCGTACTTGTGTGTACCTGGAGGGGAGGGCACAGGAAAATCCTTACAATTCCTGCTATTTTTTTAAGCTTTTCGAAGATCAAAGGTAAAGTCCCTTGTTTCCCCTGTACTGCAGAGGAGACTTTGCAGCACTCAGGACCTCTGCCAGGAGAAAATCTTGGGGTTTTTCTCCCCATTTCAGGGGGGAAGGAGGGAGGACGACTGGCCAGTGGCAGAGCTGGTGTTAAACACTGCAGCTTGGTGCAGTCTGCTGCTCATTGGGTCCCTCCAGGTAAGTCCTTAGAGGCATAAAGGCAGGTGAATATGTGTTATATGATGCCATGGCACAGTGCAGGCATGAACAGGAGACTCTCAGCCTTTCTGAGACCTCTGTCTGCTTCCAGGGACAAGACTCATATAGTGAGGGGGGAGAGGAGGAGAGGGGAATATAACAGGTTTCAGACCTGCAGCTCAAATACATGTGTACCTGCTAAAATTTTGCCAACTAATAGAGTTCAGACTTTCTTTTTCATACTGTTGGATCAATGATGTGCTCCTAAAATAAGCTCCAATGGCTGGTTCTTATTACAGCCTTTAGGAACAATTTCATTTTGCCTTGGAAATACATCTGATAGGACCATTTGCTCATGGGATCATCAAGAAGATTTTTACCTTCCTTTCTACAAATGACTACTCCTGATCCTTGATCACTGGCAACTGTGTATGTACTGTATGCATGTCCTCAAGGAATTAGAGACAGGGTGGCTGGCCCAGGCAGAATCAAGTATTTCTAGCAAAATTACAGGCTTTACAGTAGATTTAATTACGCTATCTGTTAATGAGTCTACGTTTTTGGGAGGTGGTTGGAGAAAAAAAGGTCTCCAGGTTGAAAATATTTTGTGAACAACTGCGTAGAGTGACATTCTCCTGAGCCTTGGAAAAACTGCATTTCAAGAGGAAACCATGGAAATTTTTGAGTGACAGCAATGAATATCCAATCCAGACTGAATTAAAGTCATAGGAAATGGAGCAAAATGTACCCCCACTGCTCCCCCCACCACTGGGGTGTGTGCACTGAAGGAATGTGGCTGGAAAAAAACAGGATGAGTTTTGTCCCTTGAGCAGAGCGTATGATGTGCCTTTTCCCTGTTGCTCACTGCTGTTGTCACTTCTTCAAGGCTGATTCTGAGCTCAAAGTGCCTCTTGGTCCAGATGTGCTGACTCGCTCACCTCTAACGACAGCTGTTTAAATCCACTTTGTACTTTTCGTGCTGGTCGTTCTCTGTCCCAAAGCGGTAAGGTCACTGGGGGGACCCAGCTGCATTAGTTTTTCATGGGGACTGAGGCATAATAACAAGTTATAACTGAGAATCAGGGCAGGCCACTTCTCCCAGATCCTCCTTCATTTGTTGTTCTACTTATCCTTATAGAAAAATAGACCAACACCATTTCTTTTGGAATTGGTGTTATATGTGGTCTTGCTCCTCAAAGTGAGAAAAACCGAGGGCTGTGAAATCATCCAGGACAGTCCATGTGCAGGCAAACAGTGTAAAATCTCCATGTTGGGGAAAACCTTCTCAGTATTCAAGCTATTGCTCCCAAGCTGCATTCCTAGGAGGCTTGCTGTGTGTATAAGATTGCACCATCAGCACTGACACTTGGTTTTATTAGAATTAGCCATTTTCCATTGAATTAAAGTGGTATAATGAATTTAAAATGAATAGTTTTATTTGAAAAAAAAAATTCTGTATTTCAGTGTCTTGAAACAGAGCCTCATAAAACTGATTTCTGATTCTATTTCAGTTAAATGTATTTATCTTGCTGATGTATGTGGTATGGATTACCATACCATATTTTAACATGCTCTAACAACATATCAGCAGATATGTAAAAATGTGAGTTAATAACATAAATGTCTGCTATCATGCTGCTTTGTAAAACCATTCTTAATTTAATCCATACACTAAGTGTGCTTTCCAGTTACAAAAATTTATGATAAGTATCAGGCAGAAGTGAAACCGTGATACAGAATTGTGACTGATGTAAAACAGACACACAAAATGAGTAGCATTAGGGCACTTACTTTGAAGTTTGTTAAAACCGGTAAAGTGATATCCACTTTAAGTGAAACCTGCTGTTACAGATACCTACTGGATTTTGGGAACACTTTGCTTTTGAACTTACTGCTTGCACTCGCTTTAGCATTTATTATGTTGTGTGTGTTTTTCTTTTTTATATATATATTTTTTTTAATGTAGCAGGGAAGAGTAAAATAGCTGACCTGCTTAGAAGCCTTATTATCTTTGCTCAACAACAGATAGCTGAGTACATTTAGTACTTTTCAGTACATTCTGAGTACATTCAGTACATTCAGACCTTTGAGAAATTAGCTTGATATAACAGTGTAAAGTTGAAACAAATAGCAGTTTACTCCCATTCACTATAGAACCATCACCAAAAGTGAAAAAATGAAGAGATATTGAATCCTTTAAGAAGGGATTTGAGAATGACAAAGCAAATGAGTGGTTTGGTTGGTCACTCTGAGTAAACTTTATAGCATCTTGTTGACTTTGTTTGCAATAATTTGACCTGTAGGGATGGATTGCAGCTTTGTGAACGTTTCCAGCTAAATGGGCAGGTGGAAGGAGACAGGTGTCTCCTCCGATTCCTGCCCATTTGTTTGTGGGGAATGGGTGAAGTCCTGGTTTCCCCAGCACAGCTGAGATCCTGCTGAGAGTTCAGTGTTCCAATATCTAAAGTTTATCCAGATAATAAATATACATGCATTCATGTTGCACAAAGACTTATTCTTGTTTGAATTGTAATAGTGCTGCCTGAAATAGGACTGTGAATTACAGGGCTGTCATTAAACAAAAATGCTCTTTGGACACTGGCACCGTGTTTATACATACATTCAGAATAGGAAATTATATATGTTTAATAGAATTGAATGTACCAGAATTTGCCCTTAGTCATAAAAACAATAATGTGGCCATCTGAAATGGACTCAAAGAAGTTTGGTTTTGGAGAGGTCAGGGTGAGAAGTGTTCTCCATGAGCTGTTATTCACTCAGTCTGTGCACACTGGTCTTCTAACAACAAGCATGACTAGTGGACTACATATGTCTAGTCAGTTATGTGTGCCTACATGTAAAATAATAGGGGAAAAAAACCCAGGCTGATGACTTTGCTCATAAGACCATTTTAGTGATGTGTATTTTTTAAGACACGTGTGTTAATGGTGTGTGTTCTGAATCAAGACAAACAAATAACACATATTCCCTATCACAAACTTCCAGAGTTGTCCAGGGCTTTCCTTAGAAATTTGTGTTTGTTTTGTGTTTAAATGTGAGTTTCATGATCTAAACAGTGGTCTTTGGGCAGGAGTTGCAAAGCACAGGACATCTGGGAGGGCCAGAGGTGGGTGCCAGTGGGTGTGGTGTCTTTGCCAGTCCAGCGGTGCCTGAGCTTCACAGTCCTGTGAGCGTTTGGACATCATGGGAGCTGGAACCTCCTGCTTAAGTGAGTGCACAGAAGCAGCTTGGTGGTCTATGATCTGGGTTATTATTGTTTTGGCAATTTACTGTACTAGTTATGATTCCTAGATGTTTCTGTGGCATTGATCTGAGATGTCATGGGTAACAATGAGAACAAAACAAAAACACTGTAGGACTCTGGGATGAGTACTACAAAATTAGACTGAAGTTCCATTTGGATTTTCTCCTGAAGTTAAGAACACATCTGCTCCAGCCGTGCTTGTAAACTCATGAGAACTGTCTGTGCACACTCACTGTGTTATCACTGTGTTGTCATAAAGTTAACAAGGAATCAAAATATAAATTACACTTAATTGTCCAAGGAAAGATTAATGCATCAGGCATGTCCACTTTTGTCCTAAGAGCAGGAGGTTTGGTAGCCCTAAATGCATCTTAGTGTCTTTGTCAGCTTTGGTTCCCTCCTGCTGAGAGTTTTCAGGAGCTCTCATGGCTTTTTGCCTTGTTTCTTTCAATCAGGCAGGAAGTTTGTACAAAACCAATGCCGTATAATCTACAAGGTCATTCCATATGTGTATTTCTGAAACACTTATAATTAGCCATGTATGGAGAACCTGGAGAAAAGTCATTTGCAAAATGTATTAGTTTAGAAGAAGTAAATTTAGAGAAAGTGTCCAACTCATGTCAGTGCATAAAGTGAATGATTTTCTTGAGTTATAAACTTGCTATATGTGATTTTGTTAATTCTAGTAGGTAGTGTGGATGCAATTATCTTCTATATGGTGGCTTGTGGGTCTTCTACCATATTATCCAGCATCCAGTGATCTAGTCTGGTGAACCTGAGACAGGTGACTTGGGAATAAGCCAAATCTGACTTGGTGCTGAACCTCGAATCACTTTCTGCGTAGTGATGTTTATTTTTTCAGGACGGTTGGCTGGAAGGAAACAGGCAAATCGTAGCTGACAGGGTGGAAGATAGTTTGCCGTGCTCTGATCGACGTGGGATTTGATCCCTTCCTGACAAGAACAGCACCCCGTTCGGTTTGCTTTAGATCACACATTTCTTTTCAGAGCCTGTTGTCAGAAAGCTGCTGAATAACTTTTCAGGAAGAGTGTATGACAAGGAGCACGGTAGCAGGGACAAAGGCAGCTATCCATTTTACTACCCCTTTGCTGAGATGCCTGACTTAAAATCATACATCATTTCCCATGTAAGAATGGAGATTCAGGGCCAAGTCTGCTTTAGTTGCTTTGCCTGGGGAAAGTCGAAAGTGGGGTTGAATTTGGCCTTATCTCTTGCTCCAAAAGCCTTTGTTTGCAGAGGTGGAATCGATGATGGGCACAGGGTCAGGCTGAGCCACAGAACTGCTTTGGCTGTTCTGGACAGGATCCACTTGCTATCTTGTTCAGTTATACAGGTATTTCGTGTGAACATGAGGGTTCAGGACATTTCCTTTCTCTTGCCTAAACTGGCTTAATTAATATTTCCCTTGCGTTGATTGATTTTTTAGATATTCCTTCTATTCAACTGACATCACTCATTGTGGCTTCCTGAAGGCATCTTGGTAGAACTTATTGTTCCATATTATGGAAAACTTTAAATGCACAATATTCTTCCTAGATACCTTTTCACCCTGAGGATTGTTTACTGAACTGACATAACGTAATTGGTGCTCAAACTGGAAAAGGCTCTTTAGAGCTTGTAAGACCTCCCTTTGCCCATTCACCATTAGTTTTCTCTCTGGAGACCTCCTTGGACTCTTCCAGCTTATGTTTGTATGTTAAAGATGTCCACAGATAGCCAGGAGATCAGGTTGGAATGCTGCTGTCATTGGAATGCTGCTTTTGTGTTTTTCATTGTTGTTTGTAGCTCAATAAAAATTGAAAAGAAAATTAGCTGTAGCTTTAGAGATATTTTAGCTACAGTGTGATGAACAACTTTGTTTTCAAGAGGTGGTTCAGTGGTGAAGAAGAAATGGGCTGTGTATCCTGACTCTCTTTCTTAGAGAACAGCAATGGAAGTTGTGCTTCAGTGGCCAAAGCAGAGGTGCTCTAGGGGTGGCCATTCAGACAGATGGTGAAAAACTGAAGTCTGGCTGTGATGAGCTGCCCTAGGGGTGGTGTGGGGACAATTTATAGTCCCCAGGATAGGTTCTTTCCTCCAAGACAGCCAGTTGAAGTGAAATGGCACTTTTCTTTTCTTAAACTTTGGGATTTATGACTATACTGGACTGACATTTTTCTTTCTCTCTCCCTCTTTTTGCTGGCTTCTTGTCCTAAAAATGTGATATCTGTTGTTCCTTTTCTCTGCTGTCCAGTCCAGGTTCTTGGTTTGGGGAAGTAGATCGATCTGGCAGCATGATACATTCTGACTAATTTTTCTGGCATCTCTACGATCATGATTTCCTAATGTTACCCTTGACTTGTCATCAGTGACAGAAATTTGAAGGCAACTTGTTCTTCAAAGTGTTCTACATGCAAAAAAAAAAAAAGTATATACATATATATAAAATATATATACATATATATATATGTATATATGATATATATATATTTTTAAAGCTTTAAAGCTCTCATTAAGGTTAGACTCTTAAAATGGATTTGACTGTATGCAAGGCTGTATAAAAGTCCTTCCCTCTTGCTTATCTGTTCCTCAGCATTTCTCACATGTGTTGTTTTGGGATTTTGATCCCGGAAAGATTAGATTGGATTAATATTTTGTTTTCCTTTCAAGCATGTAAATATTGAGTGGCAAAAATGAAACAAAATCCTCATTCTTATTAAAATACAGCAGGACTTAATAGAATCTTAAAAAATAACCTTAAGATTTTTTTTTTTTTTTTTTCCCTGCAAAAGGTTAACTAAATATGGCCCCAGTTCTGCACAGGATTACTTGTGTTTAATTTTACATACCGTGCATTGACTTTCAATGGCACGCTGTATAAAATAGCCTCTCTGAGTCTTTCAAGAGCATGATCTAAATGACCGTACAACATGATGCTCCATATACTGTTGAACTAAAAGCAGTTTTACCAGAGTTTGCCCTCCTGCCTCTGGTTATGTGGATGTCTGTCACTTACAAATCTTTCTCTTTTTCTAAGCTCAACTGATTATGCTGCCTTTATTTCACTTGCAGGAAAGCTGGCACCTCTTTCTCCATCACAACGTTTGTACCAAGTTGTTATACTTTTGACTAACAACAGAAAACAAACAAACAACTCCAAAGATTATGGCATGCACCCCAATATTAGGATTTAGGAGGAAGAAAATATATAGAAAGGAATATCAGTGCTGAAGGTGTGTGGTTTGTTTTTTAATTTCCTCTTGGAAAGAAAAAATATTAAGAAAGCATTGAAGACTGACTTTATAAATGTTGCTTTGCTGCTTTTTGATAGGTAACAGTAACTCTAGGAAAACTGCAGTTCTGGCTCATAAAGGTAGATTTGAACCTTGGTCTGCAGGTGTAGCGATGGGTGAGCAGTGTTGAGGGAGGGACCGTACTTGCAACTTGTTTAATGTTACAGTGAATAACACGGGCTCTATTATTTTTCTCTTTTTTTAAGTGGAACTTGGATTCCAGTAGTTGTCTGTGTTTAGCAAAAAATAAGTAAAAATTGTCTGCTTCCTTGCTTTATGTGCTGTATATGTAATCCAATTACTTTTCATTAAGGAATATCCATTTATGAAAAAAATACCTGAGGGCTTTTTGTGAAGAGAACAATTTTATAAAAAAAACATGTTGTGCTATAAATTCACATTTCTGGTTTGGTCCAAATTAATTTTCAAGTGTAGACAAGCCTTTGGAGTGACTTACTAAACTCTGTT
This sequence comes from Streptopelia decaocto, assembly GCF_964273445.1. Classification (NCBI taxonomy): domain Eukaryota; kingdom Metazoa; phylum Chordata; class Aves; order Columbiformes; family Columbidae; genus Streptopelia; species Streptopelia decaocto. The sequence continues at coordinate 4,193,102 of NC_138666.1, read as the reverse complement.
TATAAAGCAGCTGTGGCATTTGGAAGAAAATAACATACTTAGAGACAAGTGATGTTTTCCAAAGAAGCTTAATTGCATTTTCCTTCTACTTTTACAAAAACTGCTCTTTATGTGCCTAGCTGGACAATACTGTTAAACCAGTGAAATGATAGTGACACATCCAAAATGGAAAGCCTTTCCATTTGCACTGCAGCGTTGAAGACTCTCTACTGCCCCCAAAATATTCTTTTATTTATCGTTTATAAAACTGTGCCTTATAGATTCAAAATAAATACATTTAATTCCAGTCCAGCAGCGCACATTTGAACCTTGGCTTATGAAATCAAGCAGATGGAGTCGGGACACCTGATGGTAGTGCCAGAGCCACTTTGAACAGCTGACAGACATCGTTAGAAAAAGGTACAAGAAAAGCAGAGATTCAAAGACTCAAAATCATTTACCATGTGAGCCTGACTTTGCTTTCCCCACAGCGCAACTCAGAATAAATTTGATTAGAGGCAGAGTGGCTGGAGAGGGCTCTTACACAAGGTTGTAATACCAGGCACAATCAGGCTGCTAATAGCCTAAGGGATGGCTGTGTTTGAAAGCTAAGTTGGATTAATGCAGTGTCTGAATTTAAAGTAGGGCTAGCTATTTCTGAATAACTGTATTCTTATTCCAGAATAAAAGTGTCCACACGTGAAGTTATTCAGAAATAGCTATTTTGGCATAATCTATTTGTATCCGAGCCTTAAATCTCTGCCTGTAGGCTGCTAATGGAGAAACAGAGAATAGTATCAGCTAATAGGATCTCTCACGAAATCTCTTCCTTCCAAAACCTGCAAAAACTTCCCAAAATGTAACATTTTAATTTAACTGTGTATATCCTGATTTTGTTTTTTTCTCAACTGGAAATAAGTCGTTGTCTTAATTAAGAACAGAATTAGTCCATAGAGCTTAGATGATTAACTTCAATGTGCTCATCATTTTATTAGCCTTGATTAAAAACAAGTCTTTTGTTTTCGTATCTTGTATGTCATATTGACTTGTAAGCGTTTTTGGTTTTAGAGTAAAAATACAGAAGTTTAGTCAAGAGAAAGGAAGGACTTACAGAACTCTGCTGATAGAAACGGGCAACTTTTTGTAGTGCAGCCCTAGAAGAAACAAACTTAGGGGTGTCCCTGTCTTTGTATTTTCTGCCAGCATATGAATCCCCGAACATGCGAAATTCGCTGCAGGTTTGCAGACCAGGGCTTTGCGCTCTTTACAAAGCACCCAAGTGCAGCATGTGTGCAAGGAGCTGCCCGACAGGTGGGACTGGGAAAACCTGCCAGGGGCTCATGTGCAACTTGAGGCCGTTTGTTGCTGTCGCTGCTGAATGTGATGCCTCTTACTTCAGTGCAACCTTCACTGCTTGTAGCTACAGCATTGGCAGGATCAAGCTTTGTGTTTAACTTCCATATATTTTTTTTTCTTTCTTTCTAATTGTATGTAGCATTTAAAACTCTTCATACGGCTGTTGTCTTGTATTCAAATTGAACTAGGGCAGGTCTGCATATCCTAACATCAAAGTACAAATTTACAGCTTCTGTGCAGAAATGTTTGACGGCATTTGTAGAGAGGCAGCAAGATATTTGTGTTTTGTGGTGGTTTTGTTTTGCTTTTTTCCATAGGAATCCAACTTATATCCATTGAAAAATATAATTCCTACACACCAGGAGGTTTGCGAGCTGAGTGTCAGGGTAACTTGTGTGTTTCCACTCAGAACAAACACCAGCAGGATTTAGAAGGCACGTTGTAATGTAGCCAGTCTAACGAGCTATTATACTGCTGATACTGCAGTTCGGTGTGACGGACATCTATTGCCTAGTGCCCAAATATGTTCTCAGATGTGCTTGGCAGCATGTTGTGTGGGCATGCAGTGGTGCATCCATGTGGAGCCCCCTCGAAATCAAACCACCTCTGGAAGGAGACTGGACCTGCTGCACCCCCTGAGCTCCAGGGCCCAGTCTCCTGTTCTGGGAAGCGTTTGGGCTGGGACTGGGACTCATACCAGTCCTCAGTTGCATGTTGCAGCTGTGACACCTGCTTTTCAGCTGTGCCAGCTGCTGTGTGTGCCAGATCTATTACCTGTGTAATAAATTTTTTATCCCTTTTTTAGAAAATATATAAATGAGCTTTATAAGTTGCCAATAAATTAAATATTTTGTATAGGTCTTGGTTATTATCTGCAGTCTGTCCAAAGCTTACTGTATGTCATAAAAGCATTAGGATGGCAGTATCGTTACCTTGAAGACTACCTGTTTCTAAAATAGTGGTAAAAATGCATTACAATGCACAGAATAACTCCAAAAGCATGTGTAGTCATTGTGGTTACATTGGTGATACCTGAGAGCTGGCACGTTCTGAAATGTGAGAGTGTAAAGTAGGATAATATGGCACACAATTCCCTGGATGTGCGTGTGAAGTGATTCTGTAAGTGGAAATGAGTTTCTTTGTCAGCCTAAAGTTGTAATTCTTGCCCTTTTTAAGATTCTATTTGTATTATAAGATGATGTTGTTTATCAGGGTAGAATATGATAGTTATTTTTGCTCTACCAAGGGCCAATTATATAGGTTGGTTCCAGTCCCTTGCTAAATAGCTTTTTCTTTCGGCATTAATTTTAATGTTTAAATAGCATGTGCGTTTTCTTACGGCTGCATAAAGATATGTATAAGTAGAGGGCTACTTTGGTTGGGAAGATCCAATGCTCAGTGAAGCCTTTCGCATATATAGAATACTGAATATCTAAACCATTATTTAGCATCAGAATCAGTTATGGTTGTCTGACTGATGGACAATCTTTTCCTGACCCAGTCTCTTTGCAAGTGACCTATACTGTCTAGACAGTTGCATATTATTTATACATTCATTTCAGATTTATAGTTCTTTTAACTAAAGTTGAGGGTGTTAGTTTGCCAGTGACTTCATATCCATATCAGTACTTGAAACAGGCTGGAACAAACCCAGACACTTAAAACTACCAACATAGTCCTTTTCCAGGGCTGTCCATTGTTTATGGGTTCGCCCTTCACTGCTCTTCCTCTTCAGCATCCTCCCTTCTCTCTTCTTCCCTCTTCACCTAAAAAAGAAAGAAAAAAATGGGGGGGGGGGGAGGGGGGAAGGGGAAAAGTCTAACATGCAAGGAAGATTGTGTAAAACCTGCTAATTTCAAAGAGCAGAGATCAATTCTGGTTGATTGGGTGACTGGGGAATTGCAAAAACAGTATTTGCATCCAGTTTTCAAAACTGGAACGCACAGACTGAAATAACAGAACTGCTCTGCAGGGCTGGTGCCTGAAGGGTGTGTAGAAAGGATAAACCAGCTCTGTATGTGAGATGCTGTTCTGCAAGGGCAACCTCGAGAGCCCTTCTTCATGTAAGGTTGTCTGTCCAGAATCGTGGTCCTGACTCCTTTAGAGATAAGGCAAAAAAGGACATGACATGATGTGGTGCTGCTGTGCTTAAATGCAGCTTTGGAGCCTTGCAGCAGCCACCTGCGTCCTTGCAACCACTGCAGATGTGTGTCCATTACCTGGAAGATTATGATGAGACAACGTCTACAACTTGCATCTGCTTTCATACTGTTCACTCATTTATGAAAGGATTGTCAACTTTTAGGCATTGTTATCTCTTTATATTTTTTTTTTCATGTGCATAGAAGCAACAACATACACATTGAGGTGTGGCAACTGATTATCAGATTATGTCAGAAATTATATCCTGCTTTGTTTTGAGATGAAGGTCACGCTGGCATAATTTAGAGCTGGGGGAGAAACGAAGCCTCACCACCTCCTCCCTTTTGCAAACAGCTGATTTGTTGTTGTTGAAAGGGTGTTAGGAATCTGAGAATATTTGTCTCCAACATGTCCCAAACATCTTTTTAATCACAGTAAGAGTTATAAAGTGGTGTTATTAAATGGCATTGACAAGCAAGGTGGGTGAAGCAGAAAGAGGCATGTAAGAGAGGCTCCAAAAGTCAAAGGAAGGAGAGGATGTGCCAGGGGGTTCCTGGAAATACAGGTGGGTAAAGCACAGGGGTGCTTAGGCAGAAGAGCTTGGGATCTGGGAAGAAGAAAGGAAGGAGTGTGAGAGAGGAGAAGGAAAGACCAGGGGAGGAAATGGGCTCGACCTACAGAAGAAAGGTAGAAATGTGGTGCTCACCACCCTCAGGGAAAATGTCATTAGGAGGCGAAAATTCATTTTACTGACCTTTTTAGAAAGAATTTTCAAAATCAGTCTCTTCCCCCACACTTGAATTCTGTTGTTTCATACAGAAATAACTTAAAATATCAAAGAAATAGCAAAAAAGGCGTTATTAGTTACTGCACACAATCCATGTAAAGTCTTACAACTCCAGTAGTGTCCTACTCGGCGTATCTGAAGACTTTCTCATACGGATGCCTTGATTTCATCTCTTACAAAAAGGCTTCCCTCTAATTCCTGATAATTTAGTTGAGATGATCATCCTTAACTCTGGTCCTTGTATATTTATAGGGAGTACAGGCAGATTGGTAGACTTTTAAATAAATTGTGGTCTCTGTGATGTTGCTCAGAATTAAGGCAATGGACTAGAGATGTAGTCAGAGATTGGTAAGATTAATTAGTGCCATTTATGGACTACCTTTATTAGAAATTTTAAAATGAGAAAGGTGAGAAAATATGAAGTTAACCACTCACTGAAAGTGAGGTTGGATTTTTAAAATCATAATCCTAAAAAATACACATTTTCTAGGTAATAGGAAGAAAACGTTTGGACATTTTCCATGCTTGTTACTTTGAGTCCCAGAATCTTTCTGTTTAGCTAATACAGTATAAGATTAATTCGCTCACAGCACATTGCCTGGAGTTCAGTGCACATGTTTACTGATGTGTACAGCTCTCAAATAAGTTTAGTGCTTCTTTCACCCACTGTTAGGAAGTATATTTAAAAGAAATTGCCTTTTATAGATTTAAATTACAAAAGTACTGATATCATGCAAAAAGCAGTTCAACTCATGCAAGCATACAAATGTGTAAATCTTAGGGAAAAAGATACCCAGGGCTAATATCAATGTAAATAGGATTAGCTGCTTGCATTAGTGTCTGAAATACAATTTTAAATGCTTACTGCCTGGTAATTCATATATATATATATATATATATATAAAATATGCATACATGTCTATATAAATATTTTTATATATACATATACACATATGTATGTATGTATTTTTCCCCAAAAAGTATACCTTACCAGTACTTGATTTTTTTTTCCTAAACAGCAAGACTTTTAAAGAGATTACTTAATGACAGCTGTGTTAGTGATAGAATCTAATATATTATTATAGAAGGCTTATGTTTGTTGTTATACGAAATATTAACACAAAATGAGGACAGATTTCTGTTGTTCCCATATCCACCCAAATGCAATAGTAATTTTAGACCCAGTCTTCTCACTGAATCATGAACAGTGACAGCCACCAGATTCTCTGTAAGCCCATGAAAAGAACAATTTTCAGTTAATGGTACCACTAAAGCTGCATAAATCAATGTACAAGGCATTTCATTAGAGATTTCAGTCCCCTATGTCATGGCTTCTGCAGCAAAGCAAGTCCTTTAAGCTGCCTTAGTGGTAGTATAGGGAATTTAGTTTTGTTATTGCTTATGTTAAACTGGTAGAAGTATGTGGGTTATAAGAAGCCTAAAAAAAAAATCAGTTATCTGACATACTCTTGAACTTGAAATAGGGTAGATGCCTAAGGAATAGGGCTGATTTTGTTTCTCAGATTGTTTAATCTTCTTGCCGTTTCCGCTCGCTAATAGAAATGGTAATTCCTTTTCTAGAAATAACCACATATAGCTGTGAATTGTTGAGTTTAAGTGACAGCTAAAAAGCGATAATGTCATTTTCTCTCCTGTGTGTAGTAAATATGTTAGAATTATGCCACAATAATTGTACATGAGTTTGTATAGAAGAAAGAGTCCTAATTAAGGTACCTGTGTGCCCTGTCAAACTGGGCAAACACTTGTCAAAAGGCACAACATTGCATACCTGGAGTGTGATGTCAGAGTGATAATTGCTCAAGCAGAAAAGTTTGTATTTGCTAAGATATCAGCTTTATAAAACTGTGCTGTTGTGTAGAGGGACCTGCGAAGAGTGGTGCTGTGGCTTCTGTTTTGATACTCTCCATATTGCTATAGGCTGTGTGTAGAACATGGGAAATCAAAATTAATTATACAGAGTAAACAATTTGATAAAAAATTAACCCCCCCAATTTTCAGTCAGACTTTGTTTTATGTTAACATTCTTAAGTAAAACATTCCAGTTTCTTTGTTTGGTAAGAACATTTTCCATTTACAAATATTTTTCATTTATGTATAAAATAGCCTTGGAGCTTGCTGCAATGCTGTTTTCCAAATCACAGCAAAGCTTTATTTTATAGTGATTTTTTTTTTTTTTTCCTTCATTCAATAACCAAATACACACACAACCTTCAAAAATCTGTTTAGGCTGACCATCCCAATATATATATTTTTTTCACTAGCATTTAGTGAAACAAATTAAATGCCATTGTTTTGCAGCTCTGAGCAGAGGGTTGAATTTGAGTCAACACCCCCAAGCAGCACATTGTATTCAATGAGCTGTGTATCCCTGCGGTGTAGGGTTGTGGTCCCATGAGACCACCAGCTCTTGTTCTGCACCAGCACGGCCTGGGTGGACATCGGCGTGTTGGTGACGATGCTCTGTGGCAAAACGCAACACCACGTGGGCTGCTGTTTCGGAGTCGGTGATTCTGCACTTTTTTGTACTGAATAGGATTGTGTTTGGCTTTTTTATGGAAAGTAGCCCTTCCCTTGATGGACTTATTTCAAATCTGAATTCTGCAGCTACTCTGGAGTCCCCAAGAACAGACTGGTAATGGTCGTATTCTTCCATGTCTTCCCATCTTCTTTCCTGCGTTTAGCTTGGAAATTACTGTGATTTGGACCCTCAGGAGTGAGGATGCTGAAGGAGCCCATGTTCCTGTGTCACTAAACCCTTTAAAAAATGACCTTTGTCTGACATTCTTCACGTGTAAATGGCTCAGTGAAGTTGCTTGGCCTGGGTTTGGTCCTGCAGCGTTGTAAATTGGGAGCTGCAGTTTGAATGTCAGTGGGTTCGCACCAGTGGGACCAGAATTGGGTTTATGTATACACGTGACTTAAGGCACCAGGACTTGCCCTTTGTCAGGTGCTACCAGCTTCTTCCACTCGCCTTTTAATTTTCTTGGATAAAGCACCTCATTGTAAATAGATCAAGTGCCAGCATTATCTAACATAAAGCAAGAAAGCTCACTACATCTTTTTTCCGTAATTATACAAAAATAAAATGAGCGCACAAATGAGACCAGAAAAGAGCTCTGAGTGTTTACAGAAATAAAAATAAATGAGTGTGTTTTTTAAATTAATATTTTCAAATGTTCAGGTTGAATTAATTTGAGAAATATGAATATGTATTGGTAGTGTTAATTCTTTGGGGTTTTGAAAATTCTTACAACCACATAATTAAATGAGTGCCTTTAGAAATACTGATAAAACCCATTGCCATTCAAATATCCATACAAGACAACAGGGGCTGTAAGCTGTAGGCTTTAGAGATTAGTTTGGCCATGGGCCAGTATTTATCACAACATTTCCATCTTAGAAGATAAAATTTAATCATTTTTATTTAAATATAAATCAAAATTAATGCAGGGTTTTTTTTAAAAAAAGAATGTATAACCTAATCACAGCATCTTTATTTTAGAGATGCTCGCCTCTATTGTCTCTATTCAAAGGAGCGACGCTGTCTTTGTTGTGCTGCTCTTCCTTCAGATACGTTTTTTCTTCTACAAGGGTGCAATAGGAAGGGGCGGTTGACCCAAATACAGTCCTATCTCCTAATTTTGCCAAGATCAAAGGCATTTCTAGCGTTTTATGTGCTGTCTATTGGTGAAGTCTATAAACACTGTATTTAGGCGTTTCTCCACTTCCCAGACACAAGCATAACCAGCCCAGAATTAGGCTCTTCGTTCTGTCAGTGCCTTCTCTGTGCAGTAATAGCCGCTACCCATACACCATGGGGTGCGCCATGTGCCATAATCCGAATATTTTTGGAGGTGCCCTAGCTCTGCCTTATCAATGATGCATGTAGTTTTGTTGAGCTTGTGCACATGCTAAATGAGTAATTACAACTGGGGTTTTTTTTTTATGTGAAAAAGAAATATTAAATAGACTGGTAGTTTTGAGACAAATTTTGAAAGAAAAGAAGTAACTGCTCACTTTTCTGGTGAGATTATGGCCAACATGCTCAGGAGGCAGCAGGATTTGCTGCTTGATGTGGTTGTATTTATTGATGTCAGCTGGCTGAAGGCAAGTTCTCCTCTTAAATAATGGAAAAGTAGAAGTTTGGGCATTATTTGCAGCAGCCACCAATCTCTATGAAGCCTTATTAGCTGTGCATATATGTTGTACCCACGTAGGGAACACAGTGCGGTTAGTCTGCTAGTTCTGCATCAGCATGTTGCAGTTCTCCTAGTGCCACACTGACTTCTGCAGTCCTGGCATTAGCAATGAACTGCCGGACCTGCTTTTTGTCTGCTTTGGGTGATGGTACAAATTTGTAAAGCAAATAAAACTTATGTTTCAGCTGAGCATATGTGATGGTGTTTGTTAAATCAATTCTAAGCAGAGCCTGGGGATCCTCATCTCTTGCTCCAAGTTGCAAAGTGCAACAAGGGAGAACATTTCAAAATACCGGAGGGTTGAGGAATCCTCTGGCCAACTTGCTGGGACTGTTCTGGTGATGCTAATTCTGCAAACAAGCAATGTGCAGTTTAGATCAGTGGAAACGCTGCCTTGGGATCCCTGGCTACATGGGACCATTAGATCCAACAAGTGATCACAAATTATGTTCTGCACAGCAAGCTCGAACAGCAGCTTTTTGTATTAGGCTTTAATGTGAATGTGTGTATGTGTAAAATATGTTAAATAGACACTTCATAATATGTTAATTTTGTCTATAATGGGGGAGCCCTCATGTTATGTTGCAAAAAAAGCAAAGGTGGTTGTGCGGTATCCTTCATCAGCCAAGGGTATCGCTGCTATAAACCTTCTTCAGCAGAAAGAAATAAAACTGTTTTTTCTCAACCCTGTTTCTCATGTAAGGAGGGCAAACAGCGTGTGACCTTTAACACAAAAGCAAGTTCAGTGCTATTCCTCAGCTTCATATTGGAGTAACATATTAACATCTTTAAAATGTGAACTGCTTGTTGCTATTGTACTCAGAATTTTCTTCTATAGGTGTCTGTTCAGTTGTTTTGCTTCCCTGGGATAGTAACCAGGTCATCTCATGGAAAAAGACCAACTAATTAGAAAATTGTGAGGTTGTTTAATGCTGGTAAAATAGATATATGTATAATATACGTATATATGCATACATATGCACACATACCCTCAAGCATTGTTTACGTATCTCAGCATCAGCTGCATAAATGACTGGCGTGTTTGCTGTGAGAAATCGCAGCTCCCACAGTCTCCTGTTTCTTCAGTAAATACAGCCGAATTCAAAGCGGAGCTGAAGGTGGATCCATTTCTTCAGTTTCCACAGATTTCCGTGCTTGTCTTGCAGCAGCTCTTGAATACTAAAAGGTAGTTGCTGAGCTCATGCTCCTTGACCTAAGGCTATGTTGGTATTAGTTGTTATAACCCTTTAGTGATTCAGACTAAGTGGGGCACTTCATTAGCTCCAGTTAAAGACAAAACAAAAATGTTTGTTTAAACTAGGGGATCTTAAAGCTGTGTCTCTTTCACACCATTTAGAAGATTTCCCACAAGCTCTTCCCTTGGGGTTGTCTTCAGAAACCAACATTTTTTCAGGTGCTGTCTTAAGTGAGACAAGCTTCCCATAACCTCTTCCTCGCTCTTAACCCATACAGCGTGTGCACGTTGTATCTGAAATGTGTTGGCTACACGGCATTTATATTTCAGACTTCCTGGGGGCAGTATCATCCTGAACAAAGTATTTCTCGCCTGCTGTCAAGTGAGACCTATTTCCAGTTAAATATTGATATAAATATAAACTAGGTATTTGGAAGGAGTCTTTTCACTGAATCGTTGTGTTCTCCCAATTAGTGAGCAGAAAGTGACCCCTGTGAAAACAGAGAGCTTGCATCCTGGCATTGAAATGCAACATCCTTTATACATATCGAGACTGGCTTTTCAGAAAAGTTACTCTTTCTGAACTATTTTAAGGGCCAAATGGTGACTTTCAGAGAGAGCAGAGGGCTGAGGAACTTATTGAGTAAAGCCAAGGGGAAATATTCTGTGGGAAACTTGTAGCTGCCCTACTGTGGTGGCAGTGCACCAAACTGGTTGGTGGGAAACTGAGAAATTCATGAAGTTGGGCACATTTCTTTTGTTTGAACGTCTGAATGTTGCCATCAGAACCCCACCGAGGAGAGGGGCTGTGTGCTTGGGGGCTCTGTGTTGGTATGAGGATGCACAACATGGTGTAAGGAGCCAGAAATGAGGCTCATGTAGTTGGATGGACATGCCTAATTTGGGGTAAAACTGGTGGTTTGGTTTGTTGGATACCTTTTTTTTTTTTCCTTGATAAACTGACTTCAGCAACCTGCAAATCAAATTCAGAACTGAAGGCTTGTACACTTTTCTTGTGGGTCCAGAGTAAAATGACAACGTTGTTGAAAACTATCCATTTGTCCTCAGGGTGAACGTTTCTACCACCTGGCACAAACACCTTCCCATGGGGTAGAAACTGTGCTATGTTCTTCGGTGCCCTCTAAGATGAATCAAGCTGCTTATGTTTCAACATGTTGTAAAATGAGGTCCTCTATCAAGACAAGAAGTAGCTATTGTTTAAACAACTCCTCCAGCATCCTGCTGTTTGATTCTTAGATAACAACATTATGGGATTTTGGAAAAGCTTTGCCTTATCAGGTTAACTGAAGAGAGTTGTTTAAAGGAGCAAATTAGAATCTTCAAAAGCTGTAGATGGGGGAAAATAGAGTTGTGTTTTAATACAAAAAAAGTCTTAAGAGTATGTGAAAGACCACTGATTGTTCTGTTATGTGATTTGCAATGAATGTAATGAACTCACTGCAAAATTTGCTGCCTATTAGGTGCCTCATGCTGAATGGCGGCTGAGATTCAATGCCTGGTCCTCTTGGATATGTTTGGAATTGTAGCACTGTGAATATAATTGATTTTTCTGGATCTTGAGGTGCTCTTCAAGGGTGTCACTTCTCATGCAGTTGACTGCCAGCAAAAAGATAACGTGTGGCCAACAGTTCCACGTGTTTTCCAGGATCGCTTGGTGAAGCGTCAGCAGGGATGTTCACAGCTGCATCTTAGTTTTCCTTTACTCTTAGAAAACTGCTGGTTCAAGGGAGCTGCTGGGGTGACAGAGAGAGGTGCAAGGAGGATTTATATCATAACCGTTCTTTTGATGGCAATTGCTAAATTACTGTTTTTATAGCCCATCGCAATGTGTGTGAGGTCTGTGTGTCTGCATGCATGTGCACTTTGTGGAAATGTTCCATGTCTAAGGATGCCCCAAAATGATCAGTCAAGTCTGAAGTGAAAAAAAGTAAAACACTGAGGTCTTTCTATTTGCCTGATGTTTCTGATCCTTCAAGGACACATTGGGGTTACGTTTAGAAGCTTTTTCTCACAAGACTAGTTTTTTTCCCTTTTTAAAAAACAAACACCTTTGCCCCAAAAGATCACACACACAAAAAATCTTATCTAATCGCATGCCTCCAGTAACTGGGGCTTTAAATGAAACCACAGGTATCTCCAGATTTGTCCTAAGAACACAGCTGCCAGCAACACCAGGTGGTGTTGTAGCAATCAACATTATTATTTAAAAAAATTGGACAGAATATACAGAGGAATGTACTGAATAGTAATAAAAAAGTGCATAATACTTTAAATGCTTTTCAGCTGTTCAATAAGGCAAACAGATGCAGTAGCACATACTTGAGAGCATGTTACATATGTCAAATGGAGAAGTTTGCAGTATCATTTCATCATTGACAAAAAGAAAGAGACAGAATGATAGGCTTATTTCAAAAGGCAAAATTTAAAGGAAGAGTTTAAGAGCTGTCCTGAGTTTTGTATTGGAGCAAGTCCTGGGAGCTGCAGGAAGTTACACTTGGTTGGAGAAGACCTATTGCACCAAGGTAAGTGGTTTCATCAGACAAAGATTCCTGGGGCACAGTTAAATAAAAGATAGTTGGGAAGTTCCCAAGCTTTTAAAGGCATATAACCTTGGAGTATTTGTGCAGGCAAGAAAGCAAATGATAACGAAAGGTAAAATTATTAGAGAATGCCTTGTAAATTTTCATATGTCATCAAAAACTGTGAGGCAACCTGGGGAAAAAGCACCAGGCATAGCTTGGAAGTGGTGAAAAGGCTGAAATTTTGGTGTGAAGAATTGTGACTTAGTATTGGTCAAATAGGAATGCATCAAACCCCACCTAAATTGTTGTGTTAATATGTGGGTACTACAGCTGTTTTGGTAGAAAACGAAAGAAAAATTCAGTGAATGGATTTGCTGGAATAAAAAATAACTATTTGTACAGACATAAGTAAAAATCTTGTATGTGTTAATGTTATGTAGTTATTGTGATCACTGGTAGCCCTTGTGGCATTGTCTCAGAAGCTCCCAGGTGGGAACACTGTTGGTGGCACTTCACCAAGAAGGCTTTTGCCCAGGAGGGCGGCTGGGTTAGAGTTCTCAGGTCCCTTCTGCCTTTCCCTTGAACTGCGATTCTCTCCCCGATGTTTTGTTTTCAACCACCTTCCTCGGCCAGTCCCGCAATCCCTGCTCGTGTCCTGTGTTCCTCCCTCGTTCCTCTGTGGGCTATCAGGGATGGTGTCCAACATCTGGCTTTGTTCGTTCTGATTTTGGAGATCTTTCTACCTGTGAGAATTCCCATTTCTGGCTGTGTTGCAGGGGCAGGATTTCCCAGGTACTGTCTCTCCGTGGTTAGTGTTAGGCTGGAGTCTCGTTGATGAGGTTTCCAACCTATTTTATTGCTTCCCTGGATTCTACCAGCAGTGGGAAGTGCTAAGAGTGGCTAGAAATAGGCTCCCAAGAGCCTGAAGCCTCCAATGATACTGCAGGACTGCAAAGCTACTTGGAGTTCGTGGGGTACCAAGTCTGGATAAGACTTTAAGCCACCTGGTGAAGCCTCAGAGTTGTGGCTGCTTGGTTTCCCTTTCCTGCTTTTGTGCTGTATGTTTGTGGACCACACGCAAAAAGTTGTGACGTGTGGACAGATAGTTTGAAATCAATAGCATAACTCAGAATAGGGTGATAGCTTGCTTGAAAAGAGAATAACAGCATCTGTCCCTCACTGACATTAGAAGAAATGAAATTGCTGACAAAGGTGTCTTCAACCAGAGGGTCGAGATTTCATCCCAGGTGTTTGCTCACCTAGACGTGCAGTATCTGTAGCAGTGAAGTCTTCTGTACCTACCACCATACAGAATTTCTGAAAATACATTAATGTGGAGTCTTAATAACAAGTTTTTATATATGCAGTTATGTAGAAAAGCCATGTATTTCATATGCCAGTTAAATATATATACATATACATATATATATATAGGAAATGCTCCTATTATTCTGAAAAGCTGTCTTCTACCTACAAGAGCAAACATATTTGAAGTTAATGCCAATAAATCACAGATGCTGCCTTTTAACCATCGTTATCCTTATTCCCTGGAAAGGGATGAGTTCAGACTGAAGCATCAGCCTTGATTTTCTGCCCTGACTTTAAGTTTCTGTACATTTTGAGTTTGTCATACATTTAGCATTACTTCAATGCATTTCTTGTGTGTGGTTGAATACAAAGAGCAGGAGGTCACGAGAGGCATCACCTTGTTATATGCAGAGGTCAAAGCTGAGAGAGTGTCAGGTTCCATTTTCGGCTTTTGTGACATAGTTGACATTATATATACTCTTAGGTATGCAATGCAAATCACATTCCTGCAAGCTAATTATGGGATAAATGTAGTCACTTAACTAGGCAGCAGGCATGTCATCTCAGCATGGAGCTATCATATTATATACATTTGCTGTCTACTGTATAATTAACAGGATAAAAATATTACTGCCAGATACCATAAAAAAAAATTAACACTATCTTAATTGTCTTTTCAGCTCAGGTATAGCCTATTACCATTTCAAAAAAGACCTTCTCTAATACACTAGAATTTTAAACTTCATTTGCTGAAGATGCCATTAATCCCTTTTCACACTTTGATCTGCCATTGTGATACCTTTGGACTTTGACTTTTCTGTTTTGCTTTTGAACTCTCCTTAAAAACTATTACTGAGATTTAGTGGCTTAAATTTTGAGGTTACTCAGGACTCTGTGTTTGATTTTTTAGAAACTTAGTGACAGTGCATTTGGGTTTTACTGTTAACAGAGATGTGTGCAGCCTGTAATAAGCTTTTGTGTGGGGCACCTTGTTTCCAAGCTTTGGACATTGTTCTTGTTTAATCCGAATTTTGTGGTTTTCTAAGCTCTCATTTTTAATGTGTGTTCTATGCCGTTCACTGCTGTCTCGTACGTGTCTATAAAGGAGTGGAGCTTTTGAAACTTCAATTCTAATTCTAACTGGAGTACGCTTTCATCAACGTTTGTGTAATATTTAGATGAAAAGTGGCTGATTCCCCCCTTCCTTGTAAAGTTGCTGTAATCTCTCTATGATTTGAATGCAGCATCACTGCTGATGTTATCTGCAGTTTGTAGCTCTCACTTTGTGGAACTGTGTTGGGAATCTCTAGAATCTGAATGCTGATTTTGCCACTTGGAATTAATGATATAATGGCTTGCCTTCAGAAAATATTAAGGATACTTGTGTATTTTCAGGACTTTGTGGCAGTAATTGAAGGTGAAAACTTTCGTTAATTTAATTAATTGCTCCTAAATTATTTGCTACAGCAATCTGCAAATTGCTTCTGGTCCTAGAAAATATGTGAAAACACATATCACAGGTCTGTAAAACCCAGTAACTGGAGAAAAGATTGAGATGAATGTAGTGCCATTTAATCGGGCAGAGCTTTCTCTGTTATTTCTGTTGCAGTAAGTCTGTAGGAGTCTTAGGTAGTTCTTGCATATTTACTTAAATGTTGACATCAGTAATGACACACATGGCTAACAGATTTTCCACATGTTTTCCTCCCTGGATGACATCTTCCTACTCTATCAGGACTCCAAGTCTGATTGTGGAGGCTGTTGATTGATTGCTTAGAGCACATGAGGTTTGGGGAAAACACAAGAATGACAGTTTATATAAATATCCTAATATGACACTTTTTTCTAGGTTTACCCTAACTTTTATTTTTCTCTGACCTAGAAATGATTTTTATAGGTGTACAGAAACCCACAGATACTTCAGAAATGCAGTTGAGTCACTCAGACATCTTGTTAGCATTTTGTACTTAATTGCTTCTTTCTCTGCTTACCCAGGGGGGAATTGTACATGCCAAGATGGAGCTCTACTAGATCTAATAAGAGGAAAAAAAAAGGAAACAATGACTAGTCTTCCAGATCACTCTTAGTGGTCCAGGAGACGAGGGGGAGTGCATCTTCCTGACAGTAAAACCCCCAAATATGTAACTGGCTCATCCAGTGTCTCCTAAGTTTTCAGATGAAAAGTAGTATTTTTATTACGCTCTTTCTGTATAGAGAGTCCATTTTAAACACTGCATAAGCTACCTGTGGAAAAGTAGCTCCTATCTGTAGAAGTCACTCTAAGAAGAATATTGTTACCCCTAAAAACGTGGCTGTTTCGTGTGAGCCTCTGGAAGATGGCAGATAGCTTTTTGACAGGCTCTTTCTGCGATGCAGACCAAAGGGCAGCCTAATATTATATGTATGGGTAAAGCTTTAACAGCAAATAGACAAAAGGGTTCTTTAGAAAGTAAGAGACCTTCAAGAAGATGTTTGCATATTTACATATAAATCTACAGAGGGATATATGAATGTGCTATCTTGATACCTGTCTTGCTAAAGTAATGGAAGGGAGCAATAGCATTTTTTTTTTTGTGCTGAGCTACTCATACACAGAAGTGATTAACAAATTTCCAGATATATGGAAGCTTAAAATGATCATATTTTAAAGGATTTGTTTTTCAAGACCAAAGGGAACTGCCAGTCTTGGCTCTGCAATTCCTACAGATGTAGCTATTTTCCACAAAGGGGTATGCAGTGGAATTTCTTGCCTGTATTCAAGACAGAGAGCAAATTCAAGTCTCTTTAACAACAGACTTGAAACATAAGCTAAATTTTGACTTTTAACATTTTATACTTGTATGTCCTAAAAAAAAAAAAGTGTCAGACAACTGTATTTCCTTACACAGGCCCTTCAGTGTTCTTGTCCACAAAATGTTCTACTGATTTTGGTGATAAGGCCAAAACTAATCTCTGGGGACAAAATGAAATTATTTCATACCTGCACAACTTGCTGGTTAGACCAGAGCCATCTTAAAAGGTGCGGCAGCATGAAGAGGGTTTCTCCACAACATCTGCGGTGACGCGGCCTCTTGACTTTTGTGCCGCCAAATTGCAGGATTTGTTTCTCAGCGTTTCCAGGGCTCTCAGACCAGGGTGTCATGACATTCCCTCACTTTAGGCACATTCTTCCTCTTTCATTTTGCTGAATACATTAGAGGGTTTTTAAAGGACAGCGCAACGTTAATCCTAACAGCCTTAGGTTGGAGACTCCATGCTGTTGGCTGATAAACCAGCCTGTCTCCTTCCACACCCAGAACGTTTATTCACTTTACTGGCTTTATCTTCCCCAACATCCTGGGTGATTTATCCTTTTAATCTCTCTGAATCACTTATAGCCACTATTCTTTTAACTATCGCTAAGTGTTGGAAAATTCTTTTTGAATTGATGCAGTTCCAGAAAGGTTTTGCCAATCAGTTGTGTGATATCTTGTTCTCAGGATTAAAAATGACCTTGCCTGAAGCATGTTAGAAGATTAAAGAGCAGCTCTCGGTGCTCCAGGGAGCTGACAGTGGTGTCCAGCTCCTCATTCAGCAGTTCTGAGCAGAGTTCCTCAGTTTAACACCAGGGTCTGCAAAACAATTCTTTTGTTGACGGGGCTTGAATGAGAGGGGAGGAAGGATGCAGCGATGCTCTTCTGGGCTCTATCCGTTTCCAGCAGCAGATGCTGCTCACTGGGGTTTGTGCAGATGCTTTTGATGACATGGTGCCCACTTGACTCTCCTTTGACAAGACTCGGCTGAACTCCCTGGGGAGTCGGGAGCAATTTGCTTGGGGTCTCATCTCCCAGAGGCTTGTAGTGACATTTAAATATGTTTACTTAATTCATAGAAAATGTTTCTGGTTTACAGGTACAAGTTCCCTTGATGTGGCTTCTAGCTGTTCTCAAACTACTTGTTAGAGAAGCCTATAAACTGCAGAGAGTGAAGTCTAACTGTGTGTCACTCCTGCCCAGAGGTGTGCTTAGCCTTGGTACCCCAGAACTTTTACAGACATGAACATTCACTGTTCTGGACATCAGGGATGCCCAGACATGAGCATAGGGATTTCTTTGTTACTTGTCTCTGGTTGGACTTTCTACCCCTTGAGCAGAACTATATGGTGAAATAACAAATTATGCAAAAGGTAAGTGTGCTTTCTTTCAGGAGGTCTGTAGTCCGTTTAATCAGCTGCTTTTACCACTTGGTCCTGTGATCCAACCTTGTCTCTGTGTTGTTGTAGGAGATCGGTCTTGCTTTAATTGCAACAGTACTTGAATAGCGGTATTATTGTGATAACAAATACATCCTCCATAACTGTTCAGTTAATGTTACCCAGTTTGCAGCAGTCATTTGCATTTAAAAATGTATCCTATATATCTTTGTAAGGGAAGCTAGATAGGCTTATTCCAGCTCTGGTGACCCCCAAGAGAAGTGACAAGCTCTGCTTTATTAGTCATGACTACAAGCAGGGTTCTCTCTTATCATGACTTCTGACTGTCTGGTACAATGAAGATTTACAGAAATACATGATCTGCTAATCCTCTATGTTTAAAGGAAGAGTACAAGGATTATTTGGTCATTCTCTTACTGTCATGACCAGGTACCGTGGTGGAGGTTATGAGAGCTGATTTTGGAACATCTTTGGAAACACTGGGAGATGTTTTAATAGCATCTTAGCTGTGAATTAAACTGTCATCACTCGGTGATCGCTGCTGTCTTATGGCTGCTCTCCAGGCAGTCTGGTCTGCCTATAGATAAGAACTCTCAGCTCTTCTTGATTTTGATGAGGGCTGCATGCTTGAAACTGTAATCAGAAATAGTAAGAAAAATGATAACAGTGAGGTGGTTTGAGAACAGAGAATTTTAAAACTTTCCTGATACTTCAAAAGAAGGGAAATTTGCTCCCATGTTGCTCTGTTCTCCAAAATGTTTTCTTGCTTAGGCTATATTGATTCAGTAATTCCCTTCTTCCTCAGATGCTTTTTTTGATACGTGTATAATGTGGGGAAAATATGTCTTTGGTATTTGTTATTCTAAATGCTCACCACTTAAATAAACATATAAGATTTTTCATAGTTTAAGAAGAACGAAGGCAATGACTGCCAATTTACAGCTTTCTGGAATCAGAAGAGGCTTTTAGTTTGTTTTATTTGGGTAACCTCAGTGCTTTGATGTCAACTATCCAAGAACTGATAGCCACACTTGAAACCACGTTTCATCACAACTGTTTCCTTCTGCCTGAAGTTCACATTGTGGATATCTTCTCACTTCGATAGAATTTCTTCTAGAACTGCAGAACACTCAGTGAATACTTATTAACTCTAAATTGTTGGATTTTTGTATCTTTCAGCAGGCCTTTGAAGCATTATTTGGTGTAGAAATGAAACATACTGGTACCAAATGTTACTCATCTCTTTTAGGAATATTAATATGGTTAGTTCAGAGGAGACAGGAGACTTGGAAACATGCAGATGGAGGTCAAAGGAAGAGAAGAGGAGCCTTAGTAGACAGAAGAATAACTAAATAATCTTATAATTGTGTCTTTTATGTCTTGAGGTATATAGAGGTGGGGTTGAGGCTGTGACATCTTCATTACAGTTGATGATTAGGTAACACAGCTCAATCTTCATTACAGAATAAGGAGAGAGACCAGATGTGTTCCTGATCTGTGTCCTGCTGGGGTCTGTGGATCCATTCTCATTATTGGTGTAGCTGATCACAGGTGTTAACGTGTTGGGATTTACCTTGCTCCTCACTCATGATAATGATATGGTGAAGCATTTATTGCTTGGCTCATCCCAACCTAAAAAGGGATCCATGACAGAGCTACATGCTTTTTACTGCATACAACAATTATATAGAATAGTTGCCAGCATAGAAGGCTATATTGTATTATATTACTGAACACTCTTGGGGAGGGGGGGGTTGGGAGATGGGGAAGTGGACACCATTGGTTTGGTTTAATCACAAATGTTGCGCTTTTTTCCTCACTTCTCAAAGCATGCAATTGAAATAAATGCTCAGCCCCAATTTAACTTGAATCCTGCATGAGAATCAGTAAAAAGTAGAAGAAAGTTGTTTAGTCAGTGAAACCTGTTTGTGGTTTTTTTTAATAATATTAATGTTAATGTTAAAAAAAATGCAGCAAACTGATTGCAGTAGTACTTTTGCAAAATACCAAGGCCAGTTGGAGTATGTGGAAGGGGAATTGATTTCCTCTGGTAGAAAGATATTTTGTTTTTTGTTCAGAGACATGAAATAATTGCCATTTATGTTTTGATTTGTTGTGACTCCTAATGTTCACTCTGGAGTAGTTCTGATTTACTCCCTTAGAAACGTTAGAAGAGTGGGTAATTAAATGTTATTTTGTGACCTTTATGTGCCTCAAGGAAAGAGACACAATTATCTTATCTCGTGTCACTTTTGGGCCTTCATAACCATCCAACTAGAATAATATTCTGCAGTTTAGTGCCCTGGATTCATGCCTGCTCCATTAAATGGAAGACAGAGCTAAAGACACACCATGAAACCAGTTTCTCAAACTAGTGCTTTTTCGTGTATATATTGTGTCCATTTCTGTACAGATCTCTTTTTCACATTTTGTTAATTGTTGTGAATAACAACACGAAAGTGCTTCTGTATCCAGTGAACTCCTTCGCTCTTCTTCAGTAACAATTTTTAACTAGAATCTGTTTATAAATTCATGTTTTATTACTGTAATTTTAACAAGCTACTTGCACCTTCAAAGTTGAATTCTCAAAATGCAAATTCTTTACCTACACAATCTAGCAAGGAATGGTGGTAGATTTTCCTCTTGACAGGTGAGCGTAAGAACCTCCTTTTGTTTCTATTGTATCAAGGAATCTCATTCTCAAATTCTCCTTGTTGTGGTTTGTGAACTAGCTGTCAAAAATTAACTTCTGCTAATTGCAGCAACTCTAAATCACAGAAATTGCATGCATGTTTGCTATACATTGCTAAAACATTCCTCATTGCATAACAAAGAAAAATCAGTGCAAAAAATACATAATGCATGTCTTTCCCATATAGAAGGTGACAAGCTTTCACTGAGACAATCTTGTCTTGGGTGAATTAGACATTTTTAATTATACACCATAGGCTTCAAATACTAACATCAAATTATTTGTAGGAAAGGCAAGATCCTTATATGTACAGGAGCCAGTTTACATACTTTGTTCTTTCTGTGTACTTTCTTTTTTGCAAAAGGTGCCTCACAATGTGTTGAACTATAACTTAGCATCTACTGAGACATATCACTCTCTAGTGTTATGTGTGTGTTTGCAAGTAACGTGAATCAGGCGGTGCAAGAGTTGGTGCTGTGGATGCCAAACCCACACCATACGTGTTTCAGTGGGTTCTTACTCATCCCACAGACTGTGAATGCCGGTTGGGCTGGAGTGCCCCAGGTCTGGTCCTGTAAGGCATCTTCAACTTTGATTGCATCCAAAAGCTCCGTGATGTGATCCAGCACACAGATTGCGGGCTTGCTTCTAAAGCACATGAATTCTTTGAGCTAAAACACCAATGTGTTTTTATCCATAGAGTACATGCATACAAGTTCCTGAGGGTACAAAAATCACTGTGTTGCTGGTGGCATTTCTTTTGGTATGTGAAAAAGCCTGTGACATCATCTGCAGGCAGGACAGAGCGTAAATGGTAGGATATTAGTGGAGCCTGCCCAGGGAACTGTTTTTAGAACAATTTTCTGAAGTGCCGTAAATTTATTTAAATTTAAATTTAAAAATAAATAAAATAAAATAAATAAAACCTTATCCCTCACCTCCGCTTCAGTGTCAACGGTTCTCCAGCGTATGGTTGGAGCAGGTGACTTCAGGGTTAATGCTTTCAGAAGACAAACATCAAAATAGTCATGGAGTGAAGGCTATTAAATATAATAAAATGGAGATATTATGTCAGGTCCTCAGCTATTTTGTGCTAATGTCTGTCCATTACCCATAGTGAAGCTATGAGGATTTACTTGGAGACTTGGCTTACGCATCCAACCTATTCTCGAATAACTTGGCACTCATAACCAGAGTTTATACGTATATTTTCATATGCATGAGATTGACTTGTAACTCAAATGCTTGTGAAAAGTGATCTGCCTGTGCACTGTTGTGCACAGCACCCAAAGCTTATTGCAGTTCTCACCGCTGCCCTGATTACACTTGCACTGAGCCTGAGGGGCGAAACTGGGGTTCAGATCTCCTTGCAGCCTGTGTGGTTGAGAGATGGATGTATGGGAACTGTGGTTCAAGCTCTGCTTTTTTATTGGTGTGAGATCAGACACCTGCCCAACATGACTTTCAGAAACTTTTTATTGTAAATGGTAACTAAGGCATAGTAGTTCTTCTGCTTACAAAGTAATTTAGTCTACAGGTATTTGTCTTTTTTTTTTTTTTTTTTTAATTCAGAATGAGAGGATTGGGACATGATCAGGATTATCCGTTAGACTTCTAAAGCTTGCTGTTTTGCTAGAAAGATGGTATCTCGTTGATGACTACAGAATTTGGGCATGCCTGTCCTAAAACAAGCTCTGTGTGTGTTGAGGGCTGAATAATTGAAAGCTTTTTCCTAACCAGCTTTGCTGAGTTGTTTCTGGTTTGTCAGTGTGGTGATTTCCTGTTAGTGAGGCAAATGGGGTAAAATTTATCTCTGAGGCTGATGAAGAAATTTGGGGCAGATTTTAAGTTTATCAGTGCTCCATTGCATTGATAGTTTCGTACAGCTCAGCACAGGGGGACTTGGTCTTTTAAGTTCACACCTTAAATTATTTCAAGATGGAGTATTGATAGGAATTAACACAATATTTAGACTTCAACTATTTGCAGCATGGACATTTGCAGTCAAAATGCAGACAAGCCTTGGTAAAGTAGTGTAATCAAGACTTACATTTTCAAATTGTTGATATTTTAGTTAAATATAAGTGTTCATTGTTATTTTTTCACTTTTCATTAAATGCTGAAGACTGTGGCATTTGGGATCCTTTTCAAGATTTCACACTTTGTCTCTTTATTCTAATTGATGACTAGAAATATTATCACATTTTTTAACACATTATATTAATTGAAATAATGCTTAAGTAATGGACTGGATAAAAAGAACCTGAATTGGTCCAAGAGTATAGCAAATAATCCCACTTACTGACCACTCAAAATGACGTCTTTACACTTGTGCCAATTTACAGCATATTTTGTAACATGTCATTAAATGAAACCATTTAAAGTGAATCTCCGCATCAGACTACTGTATCATGATGCATTGAAAATAAAAAAGAACTGTGACCCAAGTGCCTATTGCATTTAAGTTGCCTTTATGTGGATCATTTGCAGACACTTAAATGCATTTTTTGCCCCTCAGAGTTAGGGGTGTTAGGTGAAATTAAGAGAAGCAGCATTTACCTTTGGTTTTCAAGTTCAGTCTTGAAATTTCAGGCAACCATGCCATGGATGCTTGGCTGACAAGAATCCATAATACGTTCTGTAGTCTCTTCCCTTTGCTGCTGCGGAAATATATTTGTGTAATGGAGAAGTCTGTTACCTTTAGCTGTTAATTCTTAAATTTTCTGCTGTTATTTTCAGGGATTTTTGCTAGATGAATGTCTAAGGATTAGCATTTCTTTGCAGCTACCAGTATTTCTTAAATTGTTTCTCTTTCTGTTTGACATAGTTTCCCAGAGAGCCGCTTGGCTCTTGAGGTAGAATAGACTCAGATTAGGGCTGGATTTGTTCTAATAAAACATGCAGGAACATAATTTGTGACAGTTTCTGTCTTAAAAATTTATCGGTCCTATTAACTGCTTATGCTCACTGACACAACCATGTCGAGCGGTTAGAGACAAGGGGGTTGCCGATGAGGTTCGAAGGACTTTGGGTTACTACATTTGCCTTCCCTTATCGTCATCTAACCCTGCTGCTGCCTTAAGGCTGTTTTGAGCATGGAATAAGTTGAAACGCCTGCAAGTCCAGCCTCAGCAATGGTTTTAAGCTAATCTACTGCCATGGATCTGGGATCCGTCTTACCTTACAGCACAGTATAACATTCCTGCCCATCTTTCAACAGCTTGGTATTGAGGGATATAAATTTTGATACTGCTACTACTGAAATGTAAGAAATCCTTCAAGATCTTATGGCCACATTCCTTTTTCTGGCTACCGCTTTTCCAAGGAGATGCTTATGTCCTTGATGTATGCCCTTTGCATGTATTCTGCTTTTTTTCAACTAATATGTGCTTGTGACACACAGGGAAGGTGCTTCAAGGGCAATTGTCACCTTGCTTGTGGCATGCCAAAAAGCATCTCGCCTGCAGTAAGAAGGAAAGAGGAATGTAAAGACAATTTGAGATGGAAGATTGAAAGAGAAGTGTATATTTGTACTAATAATGATAAGGCCGTTCAGAGAAAAAAACATGTTTTCCAAGTGCCAGTAGTCTTAAAGAAGCAGTCCCAGTCCCAATTTGTAGACTACAAAAATTCACATCAGATAAGAACTTCCTTTTTTTAAGGCTGTCATTGCTGTGTGTGTGAGGATGCCCTCAGAAGTTTTCCATCATATGGTCTTATTTCATGCTGAAATCTGCTGACATGCGTAGGAAAAACTGCACCAGCATCGATGAGTTTTGAATGAGACCCGTACAGCATCAGTCTCTAAAAAATGTGACAAGATGTACCAAGGGACTGTCTTGTGTGCTTTATTCTCTTACTCACAACTTTATATCATGAAAATGTATCATTTTTCACTGGGCTGCAAGATGGGTTTGTTTCTGAGAGGTCAGCTCTATAATTGCTTATGACTCTTTTATCTAGAAATATTTACAAATGGAAATCATCTAAATCCTGAAGATACTTGCAGTGCACCCTACAGAAAATCAATTATGAGAAATTAAAGCAGCCTGGGAGATTAGCCATCATCTTCCGTATCAAACTATGTGGATACTTGTGTCAGACAGGAGAAGAACAGGCTCACAGAAAGAGCATTTTGAGATAAGCCACCTGTGTTGCAAAGGCTTGATGTTTAATGCAGACCATAACTTCAAATTTTCTCAGTATTAGATGGCATGAGTCCTCATTCATCAGCACCGTTTTGATGCAGTTGACAATAGCCAGGCATGTAATTAATGTACACTTAAATTTTAATTGTCACTTGTGTTTTATTTGGTCCTCCTAATATCTAAGTCATGCCATTTTGCCATACAAAAAATAAGCTTTGAGAATAAAAGACTGCAATTATGGGAATACGTAGCAATAGAAATGTATTGTTGGTGGCCTCACTGCACAGCCTGTTGAAGTCAACATCAAAATTCCAATTAAGTGAAGCTCACAGTAGTGATTAGTAACACATCTACTCACTGACTGACGAGCAAGCCACACCCTTTCAATTAGACTACAAGTTAATGCAATTGTGAATTTTCATTGATTATGTTCTTAACTAAGAAAAAGCCCAAACCAACCTTTTTATTACAGATAGATAGATAGGCAGGTAGGCAGGCAGGTAGGTAGGCAGGCAGGTAGGTAGGCAGGCAGGTAGGTAGGCAGGCAGGTAGGTAGGTAGGTAGATGTTTGTAAGTGGTGCTGAAATGGACTGAATGACAGCATTTACAATTTCTACCATTTTAATTTCACCCGTTTTCCTTTCTGGATTTTTGAACTGTGCCTGTGGAAAGGTTCTGTTTGTGATCAGATTTTAGTGAGCGAGCGATGGATACACACGATCAGGTGTGGAAGTGCATTCTGGGGGTTAACTGGTATAAAGGCTGTTCTGAACACTGTGCTTTGATGATAATATAAGTTGGTAAATATTCCTCTGAGCAGCACAAGCAACATCCCTGAGTATCTCAGAAGACAATTGTATTTAGCAAAAAGAATCTCAGAAACCTGGATTTTGTCCAGGTAGATCCCTTTGGGGGGAAAAAACATCTTAAAAATTGCTGTAGAGATTTTTCTAGTCAGAGTCTCCACCAAGATGAGTCTTATATAGCCATGTTTCATATCGACAAAAAGTTGGTATTAAAGTGAGTCTCTCCAGTATTTTTAAACTTGTTTGTTGCGGTACATATTAGGAATTAATCAGAATCCTAAGGGGAGTTGTCTGTTTTGCCTGAAACTCTTAAGCAGATCACATTTTGCATTTCAGTGAAGGAAATGGATTTTGTGTTGTTTTTCTGAATCAAGCTCGCTGAATTGCTCAAATATGTTTTCTCTCCCCCCCCAACTTCAAGTCTATTGTATGTGATACAGGAAATGGAAACAGATTTCACTACAGATTTCCTTGGATTCTGAATGGTTAAGGTAATGACTTTAGTTTGTGCCAGGGACAGGGCTCACACACTTTTTCAATGGTATATCAGTTTTATATTCTTTTATATATGGGGAAAAAAACCCCTTTCCATCTAGTATTTCAGTTCCTTTTTTTTCCCCATTCCAGTTGTTGATCGTGGGAATACGAGTAATTTCAAAATTACTCTTGTATCGCTTTGGGTTCATCTATGCTGCTGTGTTTGTTCAATCCTTTGGTGGCCTTTGCCTACTCTTAAAATACTTCCTTTTCCATATAATTTTCTACCTTTATTTCCCTCTTATTCTTTATCTAACCCAAAGCACCCATCCCACTGCACCCCTCCTCTGCTTCGCTCTGCCTTGCTATTGTAACAGTCGTGGTCTGTATCTGACATTTTCAGATTACAGTTTATCCTTCCTTTTAAAGATAGCTGCTTGGCAGCGACTACAAAGCGCTCACCAGGTGTTCTAGGTTCACTGTGGAAAATGGTTTCACACGGTTGTTGCAGATTCCCATGATCTTGAAACAGTTGAGCGAATGAGGAGGAAACTGAATCTTCCATGGCTGACGTGGCTCTCATAGCTCCTATTGCTGCTCCGTCTCGGGATACCTCGTAACGTGAGATCGTTTACCACATTGAGTTTGGGGCAATTTATTGTTTTAGACACACCACCACGCTTCCTTCTTTGGGGTTTATGAGTAGAAACTTGGGTTTAGTCTGTGTTTCTGACCCACAATGGGAATGGTTTTAGTGGACCACTGCAGCATTAGGACTGTGCAGGCATTCCCAGCCTAACGTTCAGATGGTACAGCCTTCTGTAAGCTATCCCAGCAGGTCTGGTTTATGTGCAAATCACAAGCTTTACTTTTGCAAATGGTTCCAATTTTTGTGCGGGTGATCAAAGGGTTGCGGCACAATGGGATCACTTACTCCAGAGATGCATCTGGATCAAAGGTTAACATTTTTTGCATGGAATATTCATTTCTAGCATTGGTTGAACACTGTACAGTTTAGCTGAAAGCAATGGTCAGGGATATGTTATCCCTTAAGAAGTGACAGAAAGTAATGCCAAGCAGAGAATTACAGCACATGACTTAGCAAGGCCAAGAAGAAATGGTGGTGAAACTAAATCAAACAGAGAGGAAGCTGGTTCAAGAGATAATGCAGCAAAGGTGATGCAAGCCATACAGAAATGCAATTCTGATAATTGAAAGAAAGAAACAGTACCTCTGTCCAAGACACGCAAGCTGTAATGCCAGAGCTTCGCACAACCCAGGGTGACAGAGCACAGCTCAGGCTTAACGAGGTTGCACTCGTGTTTCATCTGGGCTGGGATGTGTGCCTCCATAAGCTCGAGCTCGCTCGGACAGGTGTGCCCTGTATGGATGGGGTGACCGGCATCCCTGGGCAGCTGGAGCCACTGTCACCACCCGCTTGGCCGTGCGGCAGCGTCCCTGGAAAAGGCAAACTCGATGCCTTTGCTCAGTGCTGTTGCTGTGCTCCTTTGGGGTTCTCACCTCCTCGCAGGAAAACTTTTTTTCCTTGTTTGGTGGACACACAAATCTCTGCCCAAGTAGTCACCTGGTGGGTTTTCTTTGAGGGATTTATAGTTACTCCCTCACATCTCACATAGCTTGGTCGCATGAATGGTTTGAATATGGAGATTAAAATACAAATTGTGACAGTTTAGTGAACTGAACCACACCACTTAATTTTGTGTGTGTGTGTCTGTGTGTCTGCTTTGAGTATTTAGCCCTGGAGAGCATATTGCTACACCATACAGAGTTATAAGCTTACAGTGTACTAATTCCTAGTTTGACTTCATAGGGTCTTTTTGGCATTAGATGGTATCCTTATGTGCCGCAGAAAAACCAATCTCTGCTTCTTTTCTCAAGCATGTACTGATGTTGTTGCTCAGCAATCATTAGCTTAAATTTCATTTGCAAAAAAATAAATAAAGCCAACTTCTCATTAATAAGAAATTGGTATGTGTGCAAGTCTGTTCTTTTAAACCCTCATAACTCAGCCAAATAAAAACAGATTTTCACTGGACTACCAAAAGGCACATGTCCAACCTAGAAAGTGCATTTAATAACTTCCCCCCTTCTGCTGCTATTTTTTTTTTACATTGACATTAATCTCCTGTGCACATTTGGAATTTGGAATGGAGTCATTTTCTAACTGCAGTGCTTCCAATTTTAAATATTCTGTTTCCTTTCAGTTTTTCCAAGCAATTCAAAGATTAGTAACACTGTAAAACATCTAAAAGCTTGCTGGAAGTTTCCTGCTGCTTCAAGTGTTGTGTTATGTTATCTTTGGAATAATTTTAAGGTCCCACTGGTGTAGTATAACAAGTTATTATGTCATGGAGCTTATTAGTATGCCTATGGGAAACATTAATTCTCACTGACATCATACTACCTTTTTCAATAAATCAGAGTGGTTTTTTTTGTTTTTAAGAAATGGTGATTTTTTTAATGAAAGAAAAAGTGATCAGATTATTTTTCATGCATGTTGGGACGTGAACTGAATGGCCTGGAGGATGTGCGTCATTATCTCAGCAATGGCCTCTGCATTGTTGCAGGGAATAGAAAGAGCAGGGGTTGGGTGGTTTGAAAGATCTCTATTTTTCTAGCGTATAGATGTTATTATAAAAGACTCTTTTACTCTGTGATTAGCACAGCAGGCTTAAATTGCCTGGGCTCTGGTCATTATTATTTCTGTAATCCCAAAAGTTTATGATATTATTCAGGATCTAAAAAATGACAAAGTAGACTTAAATTTGGTAAGGATTTAATGTGTGATGCATTCCTTTTGGAGCTGAAAAGTCTGCTTGTGTTGACACAGAGAACTGAAAAATGACCACAGACCACAAAGGTCCTGAAGCATTGCCAGGGAAAATGTACAAAAAGGGAGCTGCCCTTACTGTGCTGTCTGTATGCAATTGATTTTATTCACGTTTCCCAGCTATAATGTTACTTAAAAAGAGAAAAAAAACAAAACTATTCAAGCTGTTGATTTGTCTATGGATAATGAATTAAACACGAATTGAATTTAACTTCCATAGGATAGATAAATTATTATTATTCCATTGAGGCATTATATGAGCATTAATTGACTACCCAGATACATAACTGCAAACACAGTTG
Organism: Streptopelia decaocto; assembly: GCF_964273445.1. Taxonomy (NCBI): domain Eukaryota; kingdom Metazoa; phylum Chordata; class Aves; order Columbiformes; family Columbidae; genus Streptopelia; species Streptopelia decaocto. The sequence goes on along the minus strand of NC_138666.1, from coordinate 4,164,104 downwards.
TGTAGTTGGAGATCAAGTGGCAGACTCTTTCTTATGTGTACTGTGTAAACTTTCGGGATTGCAGAAATGATAGCCACAGTTAATTCCCACTTGGGTTTGATTTGCCAGTGTGAGTACATGAAGGTTCACTGTTGTGAATGTGTCATGGGAGGTTGCTGAAAATCTGGGTCTCTCCACCAATGGTATTTCAAATTGGCTAAATTCACTATAGAACCTTGTTTTGCATGTGGGGTGTATTTCTTGGTAAGTGCCGCTCACCACAATCAGATCATGAAAGCTCTCGGTGTTTCTAAATAAAAGACCGGTTATGACAAGTGTCAGCATATTCCATGAATTATGTTGATCCATGCTCTAAAATATACTTTATAGGAAGGTTTTTTGGCATATCAGCCTTTCGCTGTGGAAGGGCTGGAGTCGTTCCCTCAGACTCAGCAGCACCCGGGGGGTTCCAGAGCTCTTGTTTTGGAGGGGGCTCCTGGCCCAGGGTGTTGGATGTGTGGCTGGTGTTGGATGATGTCTGTTTGCCGTCGAAAGGATAGACACACTCAGAAGTTTAGCTAAATACTCTGGGAAATTAAATTAAGGTAATAAATTTAGACAGGCATGATATACCGGTAATATTAACCTCAACTTTTCCTGAATCAAGTCACCTTATAATAGCAAGATTAACCTCCATCTCATATGACAAAAAGAAATTTGAGTGGGTATGTAAAGGTTTTCACATTTTCTAGCTTTCTGGCTTTCTGTGAAATGGAAGGAAGGGTTCAAACTCAGTAGAAAGCTGTAATAATTAGATTTTGGCAGCAAGTGTTTAAAGTAAAACACAAAATGCTGCAAGTTTTATGAAGAGTTTTAACACTGTATGCATTATTTTCTTTTCCTTGGTGATGAACCCTAGGATGGATGTCATGTACCAATGCGCTCTTTGCCTGGAATGACCAACTCTGTTTACTTCCAGTTCTTTTCTGTCTAATAACAGTGATAGAAATTCAGAAATTTTAAGGAATTAAGGGGGATTCTTGGTCCTTTCATCTGCACTGTGAACTCCTCTGGCTTGTGGGTATTTTATAGTAATTCTTTTACCTGGAACAGGGAGTTTGGGCTTAAGGCAGTTTCTGTTGCATTTGCTGTCAAACCTAGGGGAAAAAAAATAGTGCTGTATGTCTTTCACATCCTAAAGTGATGTACCACCAGAGGACCATCGTCTTTCTGGACAAGAAAAAGGGCAAAAATAACCCGAAGTCATGAGAGAGGACGTGTTTTACAGTGCATCATCCTGTGTGTCCATTTCATATCCAGGACACCAGCAAACGTTTTCCTGGCTTAGTATACCCATTTTGCCTTCTTATTCCTCCTTGTGTTTCTTGCTGTTGTCCACCACAATTAGCAATATCTTCCACTAGTTTTCAGGCACCTGTTCCTGTGCAGGGACCTCAAGAGACTGTCTCTTCCCACACTGGGAGGCTTCTAGTAAAAGGGAGAGCCTGGACTTGTAGTTCCTGGAAGGGTGATGGAGATGGTCCTAGATAGGCGAAGGCCAATGTACAGTCTTCTGTGGTGACACTCGTCCTGGTGATGAGCATGTGGTGGCCCTGCCCTGTTCTAGATGATCTAGGTGTACAGAAAACCTGCCTGCAGACAGGGAGCAGGAAGCTGCTATTTGTGGTACAAAACTCATAGCGGTGCCTTTCGTGCTCGCTCTGCATTTACTTGTCTTCTGCTCCGGAGTGTGGATTTCATAATTGTAACAAGTCCAAACTATGTTGTTATAATTAAGTTATGATCCTTCCTACCCTTAGCCTTTGCTGCTGTCTTCCCTGATTATTTTTTGTATTTGAAGTATGTTTTAATGTGTTAATGCTGATGAGCTCATGTGGCCTGTGAGCACGGAGCTCTGCTGTCTGTTTGGTGTGGTGGCAAACGATCGATGGTGTGGACTGAATGCATAGGAGGAAGAGTCGTCCTTGGAATAAATAACTGCTGCTTTGGTTTTCATGCTAGTACAGCCAAATTACTTTAATTAGATTTTTTTTTTTTTTTAAGTAGTTAACTCAGCTTAATTTTTCTGTGTCTCCTTTCTCTCCCCTCCAAAAAATAAGTGGTTAATTTTTCCTAATATGGTGCCTTTTGATCATTTTGATGAGGACGTGACAAGGTTTGATATCGAAGTTAAGAAATGCTGTGGGATAGTGAGTGGCCAAATACCGTATTAAGGACTAGAAGGAACAATTGTAAATGTTAGGTTATGAATATAGTGTTTGTGGCAAGTATATACATTAGCAACAGTGGTACAAGATAAATGGTCAGTGCTGAAAGACTGAAGAAAGATGAAGAATATAAATATATATGATGGGAAGATCAACGAAAGTACAAAGCAGCTTAATTTTAGGAAAATATAAAACTACACTTCTTTTACTAACCTAGATCAGAAGAATTTTCATGCATTGTTTTAAGCATTTCAAAACAAAATTTGCCAGTCAGTTTGGAAGCAGGTTTTAACATAAGTCAGTATCAATGCATAATGTCCTTTAATGTATGTCAGCCTTATTTTATACTAAAAAATTAACTGGCTATATAGTGATTTACTTACTTTAAAAACAACATTGCACATGAAGGCATAAAATACAGTTTTACTATGTTTATCTCTTGTCACCAGGAATGCCAAGAGACAAGCAATATGAATGATACACAGGAATACTATTTATTTCTAAAGAAAGTACAAATGGAGTAGCACATTTCTGATTTGTATCCATCATTTTTGATAAATACTAGAAGCCCGGGGAAACAATGTATTATGAACGGTCAATGTCAGGCCCTAAATATGGCACGCTAAATCCGCACATACAGGTCATAATCTTTATATTTTTTTCTTGGGATGTGCCTGTATGTGGCAAAGAAGTAAAGATCAAACCCCATAAAATACATCATTTATATGCCACTCTCTGTTATAGAACAGCATGGACATCATTAATGAGAAGCGCTGCTAAAAGAATATTTCCGTGAGTTTGTTTCCAGGCACACTGTGGCAAAAAGGAAATATCTCCTGGGAATTAAATAGTAATAAAAATGTTGGGGGAGACAGGGAAGGTTAAGAACAAAAAGAAGAACAAACATGGTACTTGAATTTTTCCCCTTCTACCAGTTCATCAGCCATTGCAACAGCTTGAGGTAAAGAATTTGCAAAACACACATGGAGAGCTTTTTGCTGCTTATTTTTTTAATCTCTGAAGTCCAACGGTGATGATGAAGGTAGCTGTGACATTTGCAATTTTCCATGCACCAGCCCATTCCATTTTCTTCCCTGGTGCCACTTACATGGTACAGTAAGCCTCCAGCATTGACAATAATTATAGTCTGAATAAAATGAAGAGGGTAATATGAACAAAGCTCTGCTGTAATTGCCTTTTCATTATTTGCTAACAGTTAGTTATTCAGTCACAGGGAAAAAATTACACAGTAATTGGTTGACAATAGGAAGCTAAAGCTAAATTCCAGAACTATGATATTTTTGCGTGTTGGTCTTTTAGACCTTTTATTCATATTTTGATTAAACAGCTAGAGCATTAAAGTGAAATATAAATGTAGCCTTGGTTCAGATTCCATAACATTAGTTTCCACCCCATGCAATTTTTGTTCCGTTTTGAATTTTAAGGTATCACATATGGCAGCCCTGTAAATATATTGTAGCCTATTGACTTTGAAATACACATTTGCAACTCTCATGCACTTAGTTTAACAATAGCAAAGAATCCCTTTCACCTTAATGCTTTAAAAAACATGTCCAGCGTGACTGTGTGCAAACAATTTCCTCGTGCAGCTCTGCCTTATTGTAGATACTGAGGTGGAAGAACGCCAGTCTGAATGTGTATTATATTTTGAGTTTTAAACAACAACAAAAATATATGCAGTTTTGTGGGTGTGGGTCTAAAGAGCAGCGTGATAGACTCCTCCATGGTAAGTTATGCAGGAGGAACCGCTCAAAGCCACGCAGAGGAGTTTTGACCCAGCCATGTGCAACTACTGCAGTTGGATTAATGAGAAAATTTACTTCCAAGATATATTTTGCCAGCCTTTCTCTCTTTTATTTTCTTTAATCTTAAGTCTTATGTGAACCCCAACTTGAGGCTGAAACTTCTTCACAGTTTTATTGTCTGATTTATTTAAATATGTTTTTAATCACTACTGTTGCCTCTAATTGGCACAGGACTGCTAAGTATGTACTGCTGAAGCCGGTTTACCTGCTTAAAGTTCAGGGTTTGCTTAAATTTCATGCTGCTTTAATGCCACCATGAATTAATCAGAAATCCAGGTGTTACACAGGATAATGCTGAAAAAGATAGGTCATGTTCTACATTTTTTGTCTTTATTGTAATGCATAAAATGGCTTTTTGGAAATAATCCTGAATATGCTAAATGTGCAAGGCTCTAATGTAGCAAAGGGTTTGAATTCGTAATTCTTTGTTGCTGTACTTGTGTTGTCGCTTGCAATGGGTTCCTCCCTGTAAATGTGTGGTAGATGGGCTTCCAATTACTTTTTTTTTTCCTCTTTTGTTATAAATCTTTTTGAGGGGAGCAGGGGCTGGACTAATAACGGAAATCAGTATATTTATTTCATCAGACTTTTAATTACAATAACTTTTTCCTATAAAGTGTAATCTTTAGAGTTTCAGCAAACAAATATTTTCAAGTCTGTCAGGTCTAAACTACAATTCAATTTAGAGTTTCGGTCATATCGTAAACAAGGAATTGTTGTACTCTACATTCTCAGGGTTGGGCGTGGCCAAGATGAGCCCTCTCCTGCGCTCGCGGCTCACTGCACCTCGTCCTGGCCAAAACCAAACCCTGAAAGCTCATTCCTGGATGTTTCATTAACATAACCTGTATGGCAAAGCAATGCCTTGTTATTCTAGGCCTGATCCAAATGTTGGCCAAATCAGTGGAGATCTTCCTTTGCCCAGGGAAGTGGTGGAGTCACCATCCCTGGAGGTTCTTACGGACATGGTTTAGGGGCAGAGTGAGGTTAACAGTTGGACTTGGTGATCTTAAATGTCTCTTCCAACCAAAATGATTCTGTGTTTTCTGCTGGGTCCAGCAAGCTCTGGATGGGTCAGCCCAAGCAAAGTGCTGAAGGAAACGCCAACAATAAGCACATATAATACATCTCCTCAACCCCCTTCTGATGTGTAGTTCATACTTTGCCCTTACTTTTATTTTGAGTCCTAGATCTGTATTATAATCAGTCAAAGTCCTGGCTTTCAAGTTGTGAATGGGCATCATAATTATCTAATGCAACTACTCCAGAAATCAGATTAGTAATTAGCTGAACCAAACTGATTGGTGTGACTTCCTGAATGCATCTCTTTAATGTTGAACATTTGCTTTGTGCTTGAAGGATTTGTTTGTGTGTTTCTTGTGTGTGATGAGAGCTTTTCTGTAATTAGCTCCTGGGGGACAGCATATTCTAACAGTTAAAGAATAATTGCAGCCCTATGAAATGTGAAATGGCTTGGGCTGCCTTTTGTTGCAGCTTAATTGTATGCAACAAGTACAGGAGGCTTTTCATTTCACATCATGATAGTAAAGATGTAGCTTTCATAAATAAAGAAAGGAATTTTGTACAGTGGTAAATAGTCTCTAATATGTTAATTTTGCAGAAAAAACCAAAACAAACAAAGCACATTTGAGAATTCTCAGTGTTATTGAAGTAGATGTTCATCATTGTTTCATTAGCTTGTAGTTTCTATGTATGGTTCTAATGAAAGGGAAAAGGAATAGAAAAATAACTATGGCAGTAAAAGACAAATTACTTGGTGGTCAGTCTGCAGCAGCTTCTTGTCTTTTGAAATAAAAATTTAAATGTTTTTTCTTCAGAAATTTCATGGCAAAAAAGGAGGGGTTTTTGGACAGCAATTATAACAATGTTCTAGATAAATTAGTTTGAATGGAAAAAAGAAACTTATTATTCAACACCTTTTTGGATAAAAAGGGAGGAGAAGTGTTATTTATTTTCTCATGTTCATCCATGAATGTGTGTTGTTTCTTTGCCTGTAGGATATTGCTGTTCACTGTTCCAGATAATTGCAGCTGCCCCTCTTACCTTGCTGTACACTTGTGATCGCCGGTGTCACCTGCCTTATTGCTCCATTTCCATCAGAGAGCCGATGTGGGTCCCACGCTGGCTGTATCAGGGGGCCCTTGTCTGCAGTTCCAGGTCGCCTGAGTTTGCTGACTGTTAGTGTGGCTTGTGCCTAATGCCTGTAGATGGGATTGCTGGACACCACTCCTGGGAAGGCGTTTGGAATGCAGAAGATTTTCCAATCTGATACCCAGTTTACTAGCCTGAAGACAGATACATACATCCTTGCAATTCTGCACGTTCAGAATTATGAGTACTAATTCAATATTTATTGATATTTAACTGATATGGTTCAATCATCAGCACTTTGTTCTGTGATTGTGGGCTGAATTATTGCTAGGTTAAATATAGCATTCATGCGTATTTTTTTCCCTTTAATCAAAAGACAAAACTGTATAAGTCTGAGTTTAGGTTAATCATCAAAGCTCCTGAGACATCCTTACCATAGACAGCGTTGCTACAGCATATCTCTAATCACCATCCATTTCTGTGGCTAGTGGCATGTAGCATTTATTTATTTTTTCAGTATAGATGACAGTGATGCTGGAGTCTCATTGTCATCTAGATCTGATAACTGCGAGTCATTTTGATATAGTTCTGAGGTAATCTACAGTGTCAGACTCTCAATGTCATCTTGTCACTACCACTTCTTTCCATAGCATCGCCATCGGCAATAGCTCTGCTGCTGGCTTTCCTTCGGGGCTTTCCCTGCGGAGGCTACAGATCGTAGGAGAAGTCACCACAGGAGCTGTGTGTCCCGCTAATGGGGGGAGAGCAGAACCGTGTCCCCCACAGCCACGCTGTGATCAGCTCTTGTGGGGCTCGGTCATGGCTGAGGTTCACAGCGATGCTGGAGGAGACAGGTCTGGGGGACGCTGCTGTTTGTGCTCTGGCAGCATCTCAGGAATTGGATGTGCAAGTCCTCATCCACTGCATTCCTCTCATCCAGGGGAAAGGGAGGGTGTCCTGCTCACACCCCACCTGCACCTCCCTTGGGTGTTGAAGCAACTCCGATGAGAAACAGCGCATGTATTTCTCCAACCTTGTGTTTTTACACTGCTTCCCCCAACAAAACATGCCCTCAATATAGCTGTTGAATTGCTGTCAATTTTGCAACCAGAAGTCCTTTGGCAGAGGAAGTGAGAGCAGTGGGTGACTGAGCAATGAGAATTAAAATTCTGCCTGTATCGAAGGCTCTTAGGAAACAGCAGTAAAAACCCTCCAAATATGTGCTTGTCGTGAACTGCTACCTTGTGTACTTCACATTTTTCTGCGCAAGGGATGTCTGGAAGTGGTTTGAACAGTGCAGCTTGTGTGTCTCCCTGGTGGCATTAGCAGGAAAGGCTCAGAAGAAAGGTTGGTTTAATTAAGAAGTCAGTTTTGTTTAGTTTTTATAACACTGATGTTATAAAAATAATGTTCTCCAGATAATACTAATTTAGTCTTTTGCAGGAATTTTGTATCTATTTGAATGAAAACATTAACAGAATGATTTAAAAATGATCACTAATATTTTCTAAACAGAAGCCTAGTTTTTGCTGAACCAGAAATGTTTAACAACTTAAACACTTTTTACACAAATTCTGGAGAAAGTTCCTATGAAAGTAATTGATAATGGCCTGTTTTGATGTGTTTTCAAGTTTCAGACTGTGTTCAAGATGCTAAAAGTAAATGGGAGAGGCGATTGTCTTAAAGTATCCCTCATGTTATGTGCTTACTACTTCTCATCTTGAAGGAGAATGGTATTCTCTTTTCTCAGAGCAGTAGTAAGAAAATCCCCTTCAGAGAAGTCAAACGTGTGATGTGTACTGGGCCTATAGATGAAAATAGTTTTTAATAAATAGAAATTATTATAATTTCCAGTGAACAGTTATCTTGGCTAGTAGAACCATGATTGTCTTGATTTGCTCATGGAAAATTGACCTAAGACTACCTAATTCCATTTAAAAAAATATATAATTCTGCTTATAAACAACCCTGATAATGTGATAGGAGACTTTTCATAAAGCAACCTGTGGGAAGAATGGAGTATGAAAGAAAAGGGAACTTTTCCTCCATTAACTGGCTTCATGACAAAAGGTTATTGACTTGACAGTGCTTAATTGCTTGTCATATTTTCCTTTTCTTCTGAAACAGTGTGGTTTATTAGTTCCCATGGAGGAGGCAGCGGTGGGGCACAGTTCAGATGTGGTGGAACCTGCTGGTTCCTGCTGAGCCCTTTGCCTCTGGTTCAGCTGTGAGCCCCATCTGAAAAATTCCTGTATGGTAGGTTAGTTCAAGTTTCTGTCTTACTGAATTGTATTGGAATAGAAGGACAGGGTAACTCAATTGCTCAGTAATGCCACAAGACAGTGTTTACTTCCAGCAGATGTATAGCAGGATGATGAATGGGATTTTTCCAAACTTGAGTTTCTTCAATTGAATAAGAAGTTGTTGAAGTAGTGCACTGTTGGAAACCTGGTCAGTCCATAAACCATATGTATTACTTCCCTTTCAATCTAGTCAGGAGCATAAAAAAATTGCATCGTAACTATTTGTAAATATTGTCTGACATGAAATTGAATACAGAATTTGGGGCGCATGCTTGAACTTCATGTGACATCTCATAGAGTCAAGACATGACCATCATAGTTCAAACTTGTGGAATAACGTCCAGAACTAATGTCATCCTTTAGAAGGCACCACGCTTTTTTTTTCTGCTAAGGTAAATGTAGCATAAATGTAAATACAACTGAGCGTCTGATAGTATAAGTAGCAAAAATTGTTTCTTAGTGTTTACATGCAGGGAAAGCCTTTGTTGTTGTTGTAGCTGGATTGATAAGGGTGTTCCTGAAGTCACTCAGGTAGATACCATGAGCTGAAAGCAGCCGTTTTACTGCCTGCCCCTAGAAAGAGCAGTTGTATTTGTCTTTACTTAATCTTTCTAAACAGAGGGTCTTAGCTGACCAAAGTCAATGAGAAACTTGCCATTGACTTCAATAGGTTTTGAGTTGGTTCTTTAAGTCATTAATATTTGTTACGTTTTGACATGAGTATATTTGCTCTCAGAAGGTGGCAATCAAACCTGGATTTTTCCCTTATGTTTTGTAGTGCTTATTTTAGTGTGCTCTTAATACATCCTAACAATTATTCCTTCCTGTGCATGAAGCATCCATATGATTTGTGTTTCTTTTCAGTACTTAAAACTAATCTTTGTTTTCTCAGGCTTTTAGGTGGGACACTTACCTTAATCCTCTTATGTTTGTATGCCTTGAAGTCATGGCGCTTTGTATGATTTAGGATTTCGAGAGCCTGACTTAGAATCTTGAGGTCAGCTTGACCTTCTTTGTTGGGTGGTATTTTTTTTTCCCTAGCACAATTGTAAGTAATTCTCAGAACTTTTTCTGAGTCTCCAGCCTCCGTTTGCTTTCTTTGTCTCACCTCAAACACACACACACAGTTTTTGTCTTTGGTTTTTTTTTTTTTTTCCTTTACTTTTTTGGCCTTATTACTTGCCTGTGATATGAGGTTGTTCAGCAATTAAAAATATCCATCCTACCTTAGCATCATTCTATTTTGAATCTTTATCTTTTGCCTGGCTAAGGAGTAACATTTGACTATGCCAGAAAAGTAAGACATAATATTCTCATTTTGTAATTCCTTCATGATTGAGTTATCATTATTTCATTGGTTTATTGAGTTGCCCTTTAGTGGGCATAGAATATCTTTTCATTTGCTCCTTTCAGGAAAAAGTGCGTTCGTTCTTCTTAAGAAAGCAGAGGGTATCAATAATTTCCTAAATCAACTACAACATTATCTTTTTTGTTTTTTCTTTTTTTTTTTTTTTTTTTTGGTGTTTGATTCATAAAACTTTTTAGTTATGACTTTGCTCAAATTTTTACCTTTTTGGCTGATAACCGGGTCTTAGGTTTTTATAATACCAGAATATAGTCAGCTAAGACAAATTGATTCAGACAGTTGTCACAGAAGTATTTAGCTAAAATTACTTCAAAAGTTTTACACTGCTTGACATTGCAGTACTGTCTTTGAAGTGTATACCCTGAAAAATATTTGTTATTAACAATTCCAGACAGGTGTTTCACCAAAGACATGTGAAGATGTGTAGAAGAAGAGATTAATATTTTGCAGTAGGTTTCGCCTCTGGAGGAAATATTTGTCTTACTTGTTTGGAATTCCACTTGTCACTTCACCAAAAGCTTTGTTCACTGCCAGGTTTTGTGCTGAACAAGTGAAATTAAACTATATTTGGTCATAAGAATTAGCACAACATACGCTTGGGTGTTATTTAAATAGCTGCTGTGAGATAATTGTAAGGTAATCTTTTACAGACTGTGGTGCTGCTTTTGTGATACTTGAAGCAGGGTACCTAAAGCTTGCAAGTACAAAACTGGTTGCCTGTGTGGTGGACCATGCTGCTGAGCCTTAAACCGGGACTAACCTGACCAAATTCCTGCCAGGCTTAGATCAGTGTTTAAGGATGTGGCTGAGTCACAGCCTCACTACCTGTTACTTTTTGTGATTATAAGAAAGAAAGTTATTTAAGATACTAGCAAGGAAATGATGAAATTAACCTGTTTTGACACAAATATGAGCTATTCTGGTGATGCAGTGTCGTACAAATTGCTGTATACTTTTAGCAGATCAAATTAAAAAGGAATTGAACATGAGTTCCTGGTTGTAAAGGTGTGACAGGTTTTATATCCCATCTTTTGGGTGGGGGTATTCTGCCACCTGCTTGAAATGAACCACTTCTGTTTAGACTAGTGTTGGACGTTTGGGAGCGCTGCCCACTGGTGCCACATGTCTTGGTGATGGAAGGCACAGAGACCACGAGGTAGCTGCTGAGGTCAAGAGAAACAGGGACTTTGATTTTTAAAATTTATTATTTTTTTCTTTTGAGCACAAGGTGTAAAATTTGGGTGGGTTATTTAATTTCTGCCATGCCCAGCCATGTGAGGAAGGGGTGCAGCGAGTGTCCTCTGCTTCCCATGGGCGAGCGGTCCTCATCCTCTCCTGACACGACAGGCTTTGAGGCTTTGTGCTCCTGCGTGGGGACAAGGTGTGGCTGATGAGTCCGAGATAAACCCGCACACAAAAAAGGCCCTGTGTCGCTGAATGGGTTTCCAGTGTAGCTCTTTAATTTCATCTCTTGGAACTGTTTCTCCTCTTTCATCCAACTGCCTTTATCTTAACTTCTGATCTGAGGAAAGCAGCAGCCTTTCAAATTGAACAAACCGTGTTTCAAATAGGCTCTTCTGCTTGTGACAAGATGTACCTCATTTTCTCTGCAAGCCCTCAGCAAGGTCACACCTTTTTAATTTATTTTCTGTAAGAAAAATCTAGTTGCATGATAGAACAAGGCCAGATCTAGCTAGAGGTCATTTCTTGAACTAGTCATAAAGTAGAATACGATTAGAACCATTTAATATCCCAGAATTTACCAAGCATAGTTCTATTAAAATGTAGGCTTCATCTTTATAAAGCAACATAAATAGCTGTTCCAGGTTGTGGCCACTTCACTCACAATAAAGGAAATAGTTTAGATTTTGTTCCCCTTTTTACTACAGGAGTCACCTTTCTTTTCCTTTTTTCCCTTTATTTTTTATAGTTACTAGACATAAAATTCTTACTACAACCAGATAGTGCCATAACTTGTATTTATTTTTCCATTTCTGAAAGGAAATCATTCTCTATTTCATCTAGAAATAATTTTTGCACAAAAAATATGGATATTCTACTAATGTGTAGTAATACAGGATTAAGACACATTTAACAGATTTTGCCTTTTGTTCAGCAACAGCAAAGTCCTGAGCTGCAGCTGTCAGTATGGTATTGTAGAAATCATGAGGTTGGTTTCTGAAGGACCTTAATTTCCCATCTCATCCTTAGACATGTTGCTTATGCGATATTTACCAGTAGGGTAGCGTGCTTTTTTTTAACTAAAATTTTATGGCCATTTTTTGTTAGATTTCTCATACTTCCCAGAGGGTTGTTTCCCATAAACATGCCTGTTTTCATCCATATTTTCAAATACCAGCTCTCAATGGGCAGTTCCAGCTTTTCACATGCCAACGTTGCTGTTTCAACAAGTGGTGTATGAGGGAGAGAAAGAGATTTCATTGTCAGAGACGCTGAGACCTCTGGGTCTGGACATGGTGTGGGGCACTGGGGCTGTCAGGGCTGTCCAGGTGTCCATGCTCCTCGGGTTTTCTTCTCGTCAAGTCTGTTATGTCAAAGGCCTATCTCAACTTCTTCCTTTTCCATCATGGATGCAACAAACCATAGCATCTCCTCCTAAGTGCTTCCGATCCATTTAATTGGTATGTATGCTCACTATCGGTCCCTGTGCTCAAAGTTTTGATGAAAAATATTGAAAAAGGCTATAGGTACATGTGGAGTAGCTGGGGTTTTGTTTGTGTGGGTTTTTTATTATTATTATTTTTTAATTATTGATAATGCCACAATCACACTATGACTTACTGCAGCTCAACCATTCATTCTGTATATATGTTATTGTATACATGTGCCACATTTAAATGCTGTGCAAAAGGGCAACCTGAATGCTCTGAAACTGAGGTAGGGATCAAAGACATTCTTGAGCTCTGACAATAACGTGCTGTGTGACGATGATTAACTTGTGTATCACTCTGCAGTGTGCAGCTCTGCCTTCCTACATTTCTCTTATATGGGTAAAATAATAGTGCTGATTGACATCACCATATGCGGTGAGGATTATTTATTAATAGCTACTAACATTTTTTGACCACTCAGTACGTATCATTACTTTCAGTTGAACATAACTCATATTTTGATTTTTATGACTCAATTTACACTTACATGGAGACTGTAAGGAAAAATTACTTTAGTCACACAGTAATTTAGCAGCATTCAGTAATACTACATGGCAAATGGAGGCCTTTGCTAAAACATTTTATATATTAAAATAATATACAGAATTTTAGAATATTGGAATAATACCAAGAGTGTTTGTTAAAGTAATAAGCCCTCAAATGTCAAAGGAATATAGAAGAGCAACTGGAACATTGCTCTTTCCCATGCAAAATTAAAGTGATATAGAGTATGTCTTCATGTTTTCCTTTGCATGTAGTTCTACGTTTAACAGAGCATAATCAAGGGTTTTTTTGAGAGTTAATTCCTCCATGTGTGAGAAATCAGCCTTAAGGTGAAGCTGTGGTCAGAATGTCAGTGAAGCAGAAAGAGTCTCATCTTTCTCTGTGAGACTAAGTTTTGTATTTTGAGTTGAATTTGATAAGATTGCTGATAAAATGTGTGGTCATCTTTCTTCTGGTGAGCCCAAGGAGGATCAGGGCCAAGTGAGGTGACTCTGCAGGGATGTAGGTGTGACGTGGCCCCCGTGATCAGTCCAGCCGCTCTGAATGAGGGACTTCACCTCTGAGGCTGAGTGAAGTTACATCTGCACATAAACCTTTGCAGAATCTGAATCTTGGTCTGATACTGCAGAGAGGAATTAATTTTGGGATTTCATCATGCTGGTTCAGAGCTTCAATTGTTATAGCACTGAAGTTACAGATGTTTGTGAAGTGTTTGTTTAAAGTACCGTCTCCAGAATATCTTTGCACTTCTGTTTCTGACGAGAATATGTTTTGCATTCACTGTCTGATCTTCTCGCTACACGCTTGTCATTCTGTGAGGCCTCTGTCTCTAGATAGGTCTTTCTGATAATCTGAAAGTCAACTGACCTGCACAGGCATTATTATAGAAAGATGGTACATGGTACAGTCTTTTTATTCCTTTTTGCACTGAGACAAGGCCATCTGACCACATTTCCTAAGAGTGTTGAGGGTGAATCCTGACTAAGATTGAATTAGACCAAGATTATGCAAAGTGCTTAAGCTCATGCTTAAGTTTGGTTGACTTCAATAAGACTCAGATATTTTTAATGAGAAGAGCAAGAAAGTTTACACTTCGGTGAAGCCATGAATTTATTGCTTACTTTTTTTGACCTAGTTAGTTACCATTTGGGGAATTCAGATCCAGGAGGGGTTTGGACTATGAAAAGAATCTAAATGGACGCTGTTTGAATAATGATTTGTGATCTTCCATTCTGTATGGAGAAAAAGTGAACATTCTTGCTGCGTTCACAACAATGCTTCTTGTTATCATAGGTAGCACGATAATGAGTTCAGTGCATATTGGAAATATAAATTCTAGTCAAAGCTACCTGCATTGCGTTGGAAGGATGTACGTGCCTCTTGTTTTGTCCTTGTGGCATGTTTTCTTTAATTATTATTTTTAAATGTGCGAAACTCATTTTAATGAAAAGCAGTTCTAGAGTGGGGAAAAAATGAGATTATAATTATGATTTAATTAGTTCATTGAAACTGTTTCTCAGTATCCCATACAGCTGGTAAAACTATCACACATTTCTCTTGGTTAATAAATCCTGTGACATATTTATGATAGAAATAACAGATGTACAGAGCAACAGTGTTATTGGGAATTCATAACAGCTTCTTTAAAACACAAATATCTTACTTGGAAACATTTTGAATTTTTAGTTCATCTTAGTTGGAAACTCTTCTTCCTCAAACTAGTGATATTTCTAACTGCAAAAGGTAGAATGACTTGTAAAAGCTGTTCTGTATTATTTGGGTAGACTATGAAAAAAACATGAAAGCCCAAAAAAGATCAAAAGCTTATTTATATCACTGGTTTATTTCTAGTCAAAAATCCTTTGACAGATCTCTGTCAACAAAATTTGCTTTAGCCAAACTTATCCCTATTTCAACATTAATTTAGATATTATAGTTGAATTAACTGCTGATGTATTTGATAATTTATTCCTGCTTCCTGGTAATGCAATGTTTTGACACTGTATAATGGGTAATTGAACATTTGCTAATAAGAGGACATATGAGAATATGGGACACTTCTTCCAACAGAAACATCAACATTTTCCAACTTGACCATGGTCAAGGAAGTTTAAGAAACTAAGGAATAACATTTATTCTATGTGCAGGCAGGAATAAACAACTTTTCAGTACAGGTAGAAAGAAAAGCATGAATAAAAAATGAATTAGATGTGAATAATAGTATTTATCTTGCCTAACATTATGTACCTTAAAATTGAGCACCTAAGCAGTAATACGAGGCTTCCTCTGGAGGAAGATGAACCTCCCCAGGACAAAATACCCCATGCCAAGAGTCTAAGACACAGCAAGGTACAGTTTTACAGGTGTTTGTCTTTGTTGACTAGGCTGTCCAAGGGACCAGTAAGGCTAGATGCTTAACTTCAAGATGACTAGTGCAGAATTCATGATGTAATAATAACATAATTAGACTAATCAGTTGTTATTTGTTTGTTATCATACTCTGTGGAAAGTAGAAATAAAATGCAGGGAAACTATTGATAGTGTAGAAAAGACAGGCAGAAAATGGCAGACATAAGAGCATAGGTATGAAAACTTAGTAATTATATATCTAAAAATAGTTTTTGGGAGGAGAAAAAAAAAAGATTGAACATGGAGATAAGCTGTTGTGTGCTCAGATTGGTGTCCAACTTTGAATTTGCCAATTTGCAAAGAGAGCTATTAATGCTTTTGAAATGTATAGGAAAGTTGCTGCAGGATCTCCAGTGTCTTAGGCTAATATAAGATGGCACTGTTCATTGGGCTGTGCTAATCTTACCGCAGAACATCTGTGGATTTCTGCTGGAAGTTGAATACTGTGCTCCGAGACACCTGCGTCGGGCACAGAGTGGGATGAGGAATGTTTGCTGCTCCTTTCCAAGCCCTGTGGAAGATTGTGTGTAGGTCAACAGGTGAGCTGAACAAATCCGCGCTATAAATATCGATCAGCGTAATTTAGATTTCATGGACCTTTTCTTAATAAGAAAGGTCAAGGTGGAGAGAGTCAAGGAAGTGTTAGTATATGAAGTCTAATAGTGCCTAGACTCCTAAAATGCACTAGTTGCAATAATCAGGACTGCAATAAGTGATTAAACTTTTCAGGGCTAGCTAATGCTGTTGCCTTGATAGTCTTCATTAATATCACCAAGTGTGTGGCTTTGAGATAGGATCCAAAGCAGACCTGTTATTTCTAATCGATACAGGACTATAGGAGCAACTTCATAGATTCATGCTGTGTAACTGAAGGGCATTGTCCGTTGTGCATTCCTGATGCACATTCTGGATGTACATTTCCTTGTTGCAGTAACAAACTTTCTAAATACCCAGAACAGTGAATCATTGCATTTCCTTATTGCAGCCTCTGTTGCAACATATCAAAATACGTTTCTCTGTGCCCCTACTCCCCCCAGGTGAAATAACAGAAGATACATGGACTTTCCAGAGGAATTATTGCTGATCACTCTCGTGCTTTTAACTGACCTAAAGGAGGAATTAGTGTGGGAAATTCAGCAGTTACCATTTTTGTGAGGGTGGGGATTGGAAAATGTAGAAATACCTTTTGGTATTTCATCAATGTTTTATATAGTAACATATTTCACAAGAAAGTTTTATTTACGCAGGCAATTAAGAAGCGAACCTTCCTGTTCTGTATTTGGCATTCTGTCCCAAAACCAAACGCCCATGGCAAGTTATGGTCTGTTTTAAAGTACAAAATGTAAATTGGAAGAGAGCTCAACGCACACCTGCTCATCTCCCATCAGATAGGCAGGCAGTATGCAAACTGCAAGCAGCTGTAGTGAAGAAGAAGAAAAAAATCAGGACATTCAGAACTAAAACAAATACAGGAGGGGCACAAAAGCCTTTGTGCTTTATCCTTTTCCATGTAAATGACACCTTTCTTAGTACAATGGTGGCAAAAATAAGCAAAGTAAAACTGAGTCTTGGAGTTTGTGTTTAGAAATGGTGCAGACGAAGAAAAGAGAAGAGGGTTCATCATTTTTAGGATCCTGCTCCACTTGCTGCTGCTGGTGACATTACTTTTTTTTTAATAAGTTCAGATAGTGAGAGGAGTTGATACTGCTTGGTAATGATATTGTATAGAAAGACTTGAGCTGCTTGATGGCTTATTTCTTTGATTTGCAGACATTATGATTATTGCATTTTGGCTGTGGTCCAGCCTTTTCATGCAGGCTTCAGCAGCAGTGAAATCAAAACTCCAAATTGTCTGTTTGCTGTTAATGGAGAGACTCCGCTTCCCAGCAGCTTCCTTTGGTTTGGCTGCTCCCTTTCGTCCCAGTAAACACCACGCTCTGGTCGTACCATCGGTGAATGCTAAGCTCCAGTTGCTGTTTATTTAGTGAGTGTAAACAAATCTTTATGTTCCTCATTATTTCCAGACAATTATTGCTGTTAGTTCATTTCAAGTGTTCTGCACACAGTTGTTGTGCTAATGGATAGGCTAGCACATCCATTCATGCAAACAATTGCTTGCCTACCTTATAAAATTAAAAGGTTTTATCCTGCCATTCTGGTGTTATCTTTAGTCTATTCTTTTATACAACTTCAAAACTTTTTCTGCAACCGCTTTGATGAATTACAGGCAGATGCCAAATCTGCTTTGCTTATAATATAAGTATATTGGAGTTCTGTAACTGATTTTTTTTAATGGCAAAATGGAGAAATTTTTTTTGCCAATTCTTCATTTTTAATACCATTTTCAGAAGAAACAACCACTTATGTACATTTTTTTTTTTAAATCGGATTTATACCCTTGAAAATTTTGTCTTATAAAAGTTATTCCCAAGAAATGCTTTCCTGCAACAGAACTGTGTTTGAAAACTGACGCTGACTGCTTTCTTGTCATTCCCTGAGCAGCTGAAAGGTTTTGCAATGATAATTTTGCTCACAGTCTGTTTTGTTACATCCAGTAAAACACAACAGTCTGGGAGGGATCAGCGTACCAGGTTGCATGGCAGTGCAAGTTATTGCAGCTGTAGCCAGTGTTCACCAGGTGCGAAAACAAAACACATTGCATTTCTTCAGGCATTCTGTATTTTACATTGATAATTAATCTGTACGCGTTGGTAAAGAGGATGAAATTACTTTGGCAGTGTTCAGTAAGAGTCAGAGCACCACCTCCCAATATTTCTTGTAACGATGTGATGATCTACTTTGGAAGATCAGTCTGGGAGCTTTGTTCATCTGACAGCACATCTCAAGGCAAACAGCGCTCTCATCTTGGCTTTACTGGGCAGGACAGCACTCGCTTGGTCCTTCACATGGACCCTGTCCTCACCTCTCTGCTCTTCCTTGGTGACCCTGTGCCACCACAGGCTAAATCCTTTATTGGTTATCATGGCTCATTCCCAAACAAGCTCCAAACTCTCCTCTTCTTGCTCCTCCATCCAGAATCTGTGGAGCTCTTTCCAAAGCTAAAGCACACAGGCTTGTGTAATGCACTAAGGCTGCTGTGGATGAGAAGCGAACTTTTAATTTATTTTGGACATGTTGCAACTAACACGTACTTGTCTCGAGCTGTAGGAGCTGTGAACGCTTCATGCGCTGTAAAACTCTCCCAGTCGCTCCTGGAATTGTAGCAGAAATAAGTCACAAGTGTCCCTACTATATTTCCTCTGTTCTGTTCCTCCTGAGCAAGGGTAGGAGGTCTCATGTTGATGTTTATTCTGAGCACTAACAACCAGTTGTGGCTGAAGCTGAAAGGGGTTTTTTTCATCATGTCTTGGGCACTGCCAACTGAGTTTTTCAGGAGTGAGGAAATTAGGGAGGTGTTTACTTATTGTTTTTGAAGGAAGAGGGGTAATGGAGAAAAAATATTTTTGAAATAGCACAAGGGTGTCAAACTCATTTTCACCGGGGGCCACGTCAGCCTGGCAGTTGCCTTCAAAGGGCCAAATATAATTTCAGGACTCTATAAATATAGGAGTAGTTACATTTATACAGTCTTAACATTACATTTGGCCCTTTGAAGGCAACTGCCAGGCTGACGTGGCCCCCGGTGAAAATGAGTTTGACACCCCTGAAATAGCATAAACACTAAGACTTGACAGAAACATATTCTCATTAAAGGTCGTCTCTCTCCTTCTCCCTTGAACTCTGTAACAAATGGATCCAATGAACAATGTTATATGTTGTAATCTTTCTTTAGTAGCATGAACGTTGAGGAATTCAAAAGGACCAGTCTTCTAAATGCATTAAAAGGGTGCTCATGTACAGTTGACTTAAAAGAACATAACCAACGTGAAAACAGAGTCACATTAATGCAAAAAACCACCCTGGTATGGTTTATGTATTTGGCTTATTATATATTTGGTACTTTAATATATTATGATTTCATTTCCATTTTAAATAAAACACCGAAGTGCATAGTAATTCTTGGCAAGATGAGAAAGGCAAATAAAAATAATAGATTAGCAGGAAAGTGTTGGGTTTGGTGGGTGTTTTTGTTAAATACATAAAGTTTGTCAAAGGGGATCAAACTGAACTGTATGACATTCATTTATATTTTCAACTGTAAGCTCTCATTATGTGGTATAAACTAATCTAGATCTCTCCATCTGGCAGTTGTGGGAGAAGGGGAGACAAGTAGTCAGTAACATTATCAATCAGTTGGAGCCCAGTTAAGTACTTCACTGTAATTAAACTTGAACAACATTAAAAATTACCTGTGATAATTGAAGCAGAGGTGATTTCCAGGGTAGTACCTCTAGCCAGTTTGGTGAGTATGTACTGTTACGAATATATAAATATTGCTTTTAGGCTTAATGCCCACTTATGAGTTGATATGCAGAGGAGATCATCAGATCTCTCTCTGGTGTGAATCTGCACGGTTGCCACGAATTCAGTGGTGATAACACTAGTGCAGGGTGACCCGGGAACATTTTATGTGTCACACTGGCTGTGTAAATCTGAACTATTCACATCATTACTGTGTATTTATCACTGGCAGACTAAGAAAGCTGT
Organism: Streptopelia decaocto; assembly: GCF_964273445.1. Lineage (NCBI taxonomy): Eukaryota > Metazoa > Chordata > Aves > Columbiformes > Columbidae > Streptopelia > Streptopelia decaocto. The sequence continues at coordinate 4,144,097 of NC_138666.1, read as the reverse complement.
TAAGAAACAGCTATGGTTGAAAGCAGTTAATTAATTAGCTTGAAGGCAAGATTGTGGCTTAGCACAGGTATGCAGGCAGACACAGGCTGCTCTCTGTCCTCGTTGTCCTCGGTTGTCCCCATGGTTCGTCCAGCACTGCCTGGCAACATGTGCGAAAATGTTTGCAGCTCAGATGTATTAGAAAGAAGATATGAGGCTACTTCTTTTTAAATTAATTATTGCCTAAGAGGCAAGCTGTGTGTGGAGGGGGTGAGATAACTCAGTTCCTCAGGCATCGATATACTTTTTTTCTGATCAGTCATCAACAGGAGCGTCCTGGGACACATGGTTTTGTGAGGAGTTATTAAGTTATATTCTGCATCAAGCAAGTACTTTAGAGAAGGAGTAGGAGAAGAAATTGGGTATCATTTCCTTAGGCAGGGAAAGCTGCAGAGTTTCCATTCTCAGAGGTGGTGTGGAGCTGCGGTGCCCCTGCAGCACCTGAGGAAACCCACACTTGAGGCTGGAGTATCCACGTCGCTATCTAATTTTAGTTTCATAGATAATCATTCAGTAAAGTGCCAAAAACCTGCTTTTAGGTTGCTGTATATCACTGGAATAGTTTTAGACACCTAGGCTAAAGGGCATCCATAAATGACTACAGTGTTTTATGTATGTATCTCTTGTCTGGAATGAGTCTTTGAGCCTGACGTGGAGGTTATGATTTCAGGCATCATAAATGGTCACTTTGATATTATCTTGTGCCTGCAAATCCATGTTTCAGCACTAAGCTATCACATTTCATATTAAAAAAAAAAAAAACCACAACATTTTGCCACCAGAGTTAGGTTCAAAATGGCACCATCGAATGAGTGTTAAGGTTGTATCTTCACCTGTCATACCAGATGTAACACTTGTCAAATAACATAGATGACCCTCAAGTATCTTCCGGGTATCTCAGGTCTAGAGGGCAGGTTAAAGCACTGAATATCTCTTCAGAAAACAACATTTTCTACTTATTGTTTGTTGTTTTGTTTTGTTTTTTTTTTTTACTGAAACAATCAACCTACTATCAGAACAACCTGCAGACAGAACAAAAGCAAACCCCAGGAAAAGAAGCTGCTTCTGTTCTTTTTGTTAAAAATAAATCCAAGACATATGCTTTTGTCTTGGCAGGTTTATTTCAAGAGTAATACCATGCTGTCATTGTGCTTGCTATCCATTTAAAAAAAAGGCAAATTAAGTGACAGACAAAAGAGAAATGTTAATTAGAAAGTTCTATTTATATACCTCATGTTTAACTTGTAGGATTGCTAAATATTTTGAGACTAACAGACCCTTATCCTGGAATATTATGGTGTCTGACTCACAAAATGAATGACAATCTGTTTACAAAGCAGCCTTAATCATAGGCAGGCAGAGATTATATTGCTTTAATATTTTTATGAGGAAAACAATTTCCCATGGCAAATAGAAGCTTTGCAGTATAACAAAGATCTTTTCCCCTTTGGTCATAAGTAAATATTGTTATTTTACAATATGTGTCTTCACTTATGGGGTCATGGAAGAGAAGAGAGGATACTAAGCTACAATGCAACAATCTGAACATTTGGCAAAAAACTATTAATGCAGAGAATAATAATATCTAGCCCTAGGTATTCCTAAATTATACACAAGCAATTTGCATATTATTTATGGTTCTTAGTCTCATGTAATTACCAAAATTGCAGTTGTGATTGCAGACACACCATGGTTGCATTGGGGGAAGAGGGACATATGTAAATGTCTCCAGTTGAACTATATTACCATGCAGTTGCTTCCCCCACCTCATGAGCTGAAGACAAACGTGTTTGCCCCAACAGTGTTTTTCCTGTATGAAGACCTGGGAGGCATCTGCTTGGAACCCGATTATTTCCACACCTTCCCAGTGTGCTTTCCCAGCTGGGACGTTCCTCTGTGCATCAGTCAGTGCTGCTCCTTCACCAGGAAGCTGCTTTTGAATTGCACGTGTTGTGCATTGTCCATCCTGCACTGCTTTTCCCCATCAGCCTGAATGATCATGGAAGGGATAAGATAGGAGCTGTGTACTCATAGGAGTATTTTCAGAGGGGATTAGCATGGCAGGGGTGAGTGTGCAGGGTTCCACGTCCGAAGGCCATGGGGTGGCAGCTGCTGATGGGATGAAGCTGCTCAGCACCTTCTCTCCTGTGCCAGCTTTGGGGCTCTTCAGGCTTTGCTGCTCAGCTCTGCTTTCAGATTTTGATGTTCCTCCCCTTAGTACTGAAATATTCATAACCTTTACTGTAATTGCAGAAGGGATGAAAAAATAAATATTTGTGGAGGCTGTTGCAGGCAGTGAGAGGCCTTGAGGCAGTTTGTATTTGTGTGACAGACTTATTTTTGTCTTTCTTGTTGACTTTTTTATTTATATAGACTGTTTGGGTCACAGTCCTTTTCACTTGCATTTTCTTTTACAGGCTATTTGTATTCCTCTTTCTTACCAGCATGTATGAGCAACCAGTTCAATGGGGTACCCTGGGGACACCTGGAAGATAGATGCTACTGATTGATGTGGCTGGCACCTTGATGTGCTTCAGGGAGTGTCACCATCACCTGGACACAAGATCTGCTCCTTGATGTCACCTCAAGCCACTGGCTCCAAGGATGAGCCCTGTGGCTTCTGTTGACCCTTCAGGGATGTCAGACCTTGATGGAAGGAGCTGGGGCAAATGTAGTTCCTGAGACAAAAATGAGGCCTTTGGAGCTCTCTGAATTGCCCAGTTGCCCAGAATCCATGGCTACATTGCAAGGTGTTGGAAGTTTGTGTGGTCCATGGAGGGTTCTGCAGGTGTGACGGCCATTTCCTGCTGTCCTCACCCATACTCCTGCATCTTAAATCCTCCTTTTCCTCACGGGTTAGAAAGTTTGCTGCAGCCATAACAAGGAGAGAGCTGCATTTCCTCAGTTGCCACATGGCACACGCGCTATGTGGTGATGCTGGTGAATATCCGGCATTGTCACCCGCGCTGGCTGACATTTATCATCGGTGATTTAGACCTTTACGGAGGATGGCAGAGCAAGACAAATCAGATACTAAAACATGCAAGCCTAGTCTGATCTAAGTTGAAGGTTACTGTTTAAAAGATAAACTGAGATCAAATCCAAGTGATTGGCCTTGATCTGATGCTCCTATAGATGTTTTTATAAGTAAATAAAGATTAAAATGGAGATATGGTTCATAGATTTGATGAAATTATTATCTATTAAATACTTTGCAAATGCAATGTTTGGTGTATGTAAGAAAGCTGCATATTGGAGATTTAAGTCTATAGATAAGGACTAAAGCATCTATTAGTGCTGCCATTACTGTTCCCGAGCCCCAGCTCAGCGTCCATCCTAGGAAATCTTCTAACTGCAAAACTGTTTTCTTAGAGGGTGCTTCAGTTTTGTCCTCTTCTGCATCTACTTCTTTCAGTTGATCCCACACTCCTTGGTCAAGTCATGTCAAAGAGAATGCTGTGTTAATAGCTGTCTAACTGCCTTCCACATTATGATTATTTCTTTGCAAGCCTGAAAGGTCGGGGTTGTGTTAAGACACGTTCCACCGGAGGCGTGTCATGACTGTTACTCGCCTGGGGTCAGTTTGCCAGGTTTGCCAGGACTGTGGTGCGGATTTTGCTGAGTGCACTTGAGAGCCAGCATCACGCCATAGATCCTGGTTTGGTCTGGTTTAGGACTGTGTCTGTGATCAGAGCTGCCCTAACTGTCTTTTCATTGTAGGTTTTTTTTTCTTGGATGAAAAATACCTTTTATACTTAGTGTTGAAAAGCCTGCTGGCAAATTTGCTTCCGCTAAATATTCATGTTGGATGTTTCTGGCATGATAATCGAAACTTAAGGCACCAGGACAAGTTATTTCATTGTAAAACTTCCTGCTATAGAGGAGGGCAACTGTTCAGGCCAGTCCATTTAGCATCATACCATTTTTACGGATTCAGGGGAATCCAGAGATTAAGACTTTGACTTAATCACCTTTCACTTTTCTGTAGGAAAGCTCTAGCGTTCTGTCATGGATTTCTCATAAAAATCTTATGAAATCTTACACTTACATTGCTTAAAATCTTATAAAAATCATGTCTCATGGTCAGATTGACTCACGACTTGCATTCTGGGACATGTTTCCTGGGGCTTGGCTCCTGTAAGTATCAAAACAACCAAAGAGCTTAAACACACTTACTGGTATATCTAATTAAGTTAATTGATTACTTACATTGAGCAACAGGTGCCTTCAGATTTTGGGGTCTTTAAGAGCAAACCTTTGAATGAGTTTTCTTTTGTGGGTGTTTTTTGTGTGTATTTGTTTGAAAGGGCCATTGAGGTGAAGGGCATTGGCTTTCACCCCTTTTTGGAGACAAAGAGGAGAATTCACCTACTGAGTGCTCAGGAGCAGCCAGGTTCTTGGAGCAGGGACACCTTGGCCGTCCCAAAGATACCGTCAGTGAGGTGACACAGGAATGGTGGTTATTGTGCTGTGAAGTCCTGTATGGCTTTTATACATGTACTAGTTACCACAAAAGAGCTTGGCATGATCAGCGCTCACCTTCGCGTCTGTGGTTGACCTCACCTAATTTAGCTCTGAATAAAATAGATGTAGTTTATCTTGACTATGTTTTTACAGTGACCTACAATGCATTAGGTTTCCCTAACTGAATGAGTACACTATTTTTTATCAACCTCTGTGTCAGGAATATATTGTTACTAATAATACAGTCTGGGGAATTTTGAACACAGAGTTCTCCTGCCTTGCATGGGAGTTATAAGATGCTAACCATGCCTATGCTGTTCAAACTGTACACACCATAAACCAGAGGGAGACATAGCTGCATTGTGTTAGACTCTTTTCTGTTACAACAAGAGAAAAATCTGAAATGAAAACAGTTCTGACAGCCTGGAAGCTCCTGCTGTTGTTATTAATGGGCTCTTTGGTAACAGAAGCAGAGGGTAGTGTGCCAGATGCACCACAGCCGGAGAGGAGGATGCAGGTCTTGGCTTGCAAGGGTGACAGAAAGGTGCACCAGAGGTTACTGGAGAAAGGAGAAAAACACAACTGAGGAGCTCAGCTGCCCACATCTGGACAGTTTAATTTTAGCTTTGACTTTGGTCTCTATGTTAAAATCTGCCTTTGCCTCCTTATCGCTCTGTTCAGTTCCTCAAGACACATCCACCTAAACAGTTTCTATTCTTATTTATCCTTTTGCCCTTCAACTTTGCTTACCCCGTGTTTACCTCTCCTACCAAGAACTTTAGGCTGTGAGAATTAAAAATGACCTTCAAATACAGCTGAAATCAAACAGGCCCTTTCCTCTGAAGCACTTGGGGGATGTGAAACTGATACTTGTGTGATGGGCCTGAATTTAAATGTGGGCATCTGTTGAATCAGGAGTTCCTCTGGGGATGAAGCTAAAACACAAAATAAGATCTAAACAAAAACAAACAGAAAACAACAACGATGACAAAAAAACCCAACAAAACAACACCACCAAACAAACAAAATCTCACACAAACCCTTCATTTGAAAAATGTGCAAAGTTTAGTAAAAGAGTAAGGAGTTTAGTTTTCTGAGTCAATAGTTTAACAACGTTAGGACAGACTTGCTGTTGTAGCAAGAAAAAGGTGGTGTCCTTGTATTGTGTATGTTTAAATGCAAGTGTTTACTTTTAACTGTCATTTTCCCATTATATAAAGGGGAATGCCAATGCTTTGTACTCGCTACAAACCATTTAAAGAGAAACAAAAAGTCTAGTCATCAGAACAGGTAAAGGCAGTTTCTCTTTATGGTGTTTATTGCAGTTTCCTTTTTCTCCCTACCCATGCTCTTTGATAAGAATCCCAGTGGGGAGAGCGCAGCATTTGCTGTCTGTAGTCTCAGCCAAGGACAAAAGGGGTGAATATTATAGTGTTGTTGTTTGTGTGCCCATCTCTTCAGCTGGTAACCAAGCTCCTAAGTTATCTCTTCTGAGCCCGCTTTTGAACCATTACTGAGTTTTTTTCCTCTGGTGTAGGTGAATGAATAAGGGCTGCTTGTTCCAACCTAGTTTCAGATTGGCATCTTGGTGCTAGCTGAGCCATCTTTTCATTCTTTGTGGTTTGTTTTTGGTTTTTGTTTTTTATATACCACCATAAGTGGCTGTTTCATTCAGCCTCATCTCCTTGTTGGTAGAAATGGCAGGGGCAAAACAGGCAAACCTTCACCGTGTTACTGTGTCTTATTTTAGCAACCTCAGCGCTGTTAAACCGCGGCAGACTGATGTGTTGCTCCTATCACACAGGAGCATCTGTACTGCAGAACTTAGTTTGACAGGCCACCACAATAAACCACCTAGATATAACCACTCTTTTACTTCTGCAAACATGGTCAAAAACAGAATGTAACTGAGCTTCTAAAAGTCAGTTTATATGCCAGTAAATGTTATTGCCTTCCTTTTATAATTCGGAAATGGAAGCACAGAGGGGAAAAATGATGCGTCTGTGCTGGTCTTAAGTCTCTTCCATCAGCACAGTCACAGGATTAGTCCTTCTCATGCATCATAATATTTTGTAACCTCTGTCAAAGACACCCACATTATGCTGATGGTTTGTGGCAGTTGTCCCAGCAATTGTCTGTTGGCTTGTCTTCCCTTCTAGAATTGTTTCTTTCAGGCGGCGGAAAATGAGCTGGAGCTACAGCAGGACAGGGAGCTGGGAAGTGGGAATTCCTGACCTGACAAGGCAGGAGGCCAGGGGAAAGAAGACAGTGTGTCTTCTTCCTGAAGATCAACAGACATTTTGGGGTGGAAGCAGATAACCTCCAGTGGTTGATGTAAAGAGGTGATGGCAGAGAAGGCTGGTGATGCTGGGAGGAAGGTGATGGCAATTGTCAGCATAGACATGACCCAAGTGTCACCTGGAGTAGTGCAGCAGAAAAGAAACGTAGCAGAAAGTATTGAACCCATTGCCCAAGCATGCAGCAGCACACTGCCACAGTCTCTTGTGGGTGTAATTGTGCAGCATATTCATACTTGGCTTTTGTGCTACTTGATGTTATATTTAACTTGATTAGATGAGCATGGATTCTTTAATTTTAGAACCCACTGGGTAAGGCATATGACTTAAGGCTGGAGATGAAGCACGTCTTCAAGGAGATCTTTATCCCAGGCACAATTTACTTTGTATGAATGAAGATTCCAACCTCATGGGCAATGGAACACTCCTTTATTAGGTGGAAAGTCATATCTCTTTCAAATGGGTCCAGTTATCTGTGGCACAAGGGGCCGTACAAACTCATGGTCTATCACAGAAACAATGGGAGTCTTTCAAGGTTAGCCAGGCAGTTCTGCAGACACAGGTGAGGGCAGCCCTGATAAATAGTCAGGAATTTAGGTTAATATTGGAATCTTGCACCCAGCTTTTGCAGCCTTTAACTAAAGGGGGACTTCCATGGGACTCGAGGTGATGGAAGAGTTTTGTGGCTGTGGAATAAAACATTGTAGATGCACATTACTCAGTTTTTCATGGGGCAATTTTCTATGTGTTCATTTGCATTTAAAATTGGAGTTGAAAATAAGGCTTTTAGAAACTTTTAATTTCTATTTAATTATGAGAATTTAACTTCAGGGTCTCTATCTGATTTAAAAGAATAATTAAAATTAAGTATGGCTGGAGTGATTTTTCACAGTTTTTCTGCCTGTCCTTTAGGACTTAAAGTAACAGTAAATTATTTGTGGCTGGGGGTGATCTATATGTAAATTCCATTAAGAATGGAATTTTGTTATAGAGAAATTCAGATTATGAAAATGACATTGCTGCCTTGAACGTCAGTAGCTAATAAATGCATTGGTTGTTACCATTACTCCTCCTAATGTCCTCAATTAAAATGATTTAAAATAGTACAATAGATAAGCAAGATCAATTAATTTTATAAGATGATCAAAGGAATGTAGTTCTGCATTGTAAACGCTCTAAATGTGATAATGGCTTTATCAGGCAGGAAAATAATTTGAAATAGCTTAAACCTTATTCATTTTAGCTCAAGGGGCTTTTATTTGTAGCTAATCAAATGGCCTTTTGTATTTGCTAAGGTAGAATTTTCAGATCTTGTGCATTAATTTTACAGAGTAAATTTCAGACATTTTTTAAAGTAGTCAAAAAAAAATTCTCAGAGGGCTATGATTACAGGATCCTGTATAATCAAAGAGAACTTGATTATATTGATGTTCCTGAACAGGAATAAGTTGTTTGCACTTAGAGTTTTTGAGAACATTATTTTAGATTGCTTCACTGCAGCAGCATTTATTTCATCAAGCTGAATAAAGGTCAGTTGGGACACTATCCCCGGGTTTAACTTCCCTGTGACTGACCTTGCACATAAATGGTTAATTATTTGCAATTTCTCAGGTGTTTCATGTTGAGCCTGTACACTTGGAAATGAAATATCTGGAAGGTGTGATGCAAATACATTTGTTGTCAAGCACTGGAACAGGCTGCCCAGGGAAGTGGTGAAGTCACCCTTCCTGGAGGGGTTTAAAAGATGTGTAGACCTGTCACTTAGGGACATGGTTTAGTGGTGGACCTGACAGTGTTTGGTTTATGGTTGGACTCGATGATCTTAAGGGTGTTTTCCAACCTGAATGATCTTTCTAGTGTCTAATTCCCTTGCCTCTGATAAAAGGCTCTAGAGGGGAGCAATTCAGATCAATGTAGTAGAGGTGCTACTTTATCTTCATGGAATGTAGATATGGGAAACATCTGAAGGGAGCCTGTTCTGCTCAATCTGTTAGATGATGTTGCTGTTCATTTTGATACTTTATGCTTCAGAATCCTGCTGAATGCATGGGCTATCTTTTGATATGCATCGTGTTTTTCAGTTTTCTAAATGGGTTTTATGCATGTTTAGCGTCTGCATTCTTTCATCTCTAGATTAGTCCATGATAAAGCAGTCTGAAAATATTTATGTGGCTTTGTTTATTTATTTATTAAACCAGACAACAACAACAAAAACCAAATCATCCAGTGTCCTCTCTGGAGCATAGGAAGAAAAATAGGAAATCCTGATTGGGAAGGTACATGGGTCAGTTGATGTGAGAAATCCATTGCATGGGAGGCAAAACAAGAGCAGAGAGAAATGTGAGATGGAGATTGAGGGACAATGGTGCAGGGAAATGAAGCTGTATACAAAGTGTATCCTCAGCACATGATGCTATGGAAGAGAGAGAACAATGACAGAACTGGCATGAAATGAGAAAAGGGAGAGCCTGTTCACAAAACCCCTGGCAGGAGGGACAGAAAGAAAAGATACGTTGATGTGGCTGCGGAGAAACACAATTGTTGGTTATATATGCTTTCTATTGTGAAAACAAAAAGTGTGCAATTTTTTAAAAAATAACACTTTCAGATCTTAGATCTGCTTTTGAATTACAATAGATATAGAAGAGCTTTATCGATAGAAATAGAATAATTACATTAAAAGGAAGTCTACAGAAAAGAGAAGGGCTCTTTCCAGAGTCAAGGACAGAACCAAGAATAAAAGCTGTATCTCAAAGCTCAGGATGCAAAGCCAGAAAGCAAGACTGAACGCCACAACACGATGTAATCCTCTCCTCTGTCACTTGAACCTCACATTGGTTTCTTGTACCCCAACCCTCCCCCGCTTCACTGGCAGCTGTTTCAGGATCTTGTTGCTTTGCTGGTTAACGACCTTTTTCTAATTTCCAATTTCCTGGCATTTCTAGTTGCTGATTGGTGCTTGGTGCTTTCAGTTAAGTAATTCTTTTTCCTCCCTAGAGCCTCATTTCTGCTTACCCCTCCATCCCCACTGGTATTTCCAGACGTTATCCCACCCTGTTTTGTTTTGGTAGGCTAAAAAAGACACACCTTGTTCTCCTCTTCCTCTCCTCTCTCTTCCTCTCCTCTTACTCTCCTCTTTCTCTCACTTTGGGCTCTTTTCTTGATCTTCTTCAGCTGTTCTAGTTTGAGCCCATCTCTCCACAACATGACTGACCAGACCAGTACTCAGTGTTGCTGATGAGGTTTTGCTGTGCCCTGTGTATCATCGAGATCCTGTCTCTGTCAGAGGTACCTTTATTTACACAGCATAGAATAGCGTTTGCAAGCTAAGGAACTCTTGTGTTGCTTTGTTTTTCACCTTGATGTGGTTGGCAGACGTGCTTATGCAAGTTATGATGCTCATACACATCATAAGAGCTTTATAAAACTACATTTTTATATTGTATTATCATCACAGATATTGTGGCTGTAAGTGCTTCCTAGAGTTTCCAAACAAACATAAAGTGTTGTTATTGGTGCAATGTTTTTTCTCTATAATATCACAGTAATTTTCCCAACATTTTCATAGCTTGCAAAATAATTTTGGGCAATGGCTAAAGTGGCAGAAGCTATATTCTGAGAATATAGCGAGTTTGGAATTAATTTCCAATGAAGAAAACCTCTGGTTGTGCTCTGAGGTATAAATTAGATTATGGTTTCATGTGCTTGTGTTGCCCTGTACTGTGGTTAGGTGGGCAGTCAGCTGGAGTTCATACTCAGGCTTTGTTTTTGCATTGCTTCTGGGTGGGGTCTTCAATATTTCAGCTGAAGCTGCAGCAATAATGGGCAAAGTGTTGGAAGTACTTTCTGTGACTCTACGTGCAATGCTCCTGTTAAAACTTTGCCTTGTTTTCTCTAGTGCTGCTTTTTAATGAGTAATTAATGGTTTTTACTTGTGTATATGTTTCTCAAGTGTAGTATTTTGCAGCTGTCTCCAGGTTTACATGGATGCTCTCTGTTCTTTTACTTTTGTTGTTATTGAAACAATCGAGCAAAACTGGGACCAAGGCAGAAGTCACTCTGGGATCAAACATAAAGATAACCTTTGAGATATATATATATATGTGTGTGTGTGTGTGTGTGTGTGTATATATATGTATATTAACCTAGCTCTGTAACAGCCTTCTATTATTTAAATCTGAACTGTTTCCCAAAGTTGCGTTGCAAAGCATTTTTTGTGGATTTAACTATTGTAACACCAAATTCTCACTCCTGAGCAGTATTGACCAGATTAGTTTCATATTGTTTTTTCTTGAGAATCCCAAACTATGTTGCTTTTTTTTTAGTGTTATTGTTTTTTTCTTTGTTTGTTTTGTTTTCTTATTGCATTTATCGCTTAGGTGCTTAGAACGTTGTTGTTCATATGATTGTTAGTGTCAGACCTACACTGACTGATTTGCAGTTTCACTAGTCCTAGGTATAAATTTCTTTATCTATCCAATAATAGTGGTATACTTAAAACCCTTCAAAACACAAAATGAGCACATTCGATGCACAACATGAGCATGCCGAGAGCCAGAAATAGCTCCAATATGTGAACTGATCTTAGGAGTAAGATCAGTATCAGGTCCCAAAGTGTGCTGCCTTATTTCTTAGAAGGAGAAGGTACCATATGGTGGGCATCTCAAAGGAAGGAGAAATGTAGGAGAAATGAGAATGAAGTATGGGGCGATGGGCAAAGCACATGTTGGTGCAGCACAGAAAGTATGCACATCTCCAGGAATGGGCTAATTAGGATTTGGTATCTCCAATTTGTTGAAAGAGAAAAGTCTTGTTTTTCCTATTGCTCCCTGAGATGTTACTCTGTTTGCCACCTAAGGGTCATGCCCACGCAAGCAAATACATGGGAAAAAGGTGGATCTGCATTTTTAAGCAGATACACAAGGATATATGGTAAATAAAACAATTCAAGAAAAATGTTTGTTAATATTGGATTGTCATCATCTTTGCAAGCTGACAAATTACCTTCATAACACGGCCCAGCAAGTATTAAAATTTAGATCAAGAGGAAGAGGTATTGTGTTGAAATTGTGGTTTGCTACCTGCGTTTGCATCCAAATTAAGCCCTTTAAGACAGTGACCAAATGAAATAAGCTTGGGTCAGTCACACAACTCCAGTACGTGGTTGAGCTGATATACTGCACTTCATCTGCAGTGTAATTCCATTTGTGCTATTACATAATTAAATTGAGACTTGAATCATGCATTTTAGAAGATTATGTGACCGTATGCATCCTGAACAAGGGCCAACTTTTGAAATAGTGCTCTTTTTATGATGCCTTTCTGTTGGGTTTGTTGAGAGTTGGGTTTTTCATTGAAGTTGGGAATTTTTTTTTTGGGGGGGGGGGGGGGTGGTGGGGTGGTTATTTTTAGTGGTATGTTGCTTTTTTTTAATAAGAACTGAATGTTGTCAACAGTTAATGAATTGATATGATCTAAACCTGGAGTACTACTTTATATAATTCAAAATCAGCTTTGGGAAAGGAAGGGGCGGGGGCGGGAAATAAAACAAAATCTCCCTGTGAGGCCCAAAATGTGTAAAGCATGAAATAATGACGTACCCACTTGTATGAGAATGTAAACTAAAACCAGAGAATGTGCTTTTATCAAATCATACTCTTAATTAAGTTTTAGCAGAATGCTTTATAGTCAAGGTTTTGTTGAATAATTTAATTATGAAACAGTACACCTGATTTTCAAACTAAGCCAAATTAGACTGCATGAGATAAGCAGAGAGCATGAACAACTGACTTTACATACTTGTGTAAAGACAAGTGCTTTAGGGGAAGAAAAATATAATACTCCCAAACAAAACCTCTCTTTTTTTGGGTGGTGAAGTTAGAATGTTGCTGCAACAAATTTCAATTGGGGAATTGTGCTTGATGGCAAATATTTCTTGAATTCAGGTTATTTTTGTTTAATTGTCACTGTCCTGAGTTCCTGAGGTTTCAGTGCTCTTAATTTGAGCCTGACCTCCAGCCTGTATATTGTGCGTAACTCAAACCCTGAGCCCTGCCTGAAAGCTGAGCCAGCTCTGAACTGTTTCTGCAGAGATTTATCAAAATAAGACTGGAAGCGGTGGTGTTTGAGGCTTTTGAGACAGACTCAGTGAGGAGCTGGGGTACATCTCCCAGCTACAATGTGCAAACAGAAGTCAGTGCTGCCGAGCAGGTGAGGTGTGTTAAATTTTGTTCTGGTTTGTTGTGGCTTTTGGGTTTTTTTTGGCCAGAGAATACTTCAACCAGGTGTGTCTGTATTCCCAGGCATGTTCTGCTAGTACTGGAGTTTGTAATGCTTTAATATAACCAAATATATGCCCGGAATCATGGGGCACGATCAGGGTAGAAGAGGTGATACCACAGCTTCTGGCAGCAAGGAATCTTGCCTTGGATTTCCAGTACTGCTGTGTCCAAGGAATACCAAGAGTATTGGTCGCTTCAACAGCTTGCAACTTGATGAATATAAAAATGAAACATTTAACAAAGGAAGCTTCTATTCTGCTCTTCATTCTTGCTGTAAATATTACCCAAAGTCTGCACAGTTTCATAGACTGGCTTTTTGACCAGATCCTGAAAAGGCTGGGAGACAATACTTTGGGGAGAGGGTGGGAAGAAGAACAACTTCTATTTGTGGGGCTGCTTGTTCTCAACCCTGTAATATCACAGGGAACTGAATCACAGTTATGGAAGTGTCTTTTATTAATTTCTCATGTTCTACTTATGTATCCTGTACACTCTGACCAATTGAGTCATTCCACCTTCCAGGATGCTTTCTTGTCTTATGCAGAATTGCATTAGTAGAGGGGTGTGCATGTCTAATTTAAATACTTTAATGTTTCTTGGAATTAAAAGCAACACATGAGAAAAACAGTACACCGTATTATATTTTAAATTTCAAGTCATGGGATTGTTACCAGTAATCTGCATTTTGTTAAGAGGGAAGGTCTCCACTGTTCTGAGAAATCTTGGATTTGAATGTGACTCTAGTTGAGCTGTACAAAAATGCAGTTCCACAGTTCCTCTGTTTATTGCCTGTAACGCTGCTGCATTTAACAGCCCTTACATCACGTTTCTAGGATTTGTGTTTGTCTTGGGTGCAGGGATAGCACTGAAGATCACCGTGTCTGAGCTAGCCAGGTAATGTTTGCCATTAGCTTCATTAAAATCCTCTAAGGAAGGGAATGACTCTTTCTCTAATCAACGGAGAAAACCAGACGTGACTTCAGGAATGGGATAGGGTTTAATCTTGGGAGAACTGAATCATCCCCTTGGTCCATGCCTCTTATTCCTGTTGAAGTCCAGAAGAGCTGCCCTGCTGAATCTCCACAGCTACAGCATCCCCACAGCTACAACATCCCTGTGGCTACAGCATCCCCACAGCTTCATGGCTGCAGGTAGCGGGGTGGTATCCTCTGTGCAGGGAGATGTTGCCAGTATGGTTGAGGATGTTGTTTGAGTTGGAGGCAGAAAGTGAAACGTGGCTTTCTCTGGTCTTGGTTTTATGCAAGACCTCATTTCTTGGTACAGTCTCATTTTGTCATGCCTTGATTTCTTGATCTAGTTTTCCTGGTTTTATTAGTTTAGAGCTCTAGGAGAAGATCACTACATTTTTGTGGCAAAATATTCACCCTCCCGAGGAAAGCTAAGGGTGACCAGTGTATTAACCTCAGAAAACCTGTGGTGATCTTGGTGATGGTTTCCTACAAGTGGCAAAATTCTTCTCCCAAAAGCTGCTGTAAATTCCTGTTTGCTGAAGTTCTTGGATTTTAGAATGAAAAACACCTTTGAGAAGCATTGAACAGTATGAGCTATCAGTTTTAGTCTTAGCATCCGGAGACTTCAGTGCTATTATTATTCTCTGTTTTAGCTCATGCAGATTTTACAGTGTTGGTGCTTCTTGAAAAATATTTTACCCTTGATTTGTTGAAGTCTGCATTCGGAAGAAAGACTTAAAAAATAACTTCTTTCATTTTTTTTTTCCCCTTCTCTCCCCATTTGAGTGGATGTTAGAAATGCAGAAAGGCTGTTAAAACTCAATTCACGTGCTTGCTATACCAATCCGTGGATGGCAATAGCGTGTGTACCGTAAGAGATATTATTGCAAGGCTGGGGTCTCCTCCCAGTTTCCACTGAAACTTTAGCTTTTCTATTGATTTCATAAGGATTTGTTTCCATGATTTACTTTCACCCAATTTAGGTGATTAGCATTACTGCTTGCAGCTTAAAACTCTTTCAGTGGGTGTTTTTTAAAGTGACTACAGATTTGGGTGGGCCATTTTGTGCAATGCAGAAGGAACATTCATGAATAAAACAAGACAGCATAGCACTGAAAATTGGAATATATTTGTTGCAGTTATATATTTAAGCTTACTACAGGAAGAGTAAGAAGCCTTCATTGTGATGGATGGAATGAGTATTAATTTACTTTTATGTGTGAGTAAAAAGCTTTTTACTACTAAGTGTACAAACAGGGGATACCAGGTGAACTATTGATATTCTAGGACTCAAAATTAGCATCATGGATTGACTATCATGCTGCATCCCATGAGGCACTGGCACAGGCAGGTCCTTCATTGGGCTGCGCAGAACTTCTGCCCTCAGCAGAAGGCAAATGACGAGGTAGCTGAAGTTTAATTCAAAATGGTTTTTCCTAAAAAGACACATCCCTAATAAATCAAAATTCAGTACTGTAAGACTTGCTATGGATACTACAAACACGTATTTATTTTTAATGTGCCTGTCCTTCCTCTCTGGAGCAGTGTTGGTCAAAGGAAGTCTGCTAACTTAGAATACTTCAGTTATTCCTAGAATGCCATTCTGTTCTTGCTAATTTGCTCATTTGTGTGTTGTTTCTGCTTAATTTGGAACATTTAAAAAAATGTCTAATCATATTTTCATTAATCTTTTTCAAGGTTGCTTTTGTGTGCGTATGTTAAGCATCTGACAAACTGCTGCAGCTGAGCAGTGCTCTAGGTTATTCCAAAAGTTTCACAGCTGCATTTTCAACATTTTTGCATCACATTAAGTACAGAAAACAGCTACATTTTTCCAAGCTTTGGTTGGGCTAGTTAGATTTCAGAGGCATATCCAGTCATTATTGGTCTTTAAATACAGTCATAATCATAAATGCCCCTCTGTTTCCGTTTACTCTGCAGAGGTCAAAAGATGAGGTTGGTTTATGAGCTTATTCTGCCATGTGTCACTATCGGCGGCACAATAGAACAGCAGGATGGAGAGGCAGCTCTCACCTCTCCATTTATTACTCTTGTCAACTTGGAAAGGATTTTTTACCTTGTGAAAGGCCCATCAGCAATGAATCAGTGAAGTGAAGACGACAGTTGATTTGTGAATTCAGATTATATAAAGTGACTAGGCTTCAGTGGACTGTGTAGATAAAGCAACTGTCATGATAAGGTGGCATGTGCAATTCCACAAAACCAAATTTATTGCACATTTGAGGAAATCATCCTATTTTAAAATGCCATAAATTTGAAATTGAATATAAGTTATACCCTTGAATTTTGATTTATATTTTGAATATTTTTAATGTGATGCTAAGTAGCATAAATTCAACGCTAGGAGTTTATGCATTTCTTTTTTAAGGGTCATTTTGACTTTTCCTCTGAATATGTTATTGCATTCCTGATATTTTTTTTCCAAGCAGAAAAATAACTTTATTTGATATTTAAACTTGATAAACACCAGCAAAGATCAAACTATGATTGTTAGAAAAAGACAGGCAAAGATTGTGGAGAAAGGAGGGAGGCCACAATTTTCCTCGTATGTAGGCACACACACACTTATATACACACTTAGCAGCACATGCTGTGTTTGCTGTCAATATGTATTTCCAGATCATTAGTGATATTAATGCCTCTCAGGTATTTAATAGAGGAAAGTGCATAATTTCATGGCCTCACCACGCTCATTCATTTGACCTTTTCTGTGGCGTCGATCCTTTCCACTTGTGAAGCTTTTCTTTGCTTACAACGGCAGATTCCAGTGCTCCCACTCTCTAAACTCCATTGGGATCTGGGAGCGGCATCGCACCCACCTCATTGTGAAGCTTTTCAGCGGTGTTGCAAAACTCAGAGGTTTTGCAGAACAATGTTTTGTTTGGGGTGGAACGTACATATGGACCCATGTCGGCTGATGCCACTTAAAGGGGAAAAGGTCCTGGCAAAAAACATAAGAAAATATTTTGAATAACCTCCCTCTTGGTGGTGGATATACAAAGTGCTGTGGAATATCCATTACCCGTTTTAAGAGCTGCCAAATGCTATAAGATTAGGCAAGGAATAAGCAGTCTTTTCAAAATAATTCATTTACATTAAAAAGAGTTCTAGGTTAAGAACATAACACCTGCTGGACTGGATCAGATGTGGATGGTCTCTGACATTGGTCTGCACCAGACGCTTACAAAACGGTGCAAAGAAATGTATAATGGACAGCTGTGGAAAAAGTGTCAATTGTGAGATTTTCTCCCTAAACCAATGCATCTAGCAATTGGTTTATGCCCTCAAGTCTGAGTTTTAGTATCACTTATAACTGTCTGTTTCCTTTCTGGTATAACTGTGGATGTTCTTATTATTCGCATAAATGTCTAAGCTGTTTTGAATCCTGCTAAGCTCTTGGCTTTCATAATATATTGTGACAATGAGTTCCACATGTAAATTTGGTAGTATATAAAAAGTACGTTTCAGTATAGATTTGCTGCCTTTAATTTCACTGGGCACTTTTTTCAAAGGTTAGAGCTTTTAAAATACCAAACCTTCAGAAGGCGCACACCCCAACCATAATGACTTTAATATGTTGCATTATTTATTTTTCTTCTTGCTTTAAAGACACGAAGCAAGGAAGTTCACAGCCTCTACAGGCCATCTTCAGACAGACCCTTATTCTCTTACAACACATCTGGGTGTGTAATGTCATTTCAGAGAGACACCTCCTCTCATATCCCAGTCCTGCAGAGTTTAGCAGAGTTTCTGCCTTAGCTCTGCCTGGTTTGTTGATTATTAAATTTTAGGTTTCGGCCTGGACTTTAGAAAGCAATGTACTTCAAAGAATTGTTCGTTCACATAAGCGTCCACATGTTTGGACACTTACCAAACATATGGGTTTCTCTGAATCGCCTCTGCCTATAAAATGAGATGGACATCTTGAGCAATCAGATTTTTCTTCTGATATTCTTAATATTGGCAAGTTATAATCCTTAGGTAAATGTGAACAAAGATTAGCTTAAGAGTGGGTGTATTTTACGTGACAGCTTATGTAACAGAGGTTTTTATTTAATTGCTGGATTGGGCTTTTACAGGTTAACTATGTGTGTACTGGCTAGGATACGACTTGTCGTATATTATTTCTGTATCACTTGGATGCTGAACCGACGCATGTGAATCTGAAAAATGAGTCCTTTGGAGAGAACTTCTTGGGAGCTGTTGTGGCCAGAAATCCCTCCTGGCGTGTGCCAGGTCAACATTTCCTCGGCGTGTTCCAGGCAGGGCCGGGCTCTCTGATGTGGCGCAGGCTCCCACCGCGCAAACAAGGCGCTGCTTCCACAGGTTTCCAGGCTCCAGATGGCAATAAAACCTGGGGGGAAATTCTACCTCCGTAGTTTAATGGGAACATTTAAACTGCCTTTTAATTCCTCTGCGGTACCTATGAAAGCATTTAGAAAAAGACCACAGTGCCCAAAAAATCTCCATCGCTTGCAGTCCTTTTTTTCTCATGGGTATCACCAGCCAGCAGAGATGCGGCACATCCACCGTGGTTGGCGTTTTGGTTGTATTTGTGCCCGGGATGGATGTCCTTTCTGTCATCCCCGTGCTCCAACTGTACTGCACCTGCTGGAGAACTGCAGCACAGGAACAAAAGTATGGGTTAGGAGACTGATCCAGAACAAAACTTCAAATTTGAGAATAATGACCCTAATAATCCACAGGGCTATGAGTTTTCGTTACTTAGAGACAAGGACGTAATTTAACTGGAAAGGAGGAACATAGAATGAGTTGGAACCCCTAATACTAGACCGAAGAGTTTCAGGTGATCTGAAAATAACAAATCTGTAAATGGGATTAGTCTGAATTCTGTTGCTTGGGTTGCTTACTACATTTGCTAAGCTGTAATGAGTGCTGGAGAGACTATCATCTGCATGGTTTTGAAAAGCAAGAACTACAAGATTAATAAAGGTCTTCATATGTACTGTTGTGAGAATCTGGAAGTTTACAAAGCAAGTCAGTCCTTTTTGCTAGTTTTCAACATTTTAAAATTGAATGGTATTTATCAAAAGGGAGAGAGGAAAGACGGAGAAGACCAGTCTGCTTTATAAAGGGTATAAGTCCATAACCTCACCCTCAAAGCATGCCAGAGCACAACTACCACAAAGAGCACAGCATCCTTCCCTGTTTATTCCTTGTGTTTGTAGCACCTGGGTTCTCTCGCTCCAAAACACAGCTGCAGCCGCACCGTGCACTGCACGAGGGACCACAAAGCTGCTCTTTGGCCCCAGAGCTTCACGGCTGGAACAGCTCAGAGGCGGCACGAGGAGGCGAGGAAAACCCAACTGTATCGGTCGGGCTGGAAAGTCATTTTTCTCTTCCTGTTGGCATTTTGACAAATCACTTCACAAAAATCTTTGTTTCTTCCAACAAAGCGTGTCTTTTTATTTTTTCCCCTTTCCTTTAAATCTCATCTTGCTAGAACTGCTCTTCGGCTGAAATACAATCCTGTGCTGGAGAGGATAGATAGGGCAGCAGGCTGGATGTTGCCACTAGAATGTAGGTAAATGAGAAAACACTTGTGCTTCTCTTTTTAGGGGCTGGCAGCTTTGAAAACTAGCTTTCATGTGAATATCAGAAACTTTATTGCCTTGACTTGGGTGACCTCATCTACTAGAATGAAGTCATTCATCGAGCCAAGAAAGACAAACCTTCGTTCCAGAGAATTAATCAAGTCCATCAAGTGCTCTGCTTACATCTTATCTCCAGCCAGTGAGAGAGCAAGCGGTTAAAAACTTGACAGCCACCAGATAGCCTCCTGTTCTTCATGTTATGCTAACATCAAAAAGGAGCAAAGAGGCTTCCAAAAGCTCAAACTTGCTACTGGATAAGCACAGCTTGACATAATTTCTGACTTGGGGATTACATTGTTTCAAATCAAGGTATTTCTTCCAGAACAAAAACATGGCATTCCAATGAACTTTAGCTTTTTTTTTGCTTTTTTTAAAAAAAAAAAACAAAACAAAACAAAACAAAAAAAAAAACAAAAAAAAAACAAAAAAAACTATTAACTCTGCCAGATAGGAATGCTGAGCACATAATTGCTCACCCTGCCTTTTCATCCCAAGCTATCGCAGAACCCATAAACATTCCAATTAGGCAGCCAATTAAAATGAGAAAGAGCCCTCCTGAATTATACAGCAGTTGGAGGCTGTTCTGCCTTTCTAGTTGTCAGCCAGTGAAAGGTTTTTATTGCATTTGAACTGAAGGAGGTGAAAGAATTAAGTGAAACAGTGATGTTTGAAAGGCCCATGTGAAGGGGCAGAGCAGTGATAATAGTTCTCAGCACTAGTGACAGGGAGCCATTAGTAAGCTATGAAAAGCTTTGTTATGCTAAGAGGTGGACATTATAAAAGGTAGAAGAAAGCAGTTACTTATAAATAAAAAACCCCTTAATTTTGTTATTTTATTACTGTTATGGCAGGGACTGTATAATTTGAAAATCTGCTTCTTTCACATGATTTTTTTATTTTTAAAGGGGTTATCTTTCAGCTAAGCCAATGTTGGCCACCCTGTTCCCAAAGTGTCTGGTGTGGAATTTTTTCACAGTAAATTATTTTCTGCCAAAATGGCATTCATTGAGATACCAGACAGCAGTGATACAACACACAGGTCCAAAGCCAGAGGAGGCAAAGGGGAAAGGTAAATGTTTTGGATGCTGGATTGAAAACAAGTCATTTTGCAAAGGTGGATTATAGCATAAAACTTTCCCTTTCTTTTTCTGCATGAGGAAATGTGGAATTTCACTAGTTCTGTTTATGCACCATAAAAGTCATCCTTGCTCTGCTGGTTTATGCTCTTCATTACACCGTTCTTGACCTTTCGGTGATGGTTAAAGCAGTTCTATACACCCTAAATTACCGATGCAAAATATTGTTTCTGAGGCATACCCCACGCCAAATCACAGGGCAGGATGTGTTTTTTGCTGATACCACCCCACTGTGATAATTTCTGTGCTTTTCCCCCTTATCCTTCACTTGTTAAATGCTTTTGGTGAGGTTTCACTCCATTAGCAGGATGATCATGTTGCGTAAGTAGGAACTGAGCGGAGATGTGCGGGGGGTGTAGTCCATGGGTTGGTCCTTCCTCTGCCTCAGACGTGTCCAAACAAAACTGTGCTTGACTGAGTAATTTGTATTTTCCTTAGGGCAGGAACAACTTATTCTATATTCTTCTGAGCTTGAATGTTCTTACATTGCTTAACCTGAAATAGTATCTCCCAAATGTGTCTGTTTAGTGGCAGATGATGTCAATTGATACCACACCTTTTTTTTTTTTTCCTTTTTTTATGTGGTGTAGTTTCAATGTTTTATGCTTAGTTTTTCAGTCAAGCTTCATCTCTCTGATCTCTCTTCATCTTCTCTCTCACCCACAGTGCTTCCTGCCTCATCTTCTGTTCCTTTTTGAGTGCCTGCCTGTCCCTTGCTTCTGTTTTCCCTGTATCTTCTGGTTTCTGCATCAGTATTTACTGTTCAGCCATTGCCTATGTCAGGGACCCTGTACTGCAGCTCCTGTCTGCGCAGAGCTCAGGTGGGATTTCTGCCTCCTCACTCACACCTTCAGTTTCCCTTTTGTCACCACTCTGCCACCATGGCCAAGGCTCTGTCGATTCGCCTGTAGTTTGCAGGGATTGCAGGTGACCCCTCTCCAGAGGGTGTCTGACCCAGGGCTGTCCAACCAGCGCTCCCAGTCCATGGGATCATGGTCGCAAGGTGGGAGGGACATTGGCCAAGTTGGGACGTGTTTTACTGTAGTGACATAAATAATGTCAAGAACATCAAAGACAGAGACTGGGTAGGCACTAGAGACATGAAACTGTGAGATGTGTATATGCTACAGCTTTTCCATACACAGAATATTGTATTTATTACTAATATGCTTTCGGGCAGCTCAGGAGGTATGTGACTCTTTTGCACAGAGAGTTTTATATGTTCATATGCATCTTCTGATGTTAGGCTCTGTACTGAAAGCGCATAAAAAGCTGGAGTCATTCTGTGCATAGTATGTCCTAAAGCTTATATTTAAGTGTTTTCCCACTTGGGTTTTTGCATGCATCTCATCCAGACAGGGCGCAAGGAAGCTGGTACCTGTGCTGCAGAAGCTCAGACTAGGCCTGACAATCACCTGTGGCAGGTGCATCTATGTGCAACACATTTAGTTTTCATACTACAACATGGCAACATTCATTTCGCTTTATTTTCTTTTTGCCGAGTTCCCATATATACAACAGTATGTTGGGGCAGTGTTTGCAGGAGTTGCACTTGCTGCTCTCCAAGGAGGCAAGATGGCTTTTGCCATGAGGGGGAAGAGACATAGGCTGGTGTGGGTTGTTTCTGAAAGCCTACTTTTAGTTGTGAGTCTGGCGTCATTCATTTCTAGAAATTAATTTCTAGACTCATAATTCCTGGGAGGCAATAGAAAAGCTTCCAGTGACTTCAGTGAGCCTGGTGAACATATGGCAACAACTCTTCCTTGTGTTCTTCCTTCTTCATGCTGTGGTGAAGGGTGCTTGCGGTGCTTCCATGGGTAGATGGAGCATTATCTGCCTGGGGGCTCTGCCTGGTGTCACCTGTGGAAAGGGAGTGGGGGAACCAGTGTCCCACGCTGCTGCTTGTTAAACAGGTATGCACCCGTATGGGTGCAGAAACTGGATTTCACTTAAAATAGAAGCTTTGGATTTCAGGAAAATCTCAGCTTTTTATAGGAATAGCGGAGAACTATTTTTGGTTGGTAGAAGGTGCTCAAATACAAATTGTCTGTGTCTCCTGGGCTAAGAAGTGTTTCTCATGCAGGACCCAGACCAAATGCCATATTCTAGACAAGAGAATACCAAGATGACCACCACTGGACACTGCACCTATCTGGAGACAAGGACCAACTTCACATCCACCAGCAGTGACTTAAAAGAGACCATGGTAGAAGCTACCCAGATCTGTCCTTGTGCTTGGAGATGGTGACAGCCAGGAAAGTACGTTGTTGGTTTCAGGATGTAAAATAAGTCTGATCCAAGAAAAATACTGAGTGATTTTTCACTAGGCGGGAAACACGTAATATAGAAATGAAACCGTTGACTAATAGTTAGACCTCCAGCTGCAGACAACAGCACAAATCCAGCTTGAGCTGGATATTGCTGCATAGTAAATTGACTTGTAATGTTGATGTAAACTTCTGATGTGTTATTAAAACAAGCTATTCCTGGCAGCATTCAGCTACTCCTGCTAGAAACAAACAAATGGAAGAGGATTTATACTGAGGAAACTGGCTGAATTGGAATGTTGTTGTGAATTAAGGAAACAGAAAAATTAAAAAAAAAAATAAAGAGTTACCATAAAATAATCATACTGAACACTGAGGCTGTGCGTAAGACTGAAGTTGCCAATATCAAATCAGGACCACTATTTCCCCGGCTTCTTTTTCATGAGTGAATAGAAATTCAACAACAAAAAAAATAAATAGTGTGGAGCAGAAGTTTCCCCTAATGGAAAATCAGATGTAGGGACTGCAGTAGCGAAGTCAGGTTGTCGGAGCCTCCCACACAGGCAGAGCAGGACTTGTACAGTGACTGTGGCACTTGATAAACTATATTTTCTTTAATTGTAAAAAAAACCACAAAAATCCAGAGGTTAACAGGAGTATTTCTAGAAAGCAAGGCAAAGGAAGTATTAGAGGAGCTGCTTTTGAAGGATGACGTTTTTTTACAACG
This sequence comes from Streptopelia decaocto, assembly GCF_964273445.1. Lineage (NCBI taxonomy): Eukaryota > Metazoa > Chordata > Aves > Columbiformes > Columbidae > Streptopelia > Streptopelia decaocto. The sequence continues at coordinate 4,120,279 of NC_138666.1, read as the reverse complement.
TGCTTGGAGATTCACTTCTATCCCGCACTTCACCTATGTCAGGCCATGCTCCTTGGAGTAGCTTCAGTGTTAGATTCCTCAGCACATACACAGAAATGGTGGACAAATTAATCTGAGCCATGTGCAGCACTTCAAGCATCACCCACAGCCATTCTGAGAGCTGATGACGTTCTCGTGGTCATAGATGACATGGAACCTGTGAAATGTAGGAGGAAATTCTGGTGGGTAAGAAGATCCTAAAACTCTTCATGGAAATGAGTCTCTTTGTTGTTGCATCTCTCATAGTGTCTTAACTACAAACTGTGAATTTTGTCTGGCAGCCATGAACAGCAAAATGCAGTGAATATTGCCCGTGCAGTTTGCTCCAGGAGATTTAAAGCTCTTGATTATTTAATTATATTTTTCTTCTGATTAGCTTGTGATTTATATCCATATCTTTAAAGCTGTAAGGTAACAGAAACTGTGTTATGATGTGGCCATGCTGCATACATGTGGTGTTTAAACAGAAAAGTATGTGAAGGATAATTGTATTTTTCTGATTTGATTTTTTTTTTTTTTAGCCAAAAATGTTCAAATATACTTCAGTAGTTAATTGCATCCATGTTTCAATTCACCTTTTTTTTTTCTGTAATTAATTTTTAATGGTAGGAAACATGAAAAAATCATCATTATTTTGACTATTTAGCTTTTCTTGCTTCTTAAGCCTCTAAATTTACTGCAGAGATAATGGGCGGCAGGGATGACATCATGCATATACAGCTGCCTTTTTAAGTGCCAGGGCCAGAGGAACCACTTATAGTAATTAGGGAATCCTTAAACAAGTGTTTGTGAAGTATTGGCTAACCCTCACTGTTTGCTTTTTTTTTCTGGCACCACACTAGAAAGGTTTGACCTTGAATAATTATCTACTCACTGACTTTCTATCCTTTCCACTTACTGGAGCACACAGACTACTGCTTGATTGCTTTATTGTGGTGTGATACGCTTCTGTATTTTAAAATATAAATAAAATAAGAAGGCCACGCTCCCCCCTTAGTCAAGCAAGAAGGTCGGTGAAGTACTGTGCTGATCAGGCCATAAGGAGTATTTCAGAAGGATCAAAGATAAATTGAGTAATATTTTATTAGCCTTCTATAAAATGCTTAAATTGCATAAATCACTGGTCTTTTCACACACAGTTCTTTAAACTTCTTTCCATTCATTTTTTACTCTTTCCATCTTGTAGTCATTTCAGAACCTTCCTACAGTGTATTTAGATTATTTTTTCCCTTAATTATCATCACCCACTTTTTAATGTTTTCAGTTCTAGACCTAAGAACTATTGAACAGCTCAAAGACAATTATGAGCCACTTCTGAATAGTCTGTTCAACTGATTAAAAATAAGGTCATCTAAAAAAAGCTAGAGGATGAAGTGTTAAATACAGAATCTTTTGTCTGATCCAGTCAAGTTTCAAACTTGTCATTTACACATTTTAAATTCATCTCCTTATCCAGCCTGCATAGCATTCAGACTTTGGACCACTGGATGCAGAAAACCTTGTTCACTAGTGCAGTGAGCCACTACGCCAATTGGTCAAAGTCGGTCTTCTCAGAATTATATTAACTCCCATAACAGGATACTTTTTTTCCTTTAATATCAGAAAGGTTATAATATTTTTATACGTGATACAAACATACATTTGGACATAGGTATAGGGAAAAAAAAATCAAACAACAAAAAAATTCCAGATGCAAATATCAGCACATGAGTATTTCTAATAAATTCTATTTGTATTCTCTCTTCACCATGTGCTCATTTTTAGGCTAATATCTATGCTGATACCCTTGCAGAAAAGAACACATTATTCTTTTCCTAGGAAATTTAACTTTAAAATAAACCTTTGCTTTCTTTCTGACTTGTTTTTAATTGCCATTCTACCTCCCATACTACTGAATGAATTCACAAGCTTGTCATTTATAAAAAAAACCAAACAACCACCTTATCTTTTAGCCAAATTAAACTGTGTCATACAGGGTATCTTTAAAGGTCTTTCATCTACTCTCTTATTTCTAAGAAGCAGCACCAGCACTGTCAGAAAAATCAACTAATTAGGACTGCGGCGCTGAGACGTCACCTTGAGGCAGCATCTGTAGGGACAGCGTGGCAAGGGAAGGGTCGGGGACACGACATCCACTGCTGCCCCTGCCCACGCGGGGACCCTGTGCCGCCCGGCACCGTCCTCCTTCCTGTTCTCCTACCCACGCGATGGCTGTGTGGCTTTCGTAAACCTCAGCAAGATCAAAACTCCAGATTTTCTCTTTCTAAACTGCAAGTTTCTACTCCTGGAAATCTGTGAGATGTTATTGTAAGACTTGTATAAGCAATTAAACATGACTGCTTGGTATTACTGAGCATCTGAACCAGCACATATATTTGGGGTTCCTAAGGAGGGTTGCGGTAAGTTCTGAAGAGTCGCGGGTACATTTGCTCGTCTAATCTGATTACTCAGTCCAGTGGAAGGTGAGCTTGAATCATCCTGAATTATACTTTGTCAAATCTCAAGACTGACAAAGTGAATCCGACTTACATATGAAAAATGGATAAACCTGTGCTTTATTCCTAATGGCAGTCTTTCTCCAGAGATGATTGTAAATTCCACTTACTTTGGCTTAGAACACTTGCAAAGTAGCTGGAGACAATTTCTAAAACATTAATCTGTTTAAAATAGAACCAGTTCTGTCTTGAAAAAATAAAAATCTTGCCTCATCTAAGAATGAGAAAAACTGTGTTTGACAGAAGTTTAGTTAAAGGAAATCTTTGTAGTGCGATCTGAAGCTTGCTGAACTTGGGGCAACAGCTTCCCCGGGAGGAGAGAGCGTTGGTGGGGATGGTGGTGTGGTCTGGAGATCTGCTGATGGATGGTGATGTGGGGATCTGCTGATGGACAGTGATGTGGTCTGGAGATCTGCTGATGGATGGTGATGTGGTCTGGAGATCTGCTGAAAGACAGTGATGTGGTCTGGAGATCTGCTGATGGACGGTGATGTGGGGATCTGCTGATGGACAGTGTGGGAGAGCAGGTAGGGAAAACTGTCTTGCAGTTGCAAGTGATGGTGGAAGGCATGCGGTGAAAGTTCTCGAACATGAATCCCTAAATTGAGCTTTCCATAGTCTTTTTGTGGCCTTCTAAGTGAAATGTATTTAATGTTAAGGTGTCTGAGCTGCTAGATTGATGGGGATTTTTGTGCATGTGTGTTAGTTTTGAAAAGAAACCTTTAGTAAATGGTATCTCTTTCTCCTGCTGTTTCAGCTTAATATATTAGAGACTTGGTTTTTATAATGATAGAATTCTGGGGTTTATTTTTTGCACAAGAGTAGTCTTGGCAAACAGTATCCAGCTTGGGATTTTATAAACAGTATAACGCCTGTGCGTGAAAACCAAGCAAATCATTCTTCTGACACATAATATCTTAATTAAAAATGAAGATTATTTCAATTAAAACTAAAGTAAATCTATTTCTGGCTTTAAAATTACTGTTTCGTAATGTACATCACAATGCGTAACAGCTCGGTACAGGAAATTACTAATACTTTATCTAATTTAATTTATATCAATGGAAGCTTAACCTTGATGCCTTGGCCACATTTCAACTAGAGTTAACACCCTTATTTATATCAAATTACTGTGAGACGTTCGACAACATGAAGTGGCCAGAGCTGTTGTTTTAAAACTGGTCCCCAAGGCTGCCTGTCCAGCACACACCCTGGTAGCGCTTTGGGACACTGACTCATGGCTGCCGCAACTCTGATGTGCTTAGTCAGCAGCTCTGGTGTGCCGAGTCAGCAGCTCTGCCTGGGGAAGCACTTTGGTGGCTCCTCCTTGGACCCCTCTCCAGGCTTACAGCTCTGCACGTGGATCTACCATCCTCAGGCGTAAATGAGAACAGCTTCCCTCCTCATCCTCTGCCCCGTCTCCTGGGTTCGAGGACCTTTTTTAGGCACTAGAAGGTGGGAATTGATGCTTTGCAGTTTTAGCCCTGAACGTCATCTCCTCCAGGAAAGATTCCCGTGAGGCCGCAGGAGCGTATCCTGCTCCCTCCCATAGCAGCAGAACTCTTGATACCCTTTCCAGTTGTCTGGAAGTAGACAAAAGCAAAATTGCTGTTTGGACAGTTTTTTGATGCAGGTTCAGGAGTTTGACTCAACATTAAGAAGGCTTGACTGTTTGCCAGAATACTAATGTAAGTAATTGGAAGACCTCCTAAGTGGCTTTAAAGTACAAATATTTTTAATTACTCATTGTAAAGATAGAATGTACCAAAGGTAAGTGGTGTAGAAACAGGATGTTATGTCAGAGAAATTCAGGCTCTTCAAAAATAAGGAGGTTTGAAAAATGGATGTTGTTGTGGGGTCCTCTGTGCCCAGGGCAGGTTCATCCTGGGAAGCAGCAGGAACATTCAGGCCTCTCTGGGTCCATCACAGTTTAGATAATGAGGGGGGGGGGGCAGAAAAAAAGTTGTTCTCCAACTTGTTTTTGTTTTGTTATTTTTCTGTCTTTTCTGGATAGATTCTTGAGCAAATCACTAGATTAATGGATCATTGTTTTAACAACTACCAGAGACCCCTCCTACCATCTCCCTGATCATAGGGGGCACACAGGTGCTCAGTTGCAGGTACGGATGTGACAGCAGAAGGTGTTTGGACGTGGAATCGTTTCCTTTGCGAAGGGGGTTAAATCCAGAGATATAATTTCATATGGCCACCAGGCTCTGCCAGTCTAGAGTGTCAGATTGTACCACTGAACTGAGTTTGTGCCTCTGCTAATTTTAGTCTTGTTCTGTTTCTTAAAAAAAAATGAAAGAATATCTAAAAAGAGAAAATAAAAATTATCTTTTAATAAAATAATATATGAAAAATACAGGTTATGATTGGTGATATCACTAGATGTGATGTGATGTGCATGTTTAAATTAGATGTGCATGTTTAAATATAGTGCATCTGTTAAACCTCCAGCCTCACCAGACTCGGACATTTCCATACTTACATTGAAATGTTGTTTTGCTGAATTTTTCAGCTTATTAAGGAATTGTGTTGGTTTATCTTATTTTGGGGTTATTTAACCATAGGTACTTGTGCACACCCACCCTCACCCTGCAGCTGTGCTACTGGAAACGTGTGAATTACTCCTTTTTATAGGTGAATGGGTGCTGGATATTTGAGGAGGTCTGGGTTTCTCCCAGTCATCCAGCTGCATGTTCTTTTAAGTTGCTTTGTGCAGCTCTGGCAAAGTGATCCTGGGGCGGACCTGGTGCCGAACGTGATGACTTTGAGTTGCGGACAGCACCTGGCACCATCTCACCCGCACCCCGCGAGGAGGAGGACACGTGTTGAGGTGCGGGGGGGCTCTGACTGCAAAGAGCTGAGCTCTCTGCCAAGAACCACCGTAACCTGCCATAAATTACAGCATCCCTGAAACTATTCTACTTCGTGCCAGGGTGTCTCAGCTATCAAAAAGCTCTGTATACCCGCAGCCTCCCTCCTGCACACCTCCTGGCGCCCTCAGCTCTGCTGTGTTTGCAGACAGCACATCTGCCTTGGTACAACCATGTCTCTTACACATCGTCCCCTTTTGCTGCTGCTTTCTGTGCTCATCTTCTACAGTGACAGCAGAAGCTGTTGGTTAAGTTGTATTTTTACAAGGAAGGTGTAAAGCATGTTAAGACTGTAGAGAAAGCATATTAAGGTTGTTCATCCTTCTTTTAACAAATAACCTCAAAGATTTGTAAACGAGCAAGAAATGATCCATCACACCCCCTTTCCCTTTCCTGTTTGTTAGAGGTGCATTGGTTTTTGAGGGCCTGGGGAGAACTTCTGGCCATCGAGAGGATGTTGGGACTTGCCAGGTGGCCCAACAGCCAACAGCCAGGGGGTGGAGATGCGTTCTGGCCTTGTTTAATTTTGCCAGCGCAGGAGATGAGAGGTTTTTCTCTTTAGAGAGTTATCTTCACCTGATGTGTTTGTGGCGGGGGGGAGGGTTTTTTGTTTGTTTTTGTTTTTCAGTGTGATTTTCCCCCATCCCATTTGTATAAAAGGTGGCATTAGAGATCAAGCAGGATCTTGGTAGGGATTCTGCTGTTTGCCCTAAGAGCTCCCCACCAGGTCCTGGTGCACAGGGCATTCTTGCTGTTTATTTTATATTCCAAACTCAGAAGTATTTTACACCTCTGAAAATCTTCATAGATTTCCATAAAATACACCAGGCAGAACACTTTCAAGTGTTCCTGGAGAAATTATTATATTTTGCGTTTGGTTTATGCTTTAAAAAAGACCTTTTCCTCCTCATATGTGCGGCACCATTGATACAATGTACATTGCATCCCTCATATTAATACTCTGATCAATCACTGCTGACAATACAGTGTCTTTGTGTGAGGGGCTGTAGGACAAATGTTTTAGCTTGTGAGAAGAAAATTGTTAGCATTTGAATAGAGAAGAGCGTGGGGGAAGGATTAATAGCCTACTTTGATGGATTAGAATGTAGGGAAATTGCTCAATATTAATATGAAAATGTTTGTGAATTGGCTGTGTGGGGCTGTCAATGGAAAATGAGGGCCAGTGATTATGTCTCCAAGGCCTTATCAGTTCAGACTTGACTCTCACCAAAGACTTTCACACAAAAGACTGATGAGAGCACTAGAAAATAGCTGAATAAGAGCCGCTACAATGAGCGAACCGTTCAGCTGCCAGTGTCGCGATGTCAGGTTTTGTGCCCTTTATGTAATATTGTACATCTTTATATTAACATATCTGAATATGGATTTGTAATAAAAGGGGCAAATGAAACTACCTGCTAGACATTTTTATTTCTATAATTTTTGCTTATCACTGAAATATGACTGGAAAATGAACTAGGGTTAGTCTTAATAAACAACTGTGTCTACAAGGGAGATTTCATGGCAAGCTTTAGGTTAAGGGTTTCAAATATGCTGCATATTTATTCTTGTTAAAAAAGGGCTACTTGATGATCCTGAGAAGCGTTGCAGGATAACTTGTTTCCTATTACCATAACTTCAAAATAGATCAAACAGATAGTTTCTTCTGTGTCCTTTGCTCTTAATAAGGTTTTAACTAGACTCCAAATGCAGAAGTATGCCTAGTTATAAAAGTATTTAACATAACTGGTGTATTTCAAGTAACCATACATATTAAGTTACACATCCTCTTTTTGTTTTGTATTCTCTACATACTTTGTCTGCCTAGAAACTGAAATAAAGCTGTGTATTACTTGGCTGTTGACATGTGTCTTGTGGAGCTGGACCTCCAAAAGACACATTTGTACAGTAAATGCGGTTTTTTGACTTGCTTGTTGCTTGTAGACATTTCACATCAGCTTTTGAATCGATGCAGAATGTATCCCCTACTAGGACAAATTTGTCTATTGCATTAAGAAAACCAACCAACCAAACAAAAACATTTATAAATTTAAATACTATGTTTTTCCCTTGCCATTCTGAATATGACTTTACTCTTTCTTTGTGCTATTTATATCCCTTCTCTTGTGACTCAGTGTCCAATTTAGCTTTGCACATCTTGTGAGCTGGTGATGGGCATCAGTCTCTGTATGGAGACAGAAACTGACTCCAAAGTGACCAAAGTGTCAGGTGTTTCTGGAAAAGCTTGCTGCTCTCATTCACATCCTTCTTAGTATCTGACATTTGTGGCAAATCCCTTACAAATTAACAGAATAAACTCTGGGAACGTGGTCGTTTCAATGATTAAATCACAATCGTTCATTGTCAGGTTGAGCCTGCTGTTAGCGTGTAGCTTTCACTAATGGAATCGTAGAGTCACACAATGGTTTGGGTTGCAAGGGACCTTAAAGCTCATCCAGTTTCACCCCCCTGCCATGGGCAGGGACACCTTCCACCAGCCCAGGTTGCTCAGAGCCCCGTCCAACCTGTCCTTGAATGCTCCAGGGATGGAGCATCCACAGGAGATGGGGAGGAATTTCTTCCTTTATCTCATCCTCTGAGCTCTAGTACTGCTGGCTTAGCAGGCTAATTTTGTTTGATGTAAGTGGCCTTTTCTATGTTTAAGGGTTGCATTGTGTGTCCCTCAGATCCTTGGACTCATTCTGCCTCACTTTCCTAGTTCAAATGTCTTTCTTTGTGTTACCTGTGACCTATCTAAGCAATCTATTCAAAATATAATAGGGTCAAGATCATCCCTCAGAACTATAATGCAGTGACATCATACTGTTATATGTCAATAAGCACTTGTCCTCATGGATACATGCAAAGAGATGTGAAAACATCGAAAAGATTCAGAACTGAACATTTTTATAAAGCTTTCACACATCTTTTAAATCAAAACTATACAGTATCATATGTTAATTCAATTTTTTCTAAGTACTTTAATTTAAAAGTTGCCTTTTTAATTTTTTTTTTTTTTTTTTTTTTTTTTTTTTTGAGAGTGGCAGCTCTTTCCAACATAAGAATTTTCTTTAAAGCTGAGCTCAGCATTCTGTTAAAGAAAATAGTGTGTGTGTATCTCTGTTAGGGAAAAGATTTAGTTATAAAAGCCTGTCTCAATTAGAGAAAGACTATTTATTTTGCAAGACCTTAATTATAAATACACAACTTTTTAAAGCTTAGAGTTTTGTATGGAATTAGTAATCCAGTTTCCTTTCCTTACTACTTGTAAATCACAATCTGGTGCAAAGGAACTGCTTGGCACTTGGCTACTTGTAATGTTCTCTAGTTAGCACTGGATCAATAAATCTTTTATAACTGGTGCCAAATCTCCTCGGTGGCTAAAAAAGGAATTTTGTGTGTGTTTCCATAAAGCCAAAACAGTGGAGTAGCATGTTAAATATAGTTGTGTGTTAAACAGAGAAAGAGCTTAGCATCAGCAGTTGTAGGAACATCATCCACTTTTTCAGACATTAGCAGCCAAACAATAAGAGTGAAAAAACATTTTTAAAGCACCGTAATGTTTTCAAATTTAGCTTAAAGTCTGAAAGGTACAGAAAGTTCACTTGCCCAAAGTGTGAGAGCTTGCTTTGAACCATATGTATGTCACATACATGGAATAATTAAAGTACAATACATTGTTACTCACATAATTTAATCTGATTCTAATATTTTGTAAAAAATACATGGGCTATCTATTTCAGTACGTGATACGTGGTAAATGGGACTTAAGAAGAAACGGATACTTTTAGTGGGGGAGAACACCAATCTTATTAAATGTGTAGCCGCAGCAAGTTCAGGCTCTGATTTGAAGCAGTGTCATCTCTGTCATATTTTTATAAATTTATTTCATTATTGCATGTTTTAGCAAGTTTATCCACAACATTTTTCTTAGTAAATTTAAAAATCTGATTTGCTGCGTTTGACTGCTGTAATTATTTAAGATTCACTTAGAACCTTGTATAAATGATATCACCCTTTAATTAAATTATTTCATGTATAATTTTACAGAAGAAATTACACCTAGTATTTTATTTTCATCTCCTGTTCCTTTGCTCCTTTGTCTCCATAGTAGCAATTAGGAACCACATTTTTGTATGTCTTTGATACTATGTTTGGTAGTGATTAAAAATGATTAATGATACTCTGAGAGTAATCCTCCTAATATATATAGCTAAGAATGTATCTTTGTGGACAGATGCAACTAAACATTATTCTTTCTGTCTGTGCTGATGGGCAGCTCGTGCCTAGCAACTGGACCCAAACCAACGCTCATCTATAAGCCTTATCGCCACTCTCATGTCATGTTATACCTGGGCTGCTTTCAGTGTGGGAAAGTGAGTAAAAATCAGAGATAAGGGAATAAATTTGCAGACAAAGTATGTAAATTAGAGAGTAGGTCCACAGTGGTATTTAGGACCAGCCTTGAGGTATCTCTCAAGCTGCCCTTGTGGCACGATGCCTCTTTTCCACCCACATTGGGCAGAAAAAAATGGGTTTATTTTTATAATAACAAAGCCAAAGACTTGTCGGAACTGAACAGCAGGTGGCTTTTCCCCACTTCCAGGTTCGCCTTTCCAGTTGTAGAGGGAAAAGGAAAGCTGAAGGTGGTTGGAAGAAGCAGCACAGGACTTGGTGGGTGTAAGGTCAGAACTGGGGCTCTGCCCCAGCTGGGCATGTCAGATGTGTTTTGGGTGGTTTCTAGAATAGCAGAGGGGTGCGAGGTGCAGGTCATCACCCTTTGGCCACCCCTGCTTTGAGTACACTAGGCACTATGTCTTGAACACCCAGTATTTGATGATTCATTGGTAATGGGAACAATACTTCCAAACTGTCCTGGTCCTTGTCTAAGTTCACATCATCTGTGGAGGATTTTGTTGGTGCAAAGCAGGGTATCTGCTTGGCAAACAGGTCACTGCTGTGCTGGGAGACCACCCTTGGTTTCCCCAAAAGACTCTGTAGAATGAGAGGCAACCAGGTGCCCACCAGCGCGTTTTTCCAGCTGGCTCAGCACACTCTGGCCAAGGGTCACAGCCGAGTTTGTTCTTCACAAACAAGAGTGGCAGTTCCTAAGATGTCGCGCTGTTGCTTTCCCAAAACCCGTGTGACAGTTGTACATCCCTTGTTTCTGTAACGACTGATTTCCTTACTCATTTTGCTGATGACACTACAGTCAGTGTTTGGGTTTCACACCACAGGACATATGTGATTTAAAACGGGTGTGATGCAGAGCTGAATTTTGAGCTAAGGAGGGTTTTTGTGGTTCACTCTCTGTATGCACTGCCTGCTTCCATTTATGGAATGGCTCTTCAAGAGAGAAGTGATGACCTTAAAAAAAAAATGTAAGGTGATATGTAGATACTGTTTTCCACAGTTAAAGGTCACCTTGACTTTTAATCTTGACTGCCATACTTTTCTTCTCATTAAAATATTTGACAAGAGTTCTTTGCATGAATGAGCAGCACAGAACACCTTAAGACTATTCAGTTTGCACTAAAGATGTTGCATCGTCATAATAAATCATCATACTGTCAGCTAAAAATCATTATCTATTACACACATTAACAAATAAAATGCACTTTTCTATGTTTTATTACCTTGAAGAACCTGTTTTTTCTCATAAATGGATTAAGCAGCAGTGTTGAATATGTTTCTTAGGTTATTTGCTTTTGAATATCAAATGCCTTGCAATAGTACACAAAGAAAAGATTTCTTTCCAAACACTTTGATTCCAAACAATTCAATATTTTTTGTGATTGACTGTAATGATTCATTTCCTGTTACGCAATTCTTCTCCCATTCTAGCTCGTCAGCAGTTGAAAAGTGAAATATCTTTCTGAACATCTGTTCAAGTGTCTCTTGGTCTGATGTATTTTATAAGAGCTGGCCTAAAAATATAGGGCCATTTTAATATAGAAGCTTTGTTATTCTCTATACCCAGATGTCATTCTGAAACAGCACAAACTCAGGTTTAACTGTCATGAAATCTGACATCATAAATTTTATGCTCCTGAATAATAAGCCGAAATGGAAATCACTATGCATAATGCAAAAAGTCTTGTAACTTGACCTTTACCTAAAAGGAGTGATTATATGTAAAAAGAGCTTTGCGAATTAAGAGTGTAATTCTTTTCACCTTCTGTAGCTTGAGGCTTGCTATAGGCACCAAGTTTTTATTGTTATTTTTATCCCACTTAACGGAATGCAGTTTCTGGCACTCAGCTGGGAGGACATGCAGAAGTGGAAGGAGAGGAAAATAGGTCAGAAAGCGATAGGCCAGGCCGCTTCCCTCGGAAAACCGTCCCTAATCTCAGACACGCTGGTGAATTTTTTGACTGTTGTATATTTGCCTAGGAATCGTTAGTACTTTTGGGAACATAAGGAACTGGCTGACACTGAGCACCAAAGACCAAAATATAAAATATTCCAAATTGCCATGAAAAGACCCAGTTTCAAAATTCGTTTAACGTCTCTTGACAAGTGCTATTGTTTGTGAAGTAAGTGTTGAAGCTGCTTTTTGCCAGGAAGATTCATTACCAAAAAGTCTTTTGTGTTTTGATTCGACTGTGGTTTAATTGCAGTACGTTTAGCACACTGATTGCAACAGACTTTCTGCATAAAGGGAAATACGAGGACTAGATCACACTCTTTTCTACTGAAACCTGAGGTCAGTTTGTAAATTGAAAATATTTGCTTTTTTTTTTTTTTTTTTTCAGTTCAGTAATTTTCTTTCAAGGCACTAATTTTACTGTAGGAATACTGACAGTAATTGAATAAATGTTTGAATATTGCCACCAAGCTGTGAGACACAAAGAAACACGTTTCTAAAAACACGCAGGGAGTTTGTTTGACATAATCAGTGCCTTTAGATTCATGATTACAGGAAAAAGAGAACTTGTGTTGACTATCAGAAATTACAAAAGAAAAAGAAATCTCACTTTTGTTGCATGTTTGTGTAACATATCACTTGTATTACTTCTTGCTGTTGTACATTTCTCCCTAATCTGAAATAAAAAAGGCACTTATGGGCTGTTGGCTAAACTTAGATATTAGTATTGTAAACACCAAACAGCTTTCTGAAGTAACAACAGTAAGACACTAGACTGTGTAATGATGGGATTGACTCAGATGTAATACTGATTGTTTTCATAAACTTTGTCCACTTTGACACATCTTCATATAATTGTGTCCCCCTCAAGTCTTTCCTGAAGGTCATCTTTTACTTCTCCCTGTATGGTTTTGCTGCTTGTTAAATTAGAAATATATCTTAACAGTACTGTTCTGCTGAATGGATTTCAGATGCAGTGCATAAAACAAAAAAGAGGAATATGAAATCTGCAGAGCACTTTCTGATGACCCAGAGAGAAGTCAAATCTAAATCAAGTTTTCAAGAAAATGGCCAGAGAATCTCTGAATATGAATTCTATCCATCTACCTACTCACACCTAGTTAGCATTTTGAGTTATGTAGATGTTGGCAAGGACAATTTTATACCAAAGCACTGCATTTTATATCTGGTTGTATATTCTGAAACTGTGTAGTTGTTTCTGATTAAATCATCCCCAAAATTCACATTTGGGAAAAGATTATGCTTTTAAAACTGCAAGTTCTGAAGTAACTAGACTTTCAGAGTCTACTAGCTGAAAGAAGTTTGGAATGTCTGTAAAATACCAGCATATTTCTGCAGGTTTTTTCTAGCAAGGTGTTTATGCATGTATGTAGCACCTGAGCAGACCTATTAGCATCTGTTTACACACTGAAAATGACACTCATACTTATGGGCTTTTTGAATCAAAATATATGATGTGAAGAGGTAGTAAAAAGATATAGATATATATATATATATATAGGTTTGTTGTTTTTTTTTTTTTTATTGTTAGTTTCTGAATGGAGTGGGTAAATATACTTGCTGGCAATAACCTGGGGAAATCCTTCCCAAGCCTTTTCCTCCCTCTGTTTTGCTGTGCCGTGCGATCCCGCTGCCAGCCGAAGGGGCTGTGACAGCGATGCTTAAACCGCCGCGTACGGCACAGAGACTAAATGAAGTGCTGTACATCTTTGTCCTGTCAGGTGCTTTCCTTCAGAAACATGTCACTGGATCAAAGTCAAATATGTACTCCTAGCAAGGTTTTTTTTTCCCCTGAATAGAACACCGCATCGTATTAAGGAGCACAGTAAGTTAAGTGATGATGACAGAGTTTAGCTGTTCATGCCCTCGGAGCAGCCTCGTGTGTAGAGCCAAGCTTTGGGACCTCTCCTTCTGTGTGTGCCTGATCTTATACCTGTCAAATATGTTCTGTTGAGAGTGTCTGCAATTGGCTGTGCCTCGCTGCCATTAAGCAAGGCTCACTTAAGGACTTGATGCGTTTTGTATCTGTTTGAGAAGATTTAAATCTTCCCACTGTCAAGGAAGCTTACTGAGGCAAAAATGGATTTGCTAGCAGGTATCAGAGAGATAAAGTAAAGGAATAGATCTGCACATTCATCTTAGCAGCCACCAGTCATCATATATATTTTTTTTTAAATATATGCCACAAGTGGGAATCTCCAGGTATTCTACTTTTCCATTGGGCACTATACTGCTTTCATATTCATCTGCCAATTTGCCACGGTCACACTGAAATTATTCCAAGTCAGTGTTATCACTATCCTGAACAATACTAATGAATTTTCCATTAGCAAGATTACTACCAAAATACTACTAGTGAATGTTTTCTACATCACAAGACACTCTGAAGAGAGATACGTATTCATCACCATGGAAACATGATGTTCATTTTAAGTAGTTTTGAGTTTATCATTAAACCAGCCTCAGTCATGGCTGCTGGTTCTGTTGTGCAACATGCTTTTTTTAACTGAAGGTGTTTTGGAGATAACCATGGCTAGTTTTAAGTCCTGAACCAAATATGACACTTAGCTCTTTCGAAAAATTTCTAATATCTAGAAACAGCATCCTACTTGTTGAGCTCACTCCTTTCATTCCAAGAGAGGACCCTGTATGTAATGGCTGATTTACTTCTCAGGCACTTTGCCAGTTGAATTTCCCACTGGATATGTGGAAGTACAGACCTTGCCAGTGAAAAATAAGATAATTTCTGCACAATTTCTGGATCTGAAGGAATGAGCTATGTCTTAAAAGATGGATGAAAGTTGATGTGCACTTTTAGCCATTGGGAATGCCATAATGATCAACTTTAATGTGATTTCACCAAAATCCTGGGGAGGTTAGGTTGAAGTACAGGGATACTATGGGCTGGTTTGATCACGGACACTACAGGGAATAGCTCTTAGCAAAGTCAGATTGTTGTTTTTGTGCTGCAGATCATTGCTTGTAGGAGATTTAATGTGGTACATGAAGAACACCTTCTGTTTGAGTAACAGGCAGTTGTACTTAAAGTAGTGGATGGGGGTGTCTGTTTATCTTTGTTACAGGAGACTTGAAATCAGAGGAAAACAACACATAGCTGATAAATTTGAGTTTAATAGTGAAAATTATGGAGACTTTTTTTTGACAGAAAAGCCGTCTTGGTGGTTATAGTGGTGGAATATGAAGAAGTGAAAAAGTAGATATGGGGCTTGATAAAGAGAGGTAGTCTCAGTAAATAGTTTTAAAATATTCTGATTCTTTTTAATGACCCTTCAGTGTAACTCCTAGAAGCTGAAGGGGAGATTTCCGTGCAGCCACAGCTCCTTGGCGGTTCCACTGCTCGCTCACAGCTGACATTAGATGAATTCAGAACAGGAACCGTAAAGGTGAAAGCGTTCATGCTCTTCTTCCTAATCTTTTAATCCATTCATATGCTTTGACCTCCAGTATTAGACCTCCTTATTAAATCCACCTGGGCATGGTAGATTGCTTTCCTCCCCAGAAGAAAGGCGAAGAGCTATTTATAAAAGTAAAGGAGGACTGGTAAAAGTAAATGAGTTCTGTATGTGAAACTCTAGAGAAGTTTCTCTGATGACCTGGGGCTTCTGTTTTGGGGTTCTGAGGGATCACTTATGCTTTCAAAGTTGTATTTTCATTTTCAAATATTTTGTTTTGTCTGTTTCTTTGTTGTGGCTATTGATGTTAGCTGCAAGACCTTCTACAGGCTGAACAGTAATTTTTGCTACCTTGGGGCTCCAGGATTATTTCAGTAGAAAATTTAATTTTGGCAACAAGAAAGAGCTGTTGAGAAGGGGGCTCCAACAAGAGGGGCCCATCCTTCACCAGGTAGGGTTGTCCATGATTACCGGCTGTCTTAATTTGATGTGACTAACCAGCCGGAAAAAGCTTTATGCAAACAATAGAATTGGAAAAATTCATGAAGTAGATGCTGTCTTTGGAACAGTGGCTTCGCCCTAGAATGGAGCAGTTGAATAACAGCACTGCATGGGGGCAGGCATTCAATAGAAATATAAGTTTGTTAATTTTTGACTTGAGATTATTTACTCTGGTCAATAATAAACTGAGACTTTGGTAGACACAGGACTGCCTGTAAACACTTCTCATTCTGTTTGCCATAACACACGACTCCGTATCAGTTTTTGCGTGTGTTTTCACTGTCAAGATGCTGTTTCTTCCTCTCAGTTATGAAGTGCTTCTGGATGGTGCGTTGGGCAAGCAGCACTGAGCAGTCACCATTCTGAAAGCAGCACAGACAAGGGGAGGTAAAATATCAGCTGCTGGAGGCAGTGGCGTTGCCCATGGGAGGCTGTGCTGTATGGGTGGTGTTTCTCGACAGTAAAAGGTGTGGTTACAGGCTGATAAACAACACATCCGGTTTCATACTTAATCTTTAGAGGATGAGAAGTGTGTACTTTCCCATCGGTGTATTTATGGCGAGTGGTAGGAAGAGCTAGTCAGCTAAAGCTTGAACAGACGGTATGGATCCTACGAGTACCTGATGTCAGATTATCGCTTACCTCATGCATCTGTAAAACGACACAGCACATTTCTAGGAAATGAAAAGCATAGAAATAAACCAGTAGCAAGTATGTGGCTGGCACATCTAATGGGGAGAGTAAATCTACATTAAAAAAGAGCTTTTCTGCTTGTTTAGACAACACCACTTAACCCTGAACAAATATTTAGATACATTACATTTAGTGGTACTTCTTTTTTTAATGAATTGAGCTATTTGCATACCTATTTTACCAAAGCTTGGGATTCTCTTCCATGGAAACGTTCCATGGAAATGCCTTTTTCCCAGGCACCAGTGGTATAGAACTGATTTTTTTCATAGGGTCTCTTGCCAGAAATTTTCCAGTACAAGTTTGTATGTAGTCTCCCCTATAAAGCTCAGTGCCAATAAATCTGATCCTTATTTCTTTTGATAAAAAGAAGTCATAGCGCTACACATCTCCATATTTTGCACTTGGCTAGTAATCTGCCTTGCACTTCTCCCATGCCTACCCCTCCCTTCTGCAAATGTCAGGTTATATTTAAATGCCAAAAAAACAGAATTAGTTTTGCACATCAACGCTGACTTATAAGGCTATTTGAAGTTAAAGCTCTTTGCCAGTTTCCATTTTCTTCACAGTGTTCCCTTCCGCTTTGGGTTTGAAGAAGGAGAAAAAAAAAAAAGTTATTTAACAAAACTTGATCTGTTTGAAAGTGCAAAGTCCAGGCTGTCCTTCCTGTGCTACCGCAGACAGCATGAGAAATGAAGGCTGAAGGGCTCGGCCGATTTCAGGAAAAAAATGCCCCAAAAAGGTCAGGAAGAAATGGGAGCCTTTTCATTTTGTGCTCCCCGGGTGATATTCAATAACTCTTTTGGTCTTTATACTGTAGGACGTAGGCTCATTTGCTCAATTTGGGGTGACAGCAGCGTGTTTTGTCAGAACATAGCTGGAGTTTTAAATGAGGACGGCATTCTGAGGCAGTAGGAAACATCCTTTATCTTAGCAACAGGAGGGCATGGAAATGCAAGCTTTTTGGCAGCAGTCGTATAAATCTAGTGTTTTGGAGGGGCTGACCTGGGCCGTGTGGAAGGAGCACTCAGCTTTCCTTTGACGGTGTGATTTCCTGCGCCACGGTGGAGAGCTTGTCTGGCCGGGGTCCTGCCGAAAGCCTCCATCAGTTACTTGAAAGGAAATCAACTCTGTCTCCGAATGCTTGGCAGCAGGAATATTCATTGTTAAGGGGGTTATAAATATATGTATGTATACACGCACACAGCCCTAACAAACGCTCTTCCATTTTCAAGCGTTGGCTGTTACAGGGACGCCCGTTACCACTTGTGCTTAAAGTTCCGTCAGTGCTACCTTTGTGTGTGGCTCTTTCCAAGGGGCTTATAACTTTCCTAAAAAAAAACTATTCTCGAACTTCAACAGAAAATACAGTGTCTTAGTCTAGAAGCTTCTCTTCAGATAAAACAAGCTTTTATTTTATTTTTTTTTTAACCTTCACATGGTCAGAAATAAATAAGAAAAAATCTCTTCTCAACTGAGAATGTTATTTTTCTTTTTCCCAGTTCATTGAGGTCAAGTATATTCTAATTTATTTCCCCTTGAATTTTTCCATCTTTCAAGTCACTGCCACAAATGTAAGCGTCTTCGCATAATTTAGAAAATATAAAAATGATGAAGTGATATCTCTTTGGAAAGCTGCTGCTGTGTAGTAACTCTTAAGCAGCTGTTACATCTTTTGTGTCAATAATCCTTAAATTAAAGAGTCATTAAGCACTCAGTTACATGATAGATCGTAATGGCTCAGTGTAAACCTATTGTGTAAATCTGTAGAGAGAGGCCTTTTGTTTGCGTAAGGCATAATTCTGAGCCAGAGGAGTGCCTAAATATGTATGTATATGGTGGTTTCTAATGCCTCTTAGTGACTCATTAGAATTTACATTTTTAAAAAATGGATACCTTTCTGCTTTTTGTTATTTTCTAATTAAGTAAAAAACCCACACACATTTTTTTTAAAGCTTTTTGTGGTTCTTTTGACCCTTTTAAGCTTTTGAATCAAAGTTCTACAAGTTTTGGTTTTGCTTGTTTTAGTGCCTAGCACAGGGGGGCTTGAACCTGGCTGTAATACTGAGGTGACTGTATTGCCATGCAAATTGCACACGCCGCTCCATCTAAAGAAATATTGTGAATGAAATCGCACTGTGAGGAGGATGGAGTGGAGCAGACAGTGCTCGTGCGGGACGTTTTGCTGGAAATCCCACCTGAAGCGGTGGCAGACCTTGACCCCGCAGCGGTGAGAGCTCCCATTGCTCCTGGTGACTCCTCACCACCCTTGATGGGTGTTCACAGCCACCAGGGATGGGACAAGGGGCAAATGACGAAAGGAGCGCGTTCAATGTGCCATGTAGGTCAGCACTTGTACATCTGAGTCTCATCCCTCACCATGAGTGGCTGCGTCCCCTCCCCAGGGGCTGCAGTGCCTTGGATGCTGTTCCATCAGTGCTACCTTTGTGTATGGCTCTTTCCAAGGGGCTTATAACTTTCCTAAAAAAAATAATTATTGGACTTCAACAAAAAATACAGGGTCTTAGTCTAGATGGTAGGTGCTGTGCCCAGGTCAAGGGTCTACGGGGACACCCGGCTATTGCTGCCGGCCCCACCAACTGGCCTCATTTCCACACATACCCTCCCCTCTTCATCCTCTTGCACGTATTTCAAAACTGTCCCAGACTGTATACGCCTTGCCGAGAGATTAATTTCCAATGTAACACCCACAGAGAAATTCACGTCCAAAATATGTTCTTCTGCTGCCAAAAGAAGAACAATAAATGACTGGGAAGAAGGGAAAATACGTTTCCAGACTAGACAAAACCCACCCCCTGTCCTCCCCCAAGCAAAACCACATTGCTGTTTGGTTCCTGTAGATATTAGGGAGAGAAAATGTCAATGCAGGGCAGGTCACACCGAAGTGTGGAGGCTGAGACCGAAGTGTGGGAAATGATGCATCGTGCTTTTACAGCGGTTTTTGTGAGTGGCCTGAGGACACCTTGTAAAGGTAAGGTGTCAATGCCTCGAGCGGAGAAGAGAGCGAATGGCCCAAGCAGGTGCAAATTCAAATCTTTTCGGTGGTCTTGAGAATTTTTGTATATGGTCTTTGAATTATTGTATGCAAAGGGCTGGCTCCTGGCCCCGTCCAGGTCTGGGGGAGGCAGAGCCAGCAGTCATGGCCGATCACCCCGACTCCCAGATCCCTGGTTTATCTCTGCTCACTCCCTCCCCAGGGCACAGCTGGACGCTGCTCCATCCTGCTGGGTAGGCACAATTCCAGGAGTCAATCCAAAACTCGCTTTTGGCCAGAATTGTTTAATGGCAGCCTATCTGTGATATTTGCATTTTGCAAACCTGTCCATGGTCATGGCAGAATTGCCATGGGATAAGTAACATCCCATGGGTACTTATCCCATGGGATGTTATTTCCAAGCCTTTGCCTTTTTTTAATTTTAAACTGGAAAAGGAAAACTGGTTTGTTTTTTCTGTTTCACATGGAGGCTTTAAACTTGGAGGTTGAGAGGTTTTTTCTTTTTTCAATGAGCAGAATAACATTGCTCTAGACCAGCATCTGTTTTAAGTTAAGTTTTTGACCTAGTGAAAAAAAAAAACTTCATTCATTACATGGACAAATTGCTGATATCCAAATATTTTAGTTGATTAATTGACTGAAAGCAAACTTTTTCTTCAAAATACTGCAGTTTTTCTTTAAAAAGAACGCTACAAAGTGTGAGTGGACTTTGAGTAATCAGGATGTGGTTTAGCCAAACAAAGTTTGCATACTTTTTATTAATATATTTATCACAGGCAACGTGTAGTTTACAGAGAGTATCTGTAATCATAATTCATATAAATATGAATTTCGTTTTGTGTAACAGCTCTAAAGTAACCACTTTTCTTGCCATTTGAAGCTTTCTCCATTAGACACCTAATTTCCACTTTGTTTTTCATCAGAGCTGCTGTGACTCTTTGAAAAGCATGAAATCTCTGAATTACGGAATCCGAGCACTCCACTCTCAGCCCCCGATGCTGGGGAAACTATCTGAATGGCCAAAATTAGAAAAACATACACAGAATAGTTGTTTAAAATTCACAGCTGTCAACACGGAGCGTTTTGTGTAAGAGAAAGAATGTCCGAAACATTGAGTTGGCCACATCGCCGCAGATGGATGGGCTCTCCCTGGGCTTTGTCTGGGGGCTGCCGGGCAGGGACGCATTTGCATGGCAGGACAAAGCTCCTCTGTTGGAGACCTGCTCGGCATCTCCCCGGGCTTTGCCTTTCCAGGGGCCTTGCTGGCCACGGCGGCCAAGTTTTCCCTCCGCCGCTCTTTAGGAACCAACAGGAATCTGGGGTTTTACGGGAACGTTGCGGCACAAAGTGGGGGTTTTGCTCAGAGCGAAGGTGGTGGAAGATATGAGGGCTCTGACTTTAAGGAGTTACTCAAAGAAAAGCTGTATTGGAGCAGCAGAGGATGTTTATAAGAATAAAGTTATTGGGGGTGTTAGGATTGCCTGCTTTTTATTTATGCTGTATGACATGATGGAAATGGCATCGGTGAACATCAAATATCAGAATATTTAATTTTGCATGCTAATTATAGCCTGAGTTTTCCCACCAACACTGAGGA
Source organism: Streptopelia decaocto (assembly GCF_964273445.1). Taxonomy (NCBI): domain Eukaryota; kingdom Metazoa; phylum Chordata; class Aves; order Columbiformes; family Columbidae; genus Streptopelia; species Streptopelia decaocto. The sequence goes on along the minus strand of NC_138666.1, from coordinate 4,099,261 downwards.
AATGCATTATTTATCATTTATTCTACTTCAGAAGTCATAAGGCACCTTTAAAAACAAACAACTGAGTAGACCCGATTGCAAACATCTCTGAGAATCTGATATGTTATAAAGTATTAGTGGAAGTATCAACTATATTTTGCTGTAAATATTATTCTCTAATGATAATTAACTACGTTTAACTTTCCTTCTTCCTGCCTGTTTCAGTAATGCTCCGTGGCTCATACAGCAAGAGGGGATCTGCGGGGTCGAAATCCAGGGCGCTGGAATTGCCTCCTGCAAATCTCAGGCTGGGTAGAAATTTGCAGAGAAGCTCAGCTCTGGATCTCTCCTTGTTTTTTGCAGACTGCAGCTTCTGTTACAATAGTCAAAGGTTTGTCAGCATTTCCAAAGGACCGTTTTCAGGGATTTACACCTTGTTGTAGGCTGAAACTTGGCAAACAGGATGGCATGCCTGAAGGGATTTACTGTTTAACATGTCTGAATATTAACATGATTAAGCAAAAATTGGATGACTTTATTAACTATAACTTGATTAAAGGGTGATTAGTCATTCTAATGCTTGAGCCTTCTGCATTTAGTGCAGGAGGAAGGAGTTCTTGCTGCTCATGGTTTGGGGTTTTTTGTTTTTTAGCTTTTGTTTAGAGCATATTTGGTTTCTACCAGTGCATCCTGGATGCAGGGAACAAAACTGGGGCTTGGATTAGAACCTCATACACACATTTTTATGCATATTTCACCCCACACAAATGAAACTGATCCAAAGAGGTTTTCCATATTTTCAACTCGTAAGACTTGTCTAATATAGTTACGTTTTCTAAAAAAGCAAAAATGTTTGCATAAATAAAATTATTTTCCTCAGCTTTTAGACCTTCATGCAAATACACATAAACTTCCACAGTGGTGACTTTTAAGAGTGTAACACTGGAACCAGCTTAAGGAAGAGTACAGGCTACTGGCTTGAACTGCACCAGGAAAGTTTTTGACTAAGTGGTATTAATTATACTTGGTACTTACAGCAATTTACAGTATTAGCTAGGATGCAGAAAAATAGTGATGTTCTCATTTAAGAATTTTTTATTTGATTTGATCTATCTTAGTCGTATTCTATTTTGCAGCAGATATTTGTGAACTGCCTGGCTTCGAGCTCCAGTAAAGTTAAGGGATGTTCTGCCATTAGCTTGGATAAAACCAAACTTGTGCACCTCTGTGTTCAGTGCTTAGAGACAGAACTTAATAAAGACCTTTGGAGCCATAGCAAAGCAACAATGAGTAAATACAAAACTTGAAAGGTGTTTATTGCCTTAAAATACGAAGTAAAAAATTGTAGTTAAAGCCTACCAAAGCTACTGTTACAGTGGTTAAAACCAGCCTGATTAAAAATCCCCATTTCAAGAAATAAACAATGAAGCTAAGTAATTTAATAAAATAACTGCTGAGAAAGACACAGTATTGATAAATTTTTATCATTACTTGTGTCATTGAATTTTAATTAGAGTTTAGCTATCTTACATAGTAATTAACTCAAATGAGAATTCTACACAAACTGCTCTAGAAAAGGAGTGTTCATATATGCTAATGGCTACCACGCGTGATTAAACATTGAGAAAATAAACTCCAAATGTATGCTAATAAATGGCAAAGTTTTCTGTGTAGAATTAATATCTACCAGAGGAGTGGGGAGCTGTTTCAAAGCGTGTGTAGACTGTGGAAGTCAGCACATTGTGTATGAAAACTGGGAGCCCTGCAAATGCTCCCTACGAGAGCGCCTTCCTGCCGTGGGCTTGGAAAGCTCAGCTCTTGGGAAATTACTTGACCTTGGAAAACGTGATTTTGTTGAGTATTTTCCACTTAAATATTGCATATTCCGGGTCTTATTCCAGGATTTTTGTTATGTTTCAGATGGATTCTAAGAAATGTAAAGCTAAAACTAATTTATTCACATCCTGGCTTCTTTATATAGGTAGCATTGTCAGATCCTGGTTAATTAAACAGTAATTATTTAGCCATGTCAGGCTAGAGCTGCTATCAGACCTCATTTTTTTTGCCTTTTTGTTTTGTTTTGTTTCCCTGATTGTGTTTGGTGGTTCGTGGTTGTTGTTGTTTGCTGCAGGCTTTCACTAGGGATGGGCAAACCTGAAGGGAAAGAGAATCGTCCCCACAAACATCCGCTCAGTTCTTGCTCAGGGAGAACCAGACTCTGGTCTGCTCAACAGGCAGAAAGAAGTTGCTGTGCAGCTCTATCATATATTTGCTTGAAGAAGGAGTTTTGTGTAGCAAAGCAAGGGTGGAATGACTGTTTTCTGATGTATGTTGGACAAGAAAAATTAATCTGTGCATGGTACTTGTTTTGGCCGCGCTTCAGAAGGCATCTCTTGTGATGTCACCTGTAAATAGCCGAGAACTTTGACATGGGCTCTGTGTGAGGCTGTTTAAATAAGTGCCTCATTTACAGAATCCTGCTGCCTGCAAAATGGCTCCAATGGTGTTATCCCTGCGCCTGGGGGGAAAGTTAAATAATGAAACCCCAAAGAGTCTCTAACTGGGGAGAAGGAGCACAGGAGGGAGGAAGAGAGGAAGCAAAGCAAATCTGTAATGGTGCAACCTCATCCTGTCTTCTGGTTGTAGAGGGCTCGCTAGTTAGCAAAGCAGAGCATAAAGCCACAGAGATATGAAATCATTAAACAAATACTGTTGCTGCTTGAAACTAAGCACTGAATTCTTTGCTGCTGGACATCTTCAGCATTCTGAAAGCAATTGAAATGTTTGATCCTGGTTCATTAATTATTTGTAATGAGATTTTTATAGACTCTGAAGGTCTGGAGGGACTATCATATGCAATATGGAGGCCCTGCATGATGCTTGCACCTCTAGAATATGTGTACCCCCATAATGGGTATGTGTACACACGTGTAATTGTGTTCATTTGACATGATTTAGAAAACTTGGTACTCTATTTCAGATTCTGCTTTATAAATCTAGAAAGCATAAAATCCATTAGTATATGTTAGCTGTGAGGTATTCTATTGCACAGTTGTGAGTTTGGGCACAGAGGAAATGATGCAGAAATTATTTTAAATGTTCTTTCTTAAATTGGTCCTTTCCGTGTAATAGCATCTTTTCATTTCAGTCAGTGGTTGTGATTTGTACATACACATGAATTCCCCACACCTCGACCACATCCCACAGCAGTGCTGGTCAGTGGGGTGGCAGGTTGAACCCCACCAGTGCCTTCACCATGTCGGTAGCTCTTCTTCAGTACTGATAACCTGGAACACTTGGTATCTGCAGGGTATTGTCACTATTGGAGAGTTTTCCCAAAATACTCTGTGACCAAACGCATACTGGAATGAGTTTATGCATCCTATTGTTATTTGAGCATTCTGATGTTAACCACCAGACAGGACACTTTTCCTCACTGAGATGATGGTTGTGGTTATGGAGTACAGTACTAACCATTTATGGCAATAGAGTTAGTTGTACATCAGAAATATTAAACCTGTTTGATGGCCCCGCAAGCCAGTGGTGCTGACTCAGCAATGTTTGCTGTCTTGTTGTGAAAGAGGGATTTGAAGACTCTTTGGAAAAAAGGAGCCCAGCAGGAATTGCAGCTCCTGTCTGCAGCGTAGCAGTGCATCCTGTGGTCTTTTGGGGTAGATTAAGGAAAATTAGCACTAGACAGTTTACTGGAGGTATGTGTAAACCTAAAGATTTAGCTTCTGTGTGTTCCACAAGGACCTTCAGGAATGCAGGACACTTATTATCTGACTGTCACTGTAGTGAAAGTTCCCTTTCCCAAGAAAATAATTGCTATTATTTTCTGGCTGCTCCATACCTCAGGGGGGAAGCTTCTTGCTAATTTTTTGTAAGCTCTCTGGGATTTCTGGCCTCACAAATGTAAAGTATCAGTAAGGTTCAATAACAATTTGGTCAGCTCGTGTGTCCTGCATCAGGTCTATCGCTGGGCGATGCAGCTGAAGGGAAGGTGCTCACCATGCGGTGCCTCCTGCTCGCACCAGGTCCTTGCTGTCACACAGACCACAATATGTTCCTCCTCAGAACTCTTCCCCAAGGAGCAGGGCAGCATTTACAAATGCAGGAACTGCCTTTGGACAGTTACCTGACCCACAACTATAGGGAACGATGGATTCTTTGAGGCAGCCAAAACCGGCGGCTTGGACCAGAAGCAGCCGACTTAGCAGAGGGACTGGTTATCTATTAGAAGATGACCTAAATTTCTGAAGGGAGTCAATCTCTGTGTGTGGTGCCATATCGCAGTACATGTTACTGGGTCTGATTTTGCTTTTTTTTTTCTTGCATGGCAAAGGATTCATTTGGAACCATCCTGTTCGGTTATTCCCTCTGGTGCATTTTCAGGTGCGCAGCCATCACTTCTGAGTTAACACACGTATTTAAGGTGGTAGTTATAACTGACATTTGAGACAACTCAAAATAGAGTTGATTGAGCAATATAGCTGTAGCTCTGCATTCACAGAATGGTTTAAACTGATTTTCTGAAAAACAGTCTCTAGGGTTGTTAGATTTGAAGGTTTTTTTAAAGAGGTATTTATAAATACACATATAAAAATATGTGTGTATAAATATTGCTCTGAGACCAGGGCCTTTTGCTTTCATTGGCTGTTGTTAAAACTCTGAATGTGGCTCATCTACCTCCATCCCAATGAATTGTAGCTGCTTAGCTCAGGTGTTGGCAGCCACAGCCTCCTGAGCTCGGTGCAGACTCATCAGCCAAGCTGCAGTCAGACACTGCAGCCTGTGCTGGCATCGGTGCCATTTAAAGCCAGCTTGGTTGTACCCACTGTCCCTTGCCACAAACTCTGTTGTACAGGCACTTTTAAACAATCTTTAAATATAGAGAAAGGTAATTATTGTGTTTGCCTAAGAATAGTATATTTTTGACCCTATATATATATATATAGCACAAACAATTCCCTCAGTGCACCACCTTTCTGTGTATTAGTTCACTGATTTTGTTAAGGAGAATTTGAAAAAAACCAAACAGACACTCCTTATTGTTGTACAAAGCTTTTAGTTACACCAGGGTCATCCTTTGGCATAGGCTTTTGATTGTCTAGTACAGGCAGCTCGCTAGTTTTACTTAAATTTATGTACTTTAGATAAACATGTCCAAAATAATGCTTTACAGACATTTTTACAGACATTATTAAATGTTAAAAGATCTTTTATATATATATATATATATATATATAAAAATTAAATGCAGGTCCGTGGATATTTTACTCATATTTCTATTGTTCTCAGTATGATTTCTGACCAACTTCATCAGTGGTTTCTAACAAAGACTTAAGACTAACACCAAATTACTCAATGTGTCAAACAACTGTTGTCAAAGATGAACTTTTTTTGTTATTATAGAACACATTCTGCTGTCATTTGTGTTTTTGTTAAACTAGAATGATATCTCTTCAATTTTACTTTATTGATATGCTAAAAAAGTTTTTATTTGCCTCAGTTTCCCCCATTGTGAATACAAAAGGTTTACCCAGTGCAAGACTGTAGTAGCCTCTTAAGTTTCATGCTCTCTTAGCAACAGAATCTAAGTGTGTGCTTGCCAAATAGCTTCAAAATGACAGTTTACAAGCATCAGGTCAAGTAATCAAAATGTTATAGTGTATATTTGCTACAAATGTAAATATATCAAGTATCTTTAATTGTGTTGTTTGCAATTAAAGTAACCCAACACCATAATCTCTGGATATTATTGTCTGAGCATATTGAATAAAGCTATAACAATATTTATTTTTGTTTTATGTGATGAACAGCAGTCTTAAAACTAATTCTGTTGAATTAAGAGTTGTATTTCTGGGGAACTAACTAGCACTATTTGACTGCTGCTGTAAAACTTTATTAGGCAATACATCTGACCTCAAATTGGAAATTTGTGTTGGAACCAGTTTAGGAAATCATTATAGCTCTGTTGTTAATTTTATATTTGTCTAATAAAACACAGCAGGAACTACGTGACACGTGCTAATGTGACTGATGCTAGCTGCTAGACCTGCTTTTTAGCTACTGTTTTCTACCTCTTACAGACACAGGATAGAAGGAAACTAAACAGAACTTAGTAATAGGGATTACTTTTTTTGCTGGCAAATTGCTGTCCCTCGGTTTTTGGCTACTTCTAGAAGTAGGTCAATGTTAATATTGTCAAATATACATTTGTATTTACATATATATTTGTAAAGAAAAATAGGTATCACTGTGATGCTAAAGATACAGATGGAGTGAATATATCGTGTTGTTTTCAAGACTGTGTTAGGAGCATCATGAAGTCCTTAGTGATGTCACCTGAGCAGATGAATACTCTCTTGTTTTTGGGAATGAGCATATTAAAAATGGGATAAAGGAAGACTGGCTAATGAGAATGCAGTTACAGAAACAGAAGTGATAGCATCTGAAGTGACAGGAAAACTTGAAGGCTGAATATCATCAAATTAAGCATGCTAGAGAAACCCCTTGACAAAACGTAGAATGAACTGGTACTTGGTGGGTTTTGTTAGTTGGCTGGTTGGTGGTTATTTTGGTGTTTGTTTGGGTTTGGGTTTTTGTTTTGTTTTGTTTTTCCCTAAGGCAACTTATTTTTCTACCTACTTTTATACACAAAGAAAGTGCATTACATCTGATCCGTGTGTAATTCAGTAAAGCACAGTGTGTTGTCCCTTGAGAAGCAAGGACATGAGCCGGTGAGGATGAGCAATGGTGCGGGCTCTGTAAGGTGGGCCAAGAACAGGTTGATGAGGGGAATGGAGAACACAGAGATCTCCAGCCGTACGATGACTGGAGTGGGAAGAGCAACACCGTGCGGCGCCCATAGCCCAGCGCTGCACATCTGCTCTGCCTGTCCTGGGGTGGGTGTTTCTGCTTTGTGCCCTGAGGGAACTTGGCTCTACCTCAGCAGATTTCACTGTGCTCAGAGCTGGGACAGGGCTGTCCCAAGGAAGTGGCTCTTTACACAGGATTTTGTAATTGCTACGTAATTCACCCTTGCTTTTTCTCTCAAATAGTCAGTATTGACTACATTTGCCCTTTTCTTTGGCACGGTGTCCTGCCCCATTCAGTTAGAGCAGTGAACCACAATTTTTCTTTTTTGTGGGTGTTAAATACAAAAAAAAAGGTACTACACACGGAGTGACCTCTGGTTATGTATGGCCTGTCCTGAGCCATATCTTTATTGCTTCTTGTCCGGATGTTCATCACTCTCATTTTAATAGCCTTCTGGCAGCCTGGAGCATGAGTGTTGGTTGGCTGCCATATTGATCATAAGAACGAAAATTTACATTCGCATATTCATGGTTTGCTGCCTGCTTTCTTTGCATTACCACTTTGTGCATGCTCAGCGTTTCTAAATACCAAGGCCGTTTCCACTCGTGTGTTCATTTAATCATTCCTTCTCACAGATCTAGAAGTGTAATGCACGGTACCGAGCACTAGGCATGCTGGAAACGGTCTTTGTAGAACCTTGGTCCGTTTGAAATGACTAATTTTTGCCCAAATGAATGAATGCACAAGCTTGGCAGCAGCAGAAATGTGGACTCTGTTCTCACTTTAGCTCTTCTGGGGTCAGGATGCAGCATTAACAGGGCTTGTTTAATTTATGGTACTTATTAGAAGGCTTTTCCTTGTTGCTATTTAGAAAATGGAGACATGAGCACTGAATTAAGACTGTTAGAAAGAATGCTCTATAAAACTTTCAGCTGTTTTTGAGATTTTTGACTCATTTGTTTTTCATTTGTTCAGATTTAATTCCATTTCTGAAAAGCTTGGTCTTTACACAAAGAAAAAAAAGAAGGGAGGAAGGAGAAGTGTGCATCGACAATACTAAGTGAAAAACCTCAAGAAAAATTACAGTAAATTAAAATTTATTTCCCAAGGGATAGAACATATTTCAGTGGTGTGAAGGAAGAAACTAATAGACTTTCTACGAACAGCCATTTTTATTTAAAGAATAAGCTTTCAGGCAAATATAATCCTGCTGCCTCCTGAGGATAGCTTTTTTTCTTGTTAGGAATAATACCAATTAAAAAGTGAACAATTAAAAGCGCTGGAAGTTTGTCAGTGTGTGTTTTCCATGGAGCTGTGCTTTCTATCCCGCTGCTGCTCGCTGCACACGCTCGGTGCTGCCGTGTCGCACGCCGTGCGTCTGCGCTTCCAGGCTGCAGGCTGTCATTAGTTAACGCTGCCAAACATAAATGAGTTGTGGCTGCTCACCTAAAGCACTTGCTGACAAATCAAGCCTTTTTTCGGGGTATTTTACAATTTTGAAAGCATGCAATTTGACCTTTTGGTTCCTTCTCAACTGTTGCTTTTTCCCTGAGTATCTCGTTTGGAGAGGGGGTGGAGGGTTTGTTCTTTTTTAACTCCAGACAGTATCAATGATTTGAGAGATATCTCAGCCCAGTGGCACAACTGGGAAGCCAGTGCTGCAGTGTGTGTGGGGAAGTGAGAAGTGAAGAACTTAAAACAGCCTTGCTGCCAAAGAAGATGTAGAATGAAATGATACCCTAAGGAAAGGCAGGGTTTGCACGGAGAAGTAATCATAGACTGAGGAGGAATTACTTTTTTTTTCTTCTTCCTTTTTTTTTTTCAGCCATCGCAATTTACACCTCAGCTTCTCCTAAATGACACTTTTGTATAGGTGGAAACTGTCTGTCTTCAGCTCTGGTCAGCACAGAAATGCTGATACCTCATCCCATTTTTCTTGCTCCACAGGTTGTAATTACTTTTGTCCCCTCAAATTATTTAAGTCATTAAAGTCATTAATGATAACAACTTAGATATTAAATGAGCAGTCCCTTATTCTACCCTAAATTCCATGTCTGTTGTATTTCTTCAACCTGATAAAGGGTTCTCTGCTTGAAAACGTGTCCTCATTTTAAACAGTCTAATGTGTTTTCTTAAAGGAAAACCTGGTCTCTCTCACTACCATTCTTATCAGGCATCAACTCCCTGATAATGCTAAAAAACATCCTACTTTCTGAAAGACAAAACCACAAAGTTTACAAACCCACATTTTATTTAAAAAAACTAACAGAACCCACAAAGAAACTAATATCTTGTTTGTTTCATTGAGGATCAATGGAAATGTCAATTCTTTGTTTTCCCAATGGAACAAGCTAAGAAACTGCAACGATGTGGAGATGTCTCCTACCTGTCAGTGGTGGGCAATAGCTCATGGAAGCTCATATTCTTTGTTGTATGAAACCAGATCCCTTTTGAACTCCTCATTAAAATAATGACCTCATGGTTTACTTCACAGTTCTATTATCTATATGCCTCGTTATGTATTCCTTTAAGTGTACTTAAGTATATTTTTCTAGCTTGAAGAAATGTGAAGGGAGTTTCATTTGGGGTACAGGTAATTATGGGAAAGTTACCTTGATATTTAATTCTTATGCTTATAGTTCTTTCCATTTTTGAAGGCAAAGCTACTTGGTCAGATTTATGATGGAGCTGTGCAGTTGTGGGGAAAAAACCCAAACATTTTTGTTCATACTAACCACATAGTTCTCTAGTCCTTGAAAATTTCAATTGCACTAAACATTGGGGGTACCATAATGTTTAGAAAGTTGAATGAAAATACTCCACAGATAATCTTTACAGTTCTAACTTGGAGAAAAGCCAGTGCCCCGGAACAACGCATAGCTACAGCGTTTGTAATATGACACAGAAATCAATACACATGACCAGATTTTCCAGTCCACCACTCTTATTTTGCAAATATATCTGAGGTCTGGATGGGAACATTCCCTGTGTCAGGGGGTCTCTCTGATGGCCTGAAGCTGGTGAAGATGGTGTAGCTGCCTTGTCTGCCCCTGGTCGTACCCCCACACCGGGATGAGGGGAAGGCACCAAGCGGGTGCCAGGGCCAAGGACAGCTGGGAGGGTGGATCTGTCTTCTGTTGCCCCAGGTCCTTCCCGTGCCCAGGCTTTGCTCTGGAGGTTCCACTGTGCAGTTTTAATGGCACAGCTCCCAGCAGAGTCTGCTGGCTCGCCTGGGGCAGCATGCTGCTTTTGGTTCCAAGAGAGGAAAAGCTCTTGTGCCTCTTTAACAGGAGATGCACCCTATGGGAATGGGTGGTGAAGCCAGCAGTCCCTGTATTGGGAGGATTCATCGAAAGCTTGGTTTCCTCAGAAAGCTTTGTGTGGCTGTTGCTGGCATTCTTCTGTATTGGGAATAACCCATATGGATTTTACTTCCATGTTGCTTTTCAAAGTTGTTGCTTCCTGGCAGTAAAATCTGCGACTTGTCTGAACATCTAGTGGCCCAGCTGGAAGACCGCGGAGGTGGCTGCTGTGCGTGCACAGACATCGTGTTGTGTGAGTTTGGAGAATGGTGGGTTTGCCATACTTGTGCAGGTCAAGTGCTCACGAGGACCATGACAAACCTTTCAGACTGACCAGCGCTGGCGAGTCTGGAGTGTCCCTGTCATGCTGGTGACCCTCCTGGCTAATACACTGCCTAAAGGCATTGGGAAATGTTCTGTTGAAGCTGGAGCTTTGAAGAGACTGTATTTTATAGAAGGACAAAGAGTTTGGGAAAAAACACTCTTGCAGAATTTAGCTCTGTTTTTTTTTTTGCTTGCTTGTCTAGACAGCCAGGGTGCTTCGCTTTGGACTGTGCAGTTTTGATGGATTTTAATCCCCAAGCTGTTTTTGATTCCTGGTCACATATATGACATACACGGTCTTAGCTTTTTTTCCTTCTTCAAGATGCATGCATCCATAGACTTGAATGGGTGTAGGAAAGATAAATGGCTAAGGGAAAAGGAAATTAGTCTGAATGTTCTTAGAGTAGGAGCAAGGAGGCTATATAAAGGCAGACTGTGTGACAGAGATAAAAACTAAATGAAAATTAAGGCTCAAGAGGAGGCCTGGCTGATAGGGGGAGAAGGAAGTCCAAATATTTTCAGATAATACCCAAAAGATGAAATGTAAAAATGCTCCATTAAATCCCATTTCCCCCTTACTTTGATATTTTAATTTCCCATTTCACTTTCTTTTATAATTTCCTCCTACTCTTCTGATGATACTCACTCTCTAGTGAAAACCTACGGTTGCAAATCATTTTCCCAAAGACCCGTCCTTCAGTGCGGTAGCGTTCAGTGTCCTAGCCATTTGGATTTCAATACATATCAGAAGGCAGAGCTGACAGACAGGTCCCCTTTGCTTTGTAAGCTTGTGGCTGGAAGTTCCGATGTGGGCAGCTAAAAACAGTGAGAGGTACATGTTCCTCAGAAATATAATCGCAAAATTCGCACATGCTTTACATCACAGTGTAGAACTTAAGTATCTCTGCGAACAGCTTCAGTTGTTTAATTATTTTCATTTTGTTGCAAGTTTCTTAGATGTAATGATAATTTGTCCACTCAAATTTATGTTATTGCAGGCTTCAGTCCAGCAAAGCACTTAAGCACTCGATTAACTTTAAGCACATAAGTAGTCCCATGGCTGGATTGGGGCCATAATAAAGGAAAAGAATGTTTCAGGAGAAATTGCACTCTGGAGGGAGGGTGTTTTTTGTTTTGTTTAAAGTGTCAACAGCGCAGTTTATTTAGCTGCCTTTTAGACAGTAATCTTATTAGCAAAATTGGCAGGATTAAGGGCTATTAAACAAAATCTGTGTGTTTTCACATCAGTTAAAATCTGTACTGTATTCCCTTGGAATACAACAATTCTGATGTGCAATAACTGGATTTGAATGTAAGCAAGTCACTTAAGATTGCATTAAAATACATTTATTAAATTACTTGGCTGCTTTAGAGTGGTGGGATGGAAGTTAAAAGTGCAGAGAGACTTTTCTGACTTTGATATTTGGTAGGATTTCTTGCAGTTTTTCTCAATCAATCAAGCTATGTTTGTTTACCCAGCAATGTGTAGTCAGTGTTAATGTTATGGTTGTTCTGCTGGGCCCAGGAGGAAGCCATCTGTCCCCAAAGGCATCAGGGTGAGCAGTCTGTCCATCACGTTGGTGTGTCCAGCCAGTGGGGACAATGGCTGTCATCAAAGTTTGGTCGCTTTGTGTTCTTATTGCAGGCAGAAAACTCACCACAGCAGTTCTGTCCCTCTACTTTCTGTGTCTTACCGCTTTTAGTTACGCATTTTTACCATGAAAACGCTGCTAATTGATAAAACTTATTTTATTTGTATGTGGAAACCTCAGTGCTCTTAATGAAAACAAAAAAACAGCTCCGCTAAACCCAAGAAATGAAAAGCTGGCAGCAAACCAAACAGACCCCAGAGCTTTTAAAAGAAAAAAAAAAAAAAAAAAAAAAAAAATTGTCTGCTCTGTCCCCAAAGAAATGTCCCCAGGGAAGAAATAGTGTCTCTAATTATGTCATTTACTTATTTGATAGGTTTCTGGTACTAACAGAGTAAATAACCTGTTTGCTCAAATTTCACTCATGAACAAAACAAAACAGTATCTTCAGTTTCTGAACATTAATATTTCTGGCAGTGATTTTCTTTTCAAGTTTGTTAAGATAAAAATACAAAGCTTTATAGGCGCTTCTATGTTTGTACTGTAGACTGATGTACTTTGACAGCCGAAGTGTTTGTAATGGTGGTAGAATGGCTTCAGTACTTGGACCTGCTCCTTTGATATAAGCAGGTGACTCCTAACATTTATTGATGGTTTGAGAGGAAAAGTTGAATTGTTGCAAAGTAGTTTCTCAGGTCTTCTGAAGTTTTTTATTGAGTGCTTTGATCTTTGTTCTGCAGATGTAGAAATAACATTGCCTACAATCTGTAGGTGTTCTCTGCGCTTTCTCAACTAATTGTTCTGTGTATCTGACAGGATGCAAATTTACCCAGATCTGTCTACAAAGAGGCTCTTTTCCTGCCTGGTCTTTATTTGTAGAGAGTCAAACGACGTTATTTTTACCCACTTCTAAAAACTGACTCTGAGCGTATCTCCTGACGTGCCTCCTTGCCTTCCCCACTCCCACATGTCACCAGCTACCTGCCTGTGTGACAACATCCACCTTGGCTGGCACACAGGACCGAACTGGGACAGCGGGAGCAGCTGGGGATGGAGAACCACGTTCCCCAGTGGGGAAGTGCCCTGTCTGGACAGCAGACATCAAGTGCCACAGACTCATTAGCCACTTCTTACGCAGCGATGTACGTGCTGCTGGGCACAGTCATACACAGGCATTACTCACTCGACGTTTTACACTAGACAGCCCGTAGTAGCAGAGTGGCCTGGGAGCTGGGCAAAGACTGGCGGTCAGCTTGAGGTGAGTCCTGCAAGGTGATAACTGTTATCTGAGCTGGCTAATTTTAAAAAGTGCCAACATCTCCATACTAGACAATTCAGTCGGTGAGTGTTGAAATAGCCAAAACTAAGGACATCGCATGCTTCTTCCTTACATATGGACATAAGAGGTGATTAGTTTCTCAAGTACCATTTTACCTTTTTATAAGCTGTTCCTCGTGCCCTAGTTCATTTATACAACTCTCTTATTTGTGAGGAGAGTGTTTCTGAATCCTCTGGAGAATCAGAACATCTCATCACTTTTACATCCAAATTTAATTTAATTGCATTTCTCAGGGTTTTTTTTGTAGATGTTGGATCCTTTTCAGCAATCCTCTCACCTAACGCAGCTAAATTTCCACTCAAATTTGATGTGAAAAATGCTTGAATAAGGAGTACCGTGAAGACTCAGTTCTCATCCTTCTATATCGTTAATAGTTATTAACTTGATTTCCAAAAGTGCTGAGCACCTAAAGCTCTTAGGGGAGATTAGCACAGGAAGTGCTGATACGAAATTCCCCCTCTGGAGAGTACACAATACCTCAAAGTCATCGGCAGAAGCTGGGCACAAGGAAAGCCACTTTGACACCATGCTCCCCTTCCAAGGCCCAGCGGCACAAGGAAGAGAGATGGAAGGGCTGTCAGCAGAGCAGGTGTGATTTCCCACGTGTCGGGTGATCTGTAGCGTGGCTGGTCCCACTGGTGACACCACGTGCTTCCCTGCGCACCCTCAGCTGGTGTTCGTGGTGGGTCATGGCAGAGCATGGTGATTGGGGGTTATGTTGCACCTCTTCCTCTAAAAATAGGAAATACAAAACTCTGATGTAGCAATGAAGATAAATATTCTAAAATACGGGAAACTTTGAGTCACATAGTTCACGTGTGCGTAGAATTTGCTGTTGATGCGTTCTTTGTTAAATACAGATTTTAAAACTGCTGCATGTGGGTACTTAATAATGGCCGTTGCTGCTTCTAGCCTGTAGCCTGCTAAAGATTCATAACCCTTTTCTGCAGGCTTGATGATATGGCAAGGGTGGTGATACCAGTAGAATTCTGGCCCTGGTGAAAAAAAACGAACAAAACTCAGACTGGCTTCATGTAGATCACAAAATTCAGCTTGTATTCACCAGTGGCAGAAGTTTAGTGTATATCGTAAGCTAGCTAAAATAGGAGAACTTATCCTATTTTACTTTATTCAACTTTCAAATTCTGTGCTCGACTTGCCTGCCTTTTTGTTGCTTACTGTTGTTGTTATACATTTCACTAGTACTAAATTTGACATATAAATAACTACACTCCAAACTAAGTTCACTTCCAAATGATTTGAATGTAACTTTCATTAGAAATGAAATTTTCAAGAGCTTGTTATAAAGTAAAATATGTTCACATAAATAAGCATAAACATGTGTACTCGTGTGTCTGTGCGTATATATGCATAAAAGCATATAATGAATCTAGATATGAGTTTTGTTTCTTAGAAAAGACTGTCACAAAATATTCAAGATGAAGTAATGTATTACTTTTCTTATTGCTTTAAAAAGCCTTGAATTCTTGTAGAATATGGTTTAGTGGGTCAAACATCCCCTTTCCTCTCATTTATCAGCCTTTTGATCTTGTGTCAGTTCTAAATGTTGGCATGCTTAGGCCATAACAGCGTGCTGCAAGATCACAAAAAGGCATAGTTATATCTTTAAAAACTTATGGGCATCCTGGTGCTACATCCCAGCATCGCTTAGCAGATGTGGTATTGAGTTCCCCCATGTCTTCACTACCCCTTTGTCTATTATTTTTTTTTATAGTTTTGTTCTGCATTCCTTCCACTCAACCTCAAGTAGATGGAAGCCTGTTAGTTTATTACTTACATATGTCTGCGCCCTTTTACCTCAGCAGGGAAAGACAAAATATTGAGGAGGACTGTAGGTTCGGGATGGTCAACTAATCCTTCCCCACCTTGAACTAATCGCCAGGCTGATGTGTGATTGTGCTGAGCTCTGTTCTTCAGTGCATTGCCAGTGGGGTTTCAATTTGTAGAAGCATAAACAGATACTAAAGTAAAAAGAATGGTGCAGTGATTTGTTAGCAGAGTTCAGATCAAATTATCACAGCGGTGCCCTGCTGACAGTCCTAACAATTACCTCCTTTTTCTTGGTCTTTCAAATGTTTTCTGTTTCACTTATACCTTGGTAAATAGTGTGTTTCTCACTGTTTTTATTTGTTTGCCTATGAAAGGGAAAGAAATTGAAGCTTCAACTTTCATTCGAATGCCCGAATTTCTGTATATTTTGTCCTAACTTAGATGTGTTAATAAGTTTTTTGGTTTCTTTTTTAAAAAAGAAATACAGCAGCAAGGTAACTAAAAATGGTTTCAGCTTTCTTGTGCATACTTGCTTTTATGGAATTTTCTACCTCTTTTACAGCTTTGATTGTGACAGTACAGACCTTATTGAAATTTAAAAACTTTTGAGAAAAGCAGCTACTAAATAGGAATTGAATAGTATTTTGTATACATTAAGCCAATATAAAGAGTTTAAAGCATTTGAGTCCTACTTTGAAATCAAATCGGCTGCGTGTCAGTAGATATTATTCTCTTTTTGTGGAATATAGTCAGTTGATGTTCCATACAAGTTGTCTGGAATTAACTTTAACATTTGTTTCCACTCTTTTTCTTCTCTTCCTTATTTTCAACTCTTGACTTTCACTCTTGCATAGTTATATTTGTCTGCTGCTTACAATTCTAGTGGGACTGATTTATCATCATTTACTAACATATCTGTCTCAAAATCTCAGCTTTGATCAGCTTGTATTTTATAACTTACATCTGTTCTATGTTTAACCTTTTGTAATGCTGTTTCTCAAAAATATTATCTAGTATAACAAAAGAACCATGTTAGTCTAAGTGTTCTGTTAAACCTAAAGAAAGAAAATTCTACATACCTGTCTCTTTTGCCTTATTTTTTTACTGTTTCATAGTCTCTTTTTCATTAAATCTATAAATCTGTCACACTCTTTTTTTGCTGTGATGACTGCTGAACTATAAACTCCTTTTTCCTGTTCCTTCTTCTCTACCCCCCTTTTTTTTTCCCTGCAATTACAGCTTGTTGTGCTTCACAGCATCACCACAACAGCATCACTGCTCTGGCCTATCTGCTGCTGCAGAATCCACCTCTGGTTTCCAAAAAAGTAAATGCGATGATTACAAGTACTCCCAGAGTGGGCTGCAGGGGACAGCAGAAAGCTGCTTGGTTTTTAAATAAAACCAGACTAAAAATTCCATCTGAGACTAACTCACCGACATTAATCCTCCTGCACAGATGAGTCCTTGCAGTGAGATAAATGGACGGGAGGTTTGGTGAAGCACTGAGACAGATCTGTAGATTCTGTTGCTACCTAATCTGTCTTTGAGGAAGGTGGTTTCATTTAGCAGGACTTGCCTTCAGACCGACTCTGTCTTGGGTCAGACAGTAACACCGGGATAGGAGCAAGAGATGCATGAACAAGATTAAGGCCTTTAGAAAGTTGTAAGCTGATTCCCAGGTTATAAATAAATGAACCTTTCCTAGCGCTGATTGGGCTATTAACATTGATTAAATAGTAAAAACATTTCTGCTTGGGTTTTGTTTTTTTCTGTTTTAATTTTTCCTTCCTCGGATGTAAAGGGGGAGGTCAGCACTTCTCTGCTTTGCTTCAGCCATCGCGTAAGGACCATCAGCAAGGTAACGCTGCCCCGTGGTCCCTGGGGAGACACTCTGGTGATGCCAGAGGCCCCACGACTTGTTCTCTACACTGGTGTGAGCACACCAGGTGCCTGAGAGCAGCCTCAGCTCTTCTCCAGTATTTAAGAGGCTTGTGAAATCCTTAGCTAAGCCAGTCCACAGCCACAGACAGTAACTGCATAAACTGCCTGATCCTGACTGTATCGGTGTCTGGACCAGTCTCACCTGAGGACCAATCGGAGGAAAAATGCCCACAAAAACCTAAGTAATTCCAACTTGTGTGTCTTTCCAATGCAGTAAAGACTTCTAATAGAAATGGAAGTTTTGTTGGCATGGAGGCTGAATTCAGTCTTGGCATAAATGGATTCATGGGGAGCTGTACTCGCTTGTAACAGAGAAAATTTTGGCTTCAGTAGTGGAGATATAAAGCATTAAGGAGCTATAAATTTTGAACCAGCAAAGGCATTACAAAAAGCAGGAGGATAACTGGTTATGGCATAATTTCCTTCAAAAAGACTATGAGGTATGGGAAAAGATTGGTTACTTTTGCTGCAAGTAGCTTAGAAAAGTTGGACAGGTATGCTAAGTGTATTGAAAGTATCAGTGCCAGCAAATATACTTGTGTAGTGATTAATTAGAAACAGTGAACCAAAGCATGGCCTTTCAGGTAGAAAGTTGTGTACAGTATAATCAATGTGTTTGGAATATGTGTGGTTGAAAGGAAAAAGTGGGATGACACTCAATAATAGGAGCAGTGGAAGAATGAAAGGTGGTGGCAGGTTTAGAATAGGAGAGTAACATTTACTGCTGTCACTGGAGCCACTTCTCACAAAAAGCCTGAGTGCAGCACTGCCCCTGTTTGTACGTACAGGCGTGAAGTGCCAGGCCCAGGAACCGAATTCAGTTTTTCTGGATCCCTTCCAGCATTGTAAGTACGAGGCTGAAGAGATGGCAGTTGTCTGCTCCCCCGTACACAGATTTCACTAGTAAAAGTCTACATAGCAGATGCTAATCCCATTTCATTTTTTGTCCTGGGAACTTGCAAGATCCTGTTCCGCAAGATTTAATCTCAGAAATGATCCACTGTTGCCAAAATGTTAAAATTTGTACAGGTAAATTCTTCTATGGAGTTCTCGTTTGCTTCTATATTATTCTAAGAATACATAAATGTTGTGATAATTTATGACAGAAATACACTGTTTTCCATCCTCAACTTGGCATTTAACAGTGTTGAACATTTTACCTTATGTCTACTAAGCTGCCTGGACTAAATCATTTTTTGTTTAGGATGTCCACCAGCCATAGGCAGACCAGAACTTGCATGTTCCTCTACAAGAACCGCAGCTGACTTATGGGTTTTATGTTGATTTTTATTTTGGTAGTATACCTGCATATACAAGTCCTCTGATGAAGGCAATAGATAAGTACCGGCTAAAAGTTACAGGATATATTTTTTTGCTTAAAGGAGTTCACAAAATGTTTGTATTTGAAAAATTCAGAAGCCGATTAAAGGTTAAAAAACATAAACAAGTGTAAGGCACTTTTAAAAGTCTTTGACAAAGGTTGCAGGTGTAGGGAGGTCAAAGTGATATCTTGTTCTTCTAAATATTTCAAGAGATAGACAGACTTTTGATTGCATTATCTATTAAAAAAATTGCTTTGAACCTTCCGCCAATGCAGACCACTTGTGCTTTCTCAAACCAACAAAGGTTCAGTCAGCAGATAAGAATTTCTGACCATGGAAGGGCAGCTGCTTTCCTTTCATCTTCCTTCTGGTGTGTATATGAAATGTTTGCTTAGCCTGGCCCTGCTATCATGAGGACTTCTTTTTTTTTCTTAATCCTCCCTCTAATTTGAATCCTACACCCCGTCTGCAAATAAGACATGAAGAAAATTTAGATTTCAGCAGTGCAGCGTAATCCTGCTGGGTGCTGAGTATTTCAGCCCCCATTCAGCACAATACTCAGCCTTATCTGAATATGCATATGCTTATCTGTAAGCCTAAACTTAAGCATATGATTAAATGCTCTCATTGATTAGGGCTAATGATCCTCACTGAAGTACTAAGCCCTGTGAGAGAAGTTTGTTTTACAGGCAATTTTGCTGTTGTTTTTCTTCTATTGTTACTTCCCATCAGAGGAGGTAATTAAGGAAGTGTTTGCTTTAAAAGTGCCAGAGCAATTTCTGTGATTTTTTTTTTTTATCTGATTCCTGAAAATTCACTTGTGACCAGTCTTGTGTTTATTAGTCTTTCATTACGTATTTTTCTTCAAAAGCAAACATGATCTCCAAAAATTGTGCCAATGATATCCAGGTATGTCTTTTCCTTCACGAGAAGCCTAATCTATGTGCAATGTTAATGAGAAAAATATTAAGACAAAATGCGTAAAATTGCTTTCTAGAAAGGTTCAATCTATATGTAAATGTAGAGTTGAATACAAGAGAACTGACTAAGGGTATCCTGAAGGAAAGATGGTATTCACGTAGACCGGATCATTATAAATGTATGCTTTCAGATGCCTCCTGCTTTAACATTATATGGTTTCCTAATGAGAAAAATTTGTGGCTTGTTTTACTCCTTTCTTGCTGTCTCTCAGCCTGTGTCTCTCTCTCTCTTTTCTTTTAAGCTGGGTAAACCTGGTAGGAGTGAGTAGTATCACGAAAACAGGAAGTTTGAGTTGGAGGTTTTTGATTTCTGCGTGACATCTGGAAAGGACGAGTGTAAGGCAGTAACAGGTCAGCTAACGAATTAGGAGATTTTGACTTCCATAGATGTTTAATAAGTATCTCTTGTCTGCATGCCATTTTGCTTGAAAGACGATGGAAATCAAAACTCAAAGAATATGTTTGAACAGGGAAAGCCTGTCTTTCCTGCAACATTGGGAAGTGTCGCCTTAACAAATGAGCATCTCCAGGTGAATTCTGGGCAGGAAATGATGAAGTTCTTCTCTCTGTGTCTTGCAACAATACACTGCACTGATCGATGCTTTAAGCACTGATTTCTGAACACCCAGTTCAGTAGCATTGTGCTGGGGACAGTAATGAAGGGTAACAACTCCTCCCATTTATTCAAAAGGAGAGAGAATTCTGGGTGTATTTGTTATGAGCACAGTGTCTTGCTGTCCTGCCTGTGTCATCCAAAGCACCGCAGTAAACCTCTTGTGGGACTGTACAAAGAAAGGAATTGAGGGAGTTTGGAGACATGTGAAGGACAATGCAGCAACCAAACCTCACATTTCCTGAGGGCTGAGGGGAGCTTTTTGCTCTAGCAGGATTCCATTAAGTTTTCTTAGCATTAAACTGCAAGTATTTTAAGCTACTGCACTCTGGAAGAGGAGCCACGTGCTTTCATGATGCTCAAACTTTGATCCTAAGTTGCTGTAAAGCTCCAGTTCAGCAAAATGCTTGTGTGTGCTTGATTTTAAATACATGAATACTTACAGTGACAGAATGGTCAAGAGCAGCATGAAGCCTCCTTTGCCTCTCAGCTAAGCCAGCCTGTAACTTATGAGTATGGTGTATTATCACTCTAGGGCACCTATATCTATACAGCCCTGCCTCGGAAATGTGTTCCCCGAGTTGGTGGGATTTAAGTGCATACTTGATTTAGGAAGAGCAGGAGAAGAGTGTATATGCTTGATTTATATGCAGTTTATTTTCTGGTGGCCTAAATAACTTCTCACATCCTGATTTGAATTCCTAGGCTGTTTAGATATTTTTTCCCCCCAAGACTTGGAGATTTTCTGGAAACACTGTGTTGCTTCTTTTGTAACACCATTTTACTGTGCTTTTCTGATTTTTTTTTTAAACATCTGTACATTTAATGAATAATGGCTGAGGTCTTTCCTCATCTTTTAATGACTGAAGACTTTTTGTATGCATTGTGTTGGACTACAAGTTTTTGCTTTGATGCCTTGCATATGAAGTCTATGTGTGGTAATTTTCCAGATTTGTGTAAAGATGAAATCTGAGCTAGTTGTTTCAATGTTGAAAACTTGTATTATTTGAAGACAAAATCGCTAGCTTGGAGTTCAGAGGGAGTGAAGTTCATCTTGTGCAGAGGTCCATGTTCCGTTTGCTGATGGGTCTGACATCTGAGGATTACAGCCTCTGTGATAGATGGGTCTGGATTTTTGCACAGGAATACATTTCAAATAGTAGTCCTGATCTGGTACCAGTGGAATCAAAAAGAACTTGGTAATTTACTCCACGATATGCAGAATCATGGACAATTGAAAAGTGTAAATTAGGAAATAGTTTATAATTAATTTAAGAATTAATTTTTTAGAATTAATTAATTTATAATTAATTTTTTATTTTTTTTTTTTTAACCCTTCACCATCCTTTGGTACATTAAGCTTTCTCTGCAATGAAGACAAGACGTCTCCCATGGCTTTCTTTTCTTACTGGCCTTTACACTGAATTTTTTGTAG
Source organism: Streptopelia decaocto (assembly GCF_964273445.1). Classification (NCBI taxonomy): domain Eukaryota; kingdom Metazoa; phylum Chordata; class Aves; order Columbiformes; family Columbidae; genus Streptopelia; species Streptopelia decaocto. Next base: position 4,077,824 of record NC_138666.1, on the reverse strand, counting down.
GAAAATAAATGGTTTTGTCTTAGATTCATCTATTGTCAAGGCTATCATTGATGATACAGCATGTCTACTATCTGACATGTAAGGGGATTCTGCTGGTTTAGTGTCAACAGCAACTGTAAGCCCTTGCAGCTTGACTTGCTGTGTTACACAGGTCACAAAATTTGATCAGGGTCACAGGAGGACCTCATAGTAGCTCTATGTAGACAGAAGCAAAATACCAAGGGGAAAAATTATCATCAAGAGTATTACTCAGCAGTATGTTGAGGTCACGCTGTTGTTTTGATCATTTTATATAATATAATGTAGTTCCAATGATGGCAAACCTCTAGGAAAAGCATTGGATGGGTGTTCTGCCTCTCAAGGGTTTGTAGCTCTCTTTCTTAATCCTGTCCACATGGTGGAATGTGGTCCTTATTAATCGTGATGGGAAAACATGAAATGCTGCTGTTAGTGCATCCAGACTTGTTGCATTTACTCACCAAGTCGTGCATGCGTTCACCAAGTGTTAGCATTTGAAATAAGTTTAATTTCTGTGATCACAAGACAGCATTTTGTTACTTCTGCAACATTTCAGCTGCTGAGATGCATTTTGATTATGTTGATCAAAGAGTCATTGAGCATCGGAAGCTCATATTGGCTGTGTTTCTGTCTGACGTATTTTGCACTATGTCATGTCTAACTCCTTGTGATCATTAAACGTTCATTTGCACTGACTGGGGTGCCTGACAGTCTTACATCATAAAGCATTTTATTCATTGCAAATTAGGATTCAGTGCGCTCCACTGTGGGGGATTTTCCCACTAATGACATATGTAAATAGCACTCATTCATTCTAATATTGAGGGGAAAGGTACAGAAGCATGCAGATCTCCTAATGAATCTGTGTTATACCTCAGATGAAAGGAAAACAATGTGTTTTTCAGATGTTAATTTTGTTATCTGCACATACTGTGTTCCCCTCTACTCCCTCAAAGTTGAGATTCACAGAATCAGATTTATAGAGCCTTTATGTTCACAAAGACAGTTTGTCAGAGAGGTATCCATGCATGCACACTTTCCGTAACAATATGGAATCCCTTCCTTCCTTCCATGAAAAAAAGAAAGAAATACAGCCATATTATTCAAATGTGAACCCTAAGAAATTGGGCCCTTCTTTGTGTGTAAAACTTTTTCCCCCGCTTTTTCTGTAGGAGCATAACGTGCAGTTTTAGCTCTCTAACAAAGCCTGATAGCTTCTGTCACTTTGTTATACTTGTATTTTTATGGCAGCATGCCCACATGTAACGCAAAATGTACTCTTCCTTAGGTTGACAGCCCTTGTCATCTACTCTGCCATATTTTCTATTTATTTAATAACGTTAACTTGCTTGGTCTTAAGAGAGCAACAGCAGAAATATTTGAGACTTCACATTTTATGAATGAGGTGTTTTGTTAATTTTCTCAGGCCTTTCATTCCCAAAGGCCTCTCTGTAGTTGTCTTTTCTCTCCTAGGCTCGATGGAGGAGCGGGACGGTCCCAGCTGGAGCCGGGGTTTTGCCCGAATCAAGACTTAAATGTTTGTATTTAAAAAAAAAAAAGCAACTGGTTAATGCTGTTTATAGGCAGAGTAGTTGTTAATGGTTATCTATTTTTAATTTTTACTGTGAGGAATGAGTGGTGCTCCTTCAATTTTTGCTAAACTGGATGCAGACGTCGACTATAAATGGGTCAGGCAGTCGCTGAAGTGAACAGTTGGCCACATTTGTGCTAACTCTAGTCTTTTCGGGGTTTTTATTGCCAGAGGAAAAAGAATTCTAATTTCTATCAGTCTAAATTGTGCTGGGCAGCATTATCAGCTGGAAAGACCCTTCTGATTTGACAGGCCCCACTGTATGATGATTAATTACTCCTCAGCTTCATTGGACTTTTCTAATTTCCTTTTGCCACTAGCTGTAGGCAACAAGCGATAAGTACTGCTCTTATTATTTTGTGCAAAGGAAAATGTCTATTACTGCTCTGTCCTACAAGTAATCAGAATAAAAAGACAGCTGATCGGAAAACCTGTGAGGATCATTCTGTCTTTATTTATCCTACCCTTGCTTTATTCCTGTGCTGCTTCTACACAGAAGTTGTTTTACACAGTTGCCTGTCAAAATAAGAAGATAAAATCATAAGCTCTATCAAAGTAGTTGACATTTTGAAATTTGTATAATGATTTCATGGGACTTAATCCTCAATCTCCAAATAAATCCTCCTCAAAATGCTAATATAACTAGGAATCTTATACCACAGAACATAAAACAATTCTTAATCTTCCTTTTCTATTTTGCCATAAATTTATTATATTAGAAGTCTGCCTTGTTGAGAAAAATTATAGCATTATCGCCAAACGCAAGAAGAGTAAGTACTTTATGTAACACATTATAATAATGATTTTTCTGAGACATCGAATGCTGTAAAGTAAACCAAGAAGGTACATTACTAAGAACTTGTCAAGGACCTCGCTGTTGGAGATAAAAATGGAAGCTTGCAACTTTTATATCTTTGTTTTTAATGAATCTTTTCAAATCATTAGGCAATTTCCAGTGAATTAATTCTGGAAAAGTCATCAGAGTTACCTCTGTGTTCTACACATTTAAGAGATGCCATAGAGTTTACTTTCAGAGCAAAGAGACAAAATGCTCTACTGAGTAACAGCAAAGCATCTGCACAGTGCATGGGAATGCTGTGCCAGGAGAGAGACACGTATAATTGTAATCAAGCTATGTGCTGTCTGGACTAATTACCTAAAGATGGGACTTCTTTCCCCATCTTAGTTTGTGCTGCTGTAGCTTTGGTTTAAAAGCCGACTTGGTCACATCAGACAGGAGTAGATGTCTTTATCTACACCAGATCTATTTTAACAATGTTTCAGCGCTTAGGGATTTAGGAATAAATGGAACTTATGAATGTAAAATTCTGCCTCACTTTGGAAAAGGGACTTTTCTAAACTGTTCCAGATGATTCTGAAGGTTACTCTACTTTTTCTATCTGAAGACATTTGTGAAAGGATAGGATATTGATACACAAGAGAAGGCACTTGAAAAGTCTTCTGGGGAATTGTATTCATCTTCTTTCCATAAGATTTGTTGTTCTGGCCGATTCAAAAATGTTTCTTCTGATCAGGTTATTCTTACTCTTTTTGCATACAGTTAGAACTTCAGGTATTTACATTATTTTGATCAGATTTGTACGGCTACCACAAGAGTGACAGTCAGGGGATATATGTGAAAATGCAGTTATTTTGTTGTTTTTCTGGTTCTCCTTTTAGGCTGGAATGGAAGATGTTAGCAACTATTCCCCCTTCAAACAAAAAAAATTAGGAACTAGTTGGCTTGAGACCTGAAATAGTGAGGGAGGCTCCTATCTTGAAATATCTCTCAGCACTTATCAGCCCATCCTTTTGGAGGATGGAGATTCCAAGCCACCGCAGCCTGTCCACAGGGGTGGCCTTTGTGCAGAAGATGGGTACAGCCAGTGAGGGGGAGAGAAATGCGACTTTCACATCTGCTCCCCAACCCAAGAGCCTGATTAGCGTCTGCATTCCTTTCCCCGGATAAACAGAGAACCAAATGGCTTGCAGATCTCCTGAAACTCTTCTTTCCCTGTCCAAAGCCGTCTCTATCCTCTTCCTTAGGCCTCCATAGGGTAAGATTCAGTGACTGTTGAAGAGACCACAGGTGCCACCTATGACTTCTTTTTCATGGTCACAGCAGGAAGGGACAGGAACTGAGCCCCTTTGGATGGAAAAGCTGGGAAATGATTTCAAGGTGGCTGAGCCAGTGTAAAGCTTGCTGACCAGGAGCCAGTTTGGCTAGCACATCGTCAGCGTATCTCTAATTCACATCACGTGATTCAGAATTGTGTAGAGTTATTTTTTTTTCCCAGCTGTAATTACTTTTATTGTTGTTTCGCAGCCAACAGAACTAAATGTATTGGCAGTATCTGGGCAACATAGCTGCCAGTGCTCTTTGTCTTGACACAAACACAGCATTATTATTCACAACAAAGCACTTGTGATGTTGTTATCAGACTGGTAGCACTCCTTTAATAGTTAGGGACTTCAAGCAGTTAATCTAGAATGAACTGGATTATATTCTTTCCTCCCACTTTATCCCCTTCAGAATCTGGTGGTTATTGTTCTCCTGGTTTAGGGTAGCTCACCCTCAATGGGAGGGAACAAGGAGCCAAGTGTTTCTCTTGAGAAGAGTATTGTCATCCAGGCCTCTGTGTTACAGTGGAAAATACCTTGTAAGTGTGTCTGTTGAAAACCTCTCTTAATTATGTAGTCTTGTTGGTAGCAAATAGGAGGTTAATGAGTATCTCAACAGGTATTGTGAAGCCCTCTTTAGCTGCTAATGTTTCTAGTGGAAATACTGTATATTGTACCTGGTTGCAGGGTAAAGTATAGCATACTCATCCAGCAATGGTAATTATGGTATCCTGTTCCATCATTATAATCTGAATAGGATAGCACATTCAGAGTTTTTCATTCATTTAAAGCAGTAATAACTGCTTTGTAGAGATCTGGATGACTGAGGTACATCTATGCATTAAAGAGCTTATCTTGGGGTCGTCAACAATTTTTAAGCAAACTCACTTCTTTTAGGAAATATACTGTTCACAGGCACAATTTTTCTCCTGTGTTTGTGGACGATTCACTGTACAGTTTTGTCTTGCCAGCTGTATCTTTGAATACTTAGACAATGTACGGCTGAGTTCCTGAGAAGTGTCAAAAGGCAACACCAAGCACAGCGATAACCAGGCAGGCAAATTTCTCATCCCTTTGACAAAAGGGTCTGCCCAACGTACTAACGGGTCCCTCAGTGGGTGGGAAGGAAAGCGGGCGATTCTTGAGCCCAGCTGACGTGGCTTTGCAGCTGCTCACAAGGAGATGTGCTGCTCTGACAGCTCAGGGAACTCCCCGGAGCATTTTGCATCCCTCGAGCCCAAGGACTTGTGATCCTCCTAGTGTGACCTTGGTCTTGGCACCACCAGCAGCCACTGGTCCTGCTACTGGACCTTCCTCCTTGTGCTCAGAGAGCTCATAGTGTTTGAAGTCAGACAGGGAATAAGTCCATGTCTGAAATAAGAAAAAGAAGGTAGGATCTATTCCTGGTGATACCTCCCAAGCCGCTTTGCTGTTCTAACCATTAATATTGAATAGGTTCAGAACTTACTCCTTTGCTACCAACAAAAGTAGGACGTTCCAGCTTTTTCTAGGATATTGCTTCTACTTTTCTACACAGCTAATTGCCACAAACCTTATTTTCGTGTTGATCAGTATTTATTGTTGCTGTAAAATAGCGTATGTTGTAGTGTTCGTCTTATCAATGCAAAGTGATAAAAAGCATCCTCCAATTAACTCCTCTTTAGGGAAAGAAAATAAAAACACAGTGTCTCAGTAGGTGTTGGAGAAAAAAGCATGTCCAAATATTATTACTTATTTGAAGTGAATGACTTTAGAAATACAGAGTAATTCAGTAAAACCTATGCAATATTTTTTTTGCCATACATAGACCCGATAATTATAGTATAGAGTTTATTCATTTAATTTGGACTAATTTAGAAAGTGAAATATATAATGGTGCAACTGCTTTGTTCTTTTTCTAATAAAAGGTAGGAGCTTTTGAGTGTTATTAGACTGAGATAAGCTAGGCTTCTTTATAGCACAATTTTGTATGTCTGAACTAGCAAAAGCCTTTGAAGTCCTATGAATCTTTCTGCTTGTTAATTCTTCCATTTGTTTGATTTTTGGTACAAAGAAAATGAAAGAATATGATGAGATTATGGCATTTTAAGTCAATATTTATTAAAAAATCAATCTCGATGAAAATCTGCCCATCCCTCTAATTAGATGAGGCAACTTGAGGTTGATTTTTAATTGCAAAAGTAATTACATGGAGCAGATAGCCAGTGACATTTGATTATCTAGGTGATTGATTAAAAAGCCTAGCTCACAGAGCAGATTGTCAGCCAGGGGAATCGAGACAAAAGAGCAAATTAAAAAAGTTGTCCTGTTAGTAATCACAAAATTCAAGGATGAAATTACAAAGCTAAACACCTCCAATCCACCTCATCTTCATCACTCAAATGTCTGCAGCATGCTTGAGCTCAAAAAGGAGCGATAAAGAAACGGATTACTTTTGAAAGGAGGAAGTATTCGGGAAATATAAAATAGAAAGAACAAAAGCACTGCTGAGAATAGGGACTTCAAGCACACAAGCAAAGAAATAAAAATTTCTCTTAATTATGACAGAGTTCATTTTGCCTATGCTCTTATAAAAGCTCATTAAAACCAAGCAGGGTTAGTCAAATTAAATATATTGGGAAACAAAATATATTTTTAGCAACACATCTTAATGATTATTCAAGAATCTGGTCTAGATTATCCCTTCCTCCTCCAGTGTATGTATTTTACAGTGGATGTTCATTTAATTTTCTAATACTTTGGATTTATTTAATGTCACTTGAGTAGATTGCATTCGGAAATTGATGTCTTGCAGTAAAGGATGTTACAAAATGTTTGTGAAATTCATATATAAGATAACATGAATAAAGCAGAAAACAGAAGGAGGATTATGTTCGCTTATAGTATCCCATTTTATTTTTAATTTTATGATGCTTACCTCTTTGGGCTATACTATTTTTGGAAGTTGGTCCAATGAGTTGATGAGCTACAAATCCTAAACTGTGAAACATCCTTAAACCAGAACATTTTGATGTATGTAGCACCATGATGTATAGCATGCTTCCATTGACTCTGGAGGCTTTGGATCAAGTCCAGTGTGTGCTTTTTTATTATTTTTTTTTTTTTTTACCGTGACAAAGTACTGTTGTGTTTTATCTGAATTATCAGATTGTGTTGGCTAAATGGTCTTTGGCAGAACCATTTCAGTCAGCTCAAAATGGCATTTAAGCCTGAAACTCATTCATGAAAAATAACTGCATTTTCTGAAACATCACGTGACTTCTTGATATCACTTTTCTGTCATTTATACAAGTGTCTGTCATTTTCTGTACCACAGGTGCATAAAAGGTGGTTCGATAGTGAGGGGTGAGACTGAATAGCAATTATTCTTTAATTTGAAACAGAAACATGTGCAGATAATATTGTAATCTGTTTTATTGGAATAAAACAACCCAGAAAAGAGAAGGGCAGTGAAATTGTTGTAAGCATCCCGTCCACGGTCAGTTAACGTCCAGCCTGTCAGCCCTCAAAGTCCTGCAGAGCTCAAGGGCACCTGATAGCAACTGATAGCAAGTGGTGGATTTACCATGGGGGTGTCAGCATCAGGCCCTTCGTCTCTTGTCTCGCAGTCATTCAGTGAAATCTTGGTGATTTAGTTACTAATTCCACGGAAACAACCCGATTTTCTTCTTCCATAGCTTTGTCACTGAGAAAAAAGAAATTATTACTAGACTGTTGGATTTGTTAAATGCCAGGTTTGTATTGTTCTTTTGCGAGGTTCTGTTACCTGTCGCCCATCAAAATGTAATCTGACAAAGAGTAAAAAAAAAAAAAAAATCAATTGATTAAAGGTGCTTCTTGCGTATTACAACACTGTATATTTTTCCAGGTTCCTGATGAGCCTTTTACATAAAAGTGACACAGAGATGGATGTAGGCCTTGGTGTGTTCCTAGCTGCCTGACTTGGAAAAAAACGATAGATAGATAGATAGATAGATAGATAGATAGATAGATAGATAGATAGATAGATATACAAAAAATTGCAGGAAAGACAAATTATTACACAATGAGAGGGTCCAGTCAGTTGTGGAAATGTGTAATTGGCAACCTCGATAGAGCAATTTGAATAGAATAGCACCGTAGAGAATCAGTATCCATTTTCGGTATAACAACATGTGTAAGGGTGTGTTGGGTAGTTTGTAAACATTACAACAACATTCTTTGTTTCTCTTTCAGCATTTTTAGGAAGGGGGGTGAAATCGGCAGAAATAATTTTCTACAAGAGCAACTGCCTCATTGTTTAACAAACAAAATGTCAAAAAATTTACAGATTTGGGTCATTTCAAAGCTTTCTGCAGACAATTTCACCTCCCTCCTATTTCAGAAACTTAAAGCAAAGTTACAGAATAAACTCAACCTTGCATATTACAGCTTTGTTAAGTCTAATACTAATTCCTCCATCTATAATGTTTACAGTTTATGTATCATTTGAGAGATGATGTCTTTGTTCACAAGCTAAATATTCTTTACATCACTATATTTACAATTGTTGGCTTATTTTCTCACATGGCATCTACTTCACAAAAATGGGCTCTGTTGTATGGACACGGAACCCTCATCCCAGTTTTCCAAAACAGCTGCTAATATCTATGATTCTTTTGATCCACTTTCAGTCCTTCTCAGTCTGGGTACCTCTATTTTTGCTTCTGCGTGCCTTAAACAAGAAATTCAGATGTTGGTAATTAACTGGAGTTCCCCTGCTGCCAGCCCCAAATCAGTTCCAAAAAGCCCTGTATATTGCTACTTCTGCATTTGTTAACAATGTCCAGACAACAGGTCTGCAATTAGATTCCCATCTGTTAGGCTGAGCACTTAGCACAGCCAACGGATGCAAATGAACTTGTGTCCCTCAGTGGAGTGGATCCCCAACTAGCAGTGTTAGCGTGGAAAAGAAATTTAGCAGTAAATGACAGGGAAGGAGACAGGCTTTTAATAATACAGCAGCCCTAAAGTGTTTACATGAAAACAATAAAATACTGTTGATAAATATGATGGTTACTCCAACAAATGAGAAAATATATTCAAGTATTCTACTGTTTTCCTCAATGTTTTGAATGCTGCGTTAGATTCAGGGGGCAGATGCCAACTTTAAGTGTTAGGTATAGTGCTTACTGCACAAAGTAATGCTACTCAGTGATCTGAATGGTAGAATTCTGCACCAGTTATTGCTTGAGACTCTTGAAGGAATTCTCCAAAATATTAGACATTTTCATGGGATAAAATGGAAAAGGCAGACAGATGCATTTTTAGAAATTCTTGTGTTTAATCTCAAATTGCAATTTTGTATCAGTTCTAACAGTGTTATAATAAGGGATAATCCTACCAAGTCCATAGGCTGTGTGTTGGAGGATTAGCTAAAGCTTGCATATTTAAATGTTTCATTTTCTACTGGAATGTCTATAAAACAGACAGTAAAACCCACTTAAACTAATACCTGTTGAAGGGCTAAAACAGTAAGGAAAAAACCCTCTGTGCGAACTCAGATTTTCTTTAAGTATTCATTGTATTACTCTCTTGCCATTTCAGACTTTGCAAATCAAAAAATAAATATTCTGTATAGTACATGAATATAGAGTTTAAAAGGCTTTTTTCGTATGCATTAAAATGTAATAGTCTAGTGTAAAATGAGTTTACATGTTTATATTAATTTCTTTCAACAATATTTATAGCTTAGAACAAACACAATCCTAAGCTAATAGTAGAAGATGCATTTCTAAAGTAATGCTTGCAATTATTCTGCTGCCTTAGTAAAAGGAGAGAACATTTCTACATTATAAAAACAGGAGAATGGTTTTTGGCGGAGTTTATTATGTACAGAGTTCAAATTTACACAGGTTAGTTTTTGTTGTGGCTTTTTTCTCTTTGGAAGTGGTAATGAGCATTTCAAACTGTGTTGTGGCTGTTTTCAGTGAGTTTTTTCCTAGCTGTCTGTGGGATCTGGACCGCACAACGCATTTCTTACTCAAGCAAAAAATACTAGGATGACAGTCTCAATGACAGCAAAACAATTGGCAATATTAAAATTTAAATAATAATAATTAAAAAAGCTTCTAGGGTAACCATCAACATATTATTTGTGAGATTGGGTTTTCATTGTTCTGCTTGCCAGATGTAATGAGGCCATTCATGCCCCCAGCATCTTTACACCCAAGGAAGATAAAGGGGTATGGAGATCTGCTCCAGAGCACAGAGCAACAACCTGGCAGAGTGGAAATGGGAATATTCACATTCCATGTTGCCAGTGTGGAGCAACGCACTGGCCACCAGTTGTGCCGGTAAAGCACATTGTCGCTTCATAAAGCAACTTGGGTTTCTGGGTATACGGAAGAGTTAGAAGTCATCAGAATGACTTGTTGGTTCACAGTTAGAGCTTTGCATTGCCAGGCAAGTCCACTAAGTCATCTTTATGGCTGCAGGTTCTGCAAATAGTGTTGTTGTGGAGAGGAGAGGGAGCTGTGATGGTGGCGGGCTGGTGAGGAGCAGTGTCAGCTGGGCTGGAGCAGAGCACGGTCTCGCTTGTCTGCTTGGGGCAAGGTGGCAACCTGCCTGTTGGAAAGATGTGCCCTGCTCTGCAGAAACAAGTGTGACTTTTGCATTGAATAAAAGTAAATGGACTTAGAGGGGTTTTTTTGGGCCCTTTGAGAAAAGTTGCAGCCATTTGTTCCAGCCTCGCTAACACTGCAGGATCACTCAGGATGAGATGTCTGCTGCTTGTCACCATGACAAAAGTGCAGATCTTTGCCTCCGTGGGATTTGACTTTTCAGGGTCTGACAGGAGATGTGTGGGATCAGAATTCCCTGCCAGGCAAGCTGTTGGTCCAAGTGTACTACAGACAGGGTGGGAGCTTGTGATTGCCTGGTCTTTAGCCTGCTAATCTTCCAGATTAGTCTATGCTTTCTCCCCTGGGGGATAGAAGGCCATCAGCAGAAAACAAGAGCAATCCATTGCTCTTTCACTGACAATAAACAGAGAGTGACAACAGCTAGAGTCCTTGTTGCAGTGCTGGTGGGATCTGTGAGTGTATGTGAATATGGTGCTTAAGTCAGTCACATTTTTCTTTCTACTCTTAAATAGAAAATTACTTTTATATGCAAGTGATGGAGAGACTGCATGTGGGAAAGAGGGACTACAGGAGTGCACAGGTGCATGAAGAGGTTTTTTTAGCAGGAAAAGTTTGGTCTGATGCTTCTATACTTGCCCTACGCTATGCTGTTATGCCACTAGTATCTCGTCTCAGCAGTAAACTGGGGACATCCTCTGGTCCTTGTGCTTTGAAGGGAGCATTGCTTTAGGTAGACACATGTAGGGTGGCACAGCTCCCGTGGCTCGGGGGGCATTACGTGCTCAGACAGCTGGCAGCGAGGTGGTACAAGGATCCTCTGCTGTCAGGTGAAGCGAAGGAGCAGCGACAGGAGTGAAGCCTTGGGCTGGGTCTGGTGGTGGCTGTAGGACATGAGGACAGCGAGTTCTACCATCCCAGCTGCTGCCTCATGGCCAGAGAAATGCTCGTGGGCATGGCTGGGAGCACAGATACTGCTGGGCTTGGAACGAGGACCTCACAGCTTTACTTATGCTGTCAGACAATATGTAACTCTTTCTGCCTTCTAAATCAGAAACTGGCAGCTCCACACCATCCTAATCATTGGTACTTTCTCTGGGTCTCTTTTGTCTATTGCTTTGCTTGGTTTACAGGTTGGTCTCCCATGGAACAGCCTCTTCTACCAAGAGCAGCCATGTGTTTGTGACCAGGACTCAGGTTTTTGGTGTGTGGTTCTTGCTATGACATGAATACTTAGGGGAGTTTGAATGAGTGCAGATTTGCTCCTTGCCTCCTTAGCTTGCACACAGGCTCACAGACTTATAACTCCTGTGTCCTTGCTGGGACAGCAAACTCCTGCAGTACAAGTGACAATTAGCTACTTAATCTGCACATGTTTTCCAGAAGTAGTGTTTTCTCACCACATGTGACCACTATTTTTGCATTCTTGATTTCTTGTCTTTGAATTCTTCTACTTCCACAGATTTTTCTTTTATATCTTTGTGTTGTTTAATTACTTTTTAAAGAATTTATATGCAGGCTTTCCCCCTTTAATAACAAGCACTTCAAGTTCTCCAGTGCAACGTCCACCAGCTAGCTTCTTCTTTCGCTTGCATTGTTATTACCTGGAGGTAGGTCTAATAACAGGAGTACAGCATCAATGTCCTGCATTCAAGCAAGGAAATTAACCTATAAATGCATTCTTTCATTACACAACTTGTGGGGGCAAGGGGCAGAGGTCATTTAACTCACACAGTGATCACATTGTCATCAGCATAGAATACTATTATCTCAGTAGGTTATACCTAATCCTACCAATAATGTTTTCACTGGCCTAATTTTTCTAGTAAAAAAAAAATTGATGAGGTAACAAAAATGGGTCAAAAGAACCGATTTAATGAACACCAACTAATCAGCATGGCTAGAGTTTGTTGGAAGAAGTGTAGGCAATTTTTGCTCCATTCCCACTGGAAATACACCTACCAGCCCTTTGAAATCTGTTACTAACGTTTATTCTTTCGCTTGTTTTGTGGCACGGAAGACAGCTTGGCTTTTGGCATCAATTTGTTATTGCGTATCTTCCTGCTTGCTTCCTGTCAAAAAGGTTATGTCCACTATGATATCAAAGGGGTGACTGCAGCCTGTTTAGACATGGCTGTAGGATTTGGATGAGTGGCTCAAGAACTGGTAGGAACCCAGTTATTTTGATGTGAGGTGCAGGTTACAAAATGCTCTAACCTGAGTGGGCACTGAGCCCTTCTGCTAATATGTTGCTGCTTTGTTTTCCTCTCTGAGCATGAAACACTAACATTTTGGAGACTATTTAGTTATGCGGGGGCAGGAACAGAGGTCATGGGGCTACATTAGTTATACCTCCAAATATCTTGATAGTAAAAGTTCCACCCAGAATGGGCTGTGCTTTGACACACCAGAAGTGCTTAGCCTCAAATACAGCGTGTAGGGGATTCAGGCTGTATTGGACCACTTTTAGTTTGATAGGAGTTTGTTTTCAGGCAGTTGGATTTGCTCAGTCTTTGGTAAGCGAGTGTTTTTCTCTGCAGTGGGACGTTGCTTCGGGACGAGCTGTGTATTTATTCTGTCTGCTCCGTGATCTCGGTGTGTGCCCTGCAGGTACTACAGCCTTCCTGCACACTGGTGTGTGCTGTAACTGTAGCACACTGTTATCAAATAATCATTATAATTATCATCTGTAAGTAGTCCAAAATAATCTGATTGTTATAAAAGAGAGGATGGGAGAGAGTCTAGGAAGACAACATAAACATAGGTGGCATCTGCGAGAGGAGTTCACGTGTGACACCGGTGGCGTGGGAGCCATAGGAAGACTCTGGTTTCTGGCCTGAACAAAAAAAGGGAAAGAAAAAAGAAAAAAATGAATATTTTTACTTTTCTGGTTTATTTGCCCTTTGATAGCTCCTATCATGTTGACAAAGAGAGCTTCTACCCGCACTAGGTGCTTATTATTGCTAAACTGCTGTTGAAACACTCTGGAAATTCATTTACAATCTCTCTCACATTCTCTTTCACATTGGGAATCAATATTTGAGCATGACTGCCACCTCCAGAAGTAACCCACAGTACCAGCTCCCTTCAAATACTTTTTACATCAAGCGTTGCCCCCTGGCACGTACCCTTTCCCCAAGCCCTGCTCCAGCCAGGCTCCGCTGGTCTGTGGTCAAAGTGTTAGGCAGCAGTTTTTATTAACTGTAATAACAATATTGCAGAGATGGCCAATTTAAACTGAAGTCCTAGCACAGCCCTACATTTCACAGCTGATTCATATTGACGAGCGCTGCTTACCCTGTGAACTCCAAGCTGCTGGAATGAGCAGAACAGCTGCGGTTTTCTTTCAAGTTACAGGATCCAAAGGCAGCAGTAATTGTTTTTGAAATGTTTCTTTTCATTATTATTAAATAAGTTCATTGTATATGTTGAAACCTGGCTCATTCCTGCTCTGATTCGCTTCCCTTTTCATGCCAGGCCCAGAGTGAGGGAACAGTGTGTGTGTTTTGGATTGCTTCTAAGCCATAATAAAAATATCCTTTCTGCAGGGAGAGGGTGCCATCTCTGCCATTGCCTCAGAAATGTGTAGTCCATAATTAGTCGGGATTTCCAGCTCAGAGTGCTAAATGGAAGAGACAGGCCGAACAAGAAACCCAACAAAATAACTAGATTTTTATTAAGCTAACATAAAAGTGCAGAAATATGTTAGTCATATATCATGACAGGTTCTAGCCCAGTCTTTATGTGTGTATTGGCACAGGGAATCAAAGCCTGTTTGAAAAGATGTGCTTACAAAGTAAGGCACTTTACCGACTGTCAGGAACTGCTTTGAAACACATCCTTACCTCTAGATGCTATTTACCTTCAGGATGTACACTGTATAGGCTCTCTGCAGCTGAAAGGCCCCAGGCTTGAGTAGCAGCAGTTGCTGTATCTTCCAAAAAGCCCTTGTAAATTATCACATATGTGCCTTGCAGCAGCGACCTGTTTGCTCAGCAGGCAAACACAATGCAGCAGCATTATTAAATTTCCATGAAGTTTACCAAATTTGCAGGATCAGTAGGGTGGACCCAACAGGGAAGCTCTCCTACTGCCTACAGCACCTTTAAAGCAGCTGATGGTGCCGCTGATACTTTGCATTCTGCTGTTCCTCTGCTGCTGTAGCCATCTACTTAATCTCCACAGCAAAGATTAGTTTATTCGATTAAGTTCGTTCCCTATAGACCATCCCTGTAGCTCCTTGGAAGGCATCACGACTGTGTGTCTCCAACCTTTTACCAGCTAAAAAGATTCAATAAAGTAATCTTTTCCCCCTCCTTTTATATGATTGGAAAATAAATTGAAAATGAATTTCAGTTATTGCCTGTGTTTTAAATATGAGATAAAGGTCAGCCCCCTCTAGCTATCTCCATAGATGGAGATTAACACAAGCATGTTCCATTATAAAATCATATAGCAGTTTTGTAAATCTGTCAAGTCATCTACAAATAAATAATTAGTCTGTTAGATTTTGAAATCAATAAACAATGACTTTTCAGTCCTGTGCCTAGAAAGCTTTGCTGGAGTGCTTTAGGCATAGGAGTCCAAATAGCAAAATGTTTGCACTGTATACATTAAGTTGTTCTCTGGATCTGTTTAGATGTCGAAGGTTAATTGAAAATCAGGTGTATGTGCGCTTGTTTTTATTACTTCTTTTTTTTTTTTTTTTTTTTTTTTTAAACTCTACTTAAGGAAAGCCAATTTTAAAGTTGGGTTTTTTTTGTTAAAGCAGTGTGTCAAACAGTCGATGTTCAAAGTGTAAACTTCCCATTTTTCTTTTCATAGTTAGCTACGGCGAGACGGTGACTGGGAATGTTTGTAAGGCAACATTCATAGACATATTTATACAAGGCATGTGTTCACCGTTTGTCATCACTGTCACAGAACATGATTTCCCGGGTCAGAAAATTGACTTCAAAGCCTGACCCTGAAGATTTGACTTGCCTGTTTGCTTATTCTGGTTCAAGATGTGATGTCAAAAGCTGTCCTATTAGTGGCACCTTTTCACGTTTAGTTTGCTCAGGTTGATAATAATGATACTGGAAGGACCGCGTTTTGATGTTGAAAGAGATAGGGGAAGCAGCAGTGCTGAAGCGGGTGGTGTTGACAGTAGGGAGATTGGGAAAAGGTATATTAAAATGTGAATATTGCTTCAAGTGAAAATATTCCTTTGTTAGAACGCTGTATGTCATCATGAAATTAATTTGGTTGGTGTATCCTGTTCCTAAATAAGATTGGGTTTTTAATATGGTATAGGCACTGTTTATATACCAGTTGCAAGTATATACATATGTATGGTTTGAATGCAATTTGTAAAGTGGATTAATTAGGATACACTGATTAGAATGGATTACACCATGTGTCTTTAATTAATAATTTTACTACTGGATTTTGATATGCAGAAATTGTTTCTAAGGTCTATTTGCTTTAGAAATAGACTAGTATAATTTTACCTCCAGTTCTCAAAATCAGAACCGCTGCCATTGGTCTCCTGGTTATGTTAGTGTGGCATTGTTACAGGTTGCTGGATATACATAAGGGTCTGTCAGAATCCAGGGTTCTTGAAGAATAATAATTAAAAAAAAATAGATTATTGAAACAACAAGAAGACACTTATGACAGGGTAAATGTCAAGTAAATAACTTAATGCTCATGATTGAGTGTCCTGGGTTTTAACTAATGGTTACCTGTTTATTGATCTTCCCTGTGACCTGGGCCCTGTTCAGGGCACAGGCTTCTGCAGCCCTTCAGCTCCCATTTTCTGTATTCACAAAGGGTTTCACTTGACAGTTGAGAACACTAATGTTAATAATAATTTCATTCCTTATGTTTGCCCGTGGTGTCTGTTCAACTGATCTAGCAGTAAAGCAAGTGGGGTTCCTGGGAAGCGGACGGGTCACATCATGGTTGGGGTCTGCGACTTCAGTATGGCAAATATTCTGATTTTTCAAGTGGTTATTGGTTACAGTTTTTGTACTCTATAGAACTTTACACATAGAATGTAACTGAAGAGCTCAATTTTAATAAGTTTTTGATATAGAGTAGCTATTTCAGAATACTACCACATGCCCAGCAGTAGGGAAAGCAGACCAACTTTTGCCAAAATAGCTAACTTGGTAAGAACGTGTATGTAATTCTGGGCAACGTTTATTTGTCTGTATTTGTTTATGTCTGTGATCTGCAGAATGTGTTCTTTCTGCATGCAGTTTACATTGTGCAAGGAAAACATAAAACAGACCTTTGGCAGCCCTGTGGAAATAGGCAAATTCTGCCAGCTTTTCTTGAAAATAAGTTGCAGCCTCACCAAAAAAATACCACAATGCATGAATATGGATCGCACAGCTGGACCTAGGAGACAAACATCATCAGTCTTAGTGGGGCTTGATGGAATGAAGTTTGACTAATGGTCTCTTTTTCTTGAGGTAGCTGCTTGGTCCATGTAAACATGTTATAATATCACCTAAATCAAGATAATTACTCAGGTATATGTTATCCAAGGATGTTGTATCTTACTGACTTGGCTTGTATTTGTGTTCAGATTTGTACCTACAAAATCTATCGAGAGGCCCAGAGTGTTTAAATGCTGCATTTGTTGCATGAAAGTGTACCTGAGACTAAGTCACAGTCAGTTCTCCTGAATACATTCCTTTAAAAATGACTATTTGAGTAGTAATGTTATTTAAACTGTAAACAGTAAATCTTACAATCTTCATATTATTTGTTCCACCCCTCCCTTTTCAAATGGACAACACATTCTGACACCTTCCCAACGAAGACATGTTTAGGGAGGAGGGGAAAGATGTAGAACGAATTCAGTAAAAAACCCTATTAGGTGTGATACACACTTTAGATGTAATTAGAGAATTTTGTCTTCAAGGAAAGTCACCTTGACTTTAAAAGCTAAACAAGTCCTGAGTGATATGCTAATTATGATGCATCTCTTTGACTAAATGGTTGAATAAGTTTTTAAGCACTCTTCTGGCTTAAATAGTTCACAAGAAGTTCTTCCTTACTGTTCTTTTTTTTCCTACTCTCCCTAAACAGAGTTGGTTGGTCAAGTTGATCTCTTGTTTGAAATTCAATCAAGGGCATTAAAGTGTAAACCAGTTGGAAAAACAAAGAGCTTAGGGAAATCATTTGCTTAAACAACAACAAACAAGCACTGGTAATCTTCTTACAGAAATTAATGAAGGGAAAACCCCCTCAGCTTGGGTGGATAATGATCCTTAGCTATCATGTAACAAGCCTAGAAGGTTTAGGGAGAAGGTGAAAATTAAGAAAGCTGGATTAAACTGAACTTCCAGAGGAACAAAAAGAAATTCAGGATAAAGATCAGTTTTCCCAATTTGAGATTCAAAAGTAGTCCTGAACTGGAAGGAGCTTAATCCTTTATGCAAATCTGGTTTAAAGTTAAGTTTTCATCTCAGAATGTTTTTTACTTCTACTTGCATGGCTAATTTAAATACTTAAAAAATCATTCACACAACTATCTTGTTAATATTTGCTTTACGCAATGAAAGCTTTTTCATCGGGTAGAGCCATAAAACTAGTATATGTAAAAAAAATGGTTACCTTTCTCTTCTCATGATTGTCTTTAAATGCTTATTCTTTACTAATTAATCTCTTCAAATTATTTAACCACAAAATTGAGATCTCTTCACATTAGAGTCCGCCTCAGAGGATATTCATAAGGGACTTCCTGATAACTCAACAAAATTTAATTAGTTTTCTCAGTACCTACATGTTTATCTTTTAGTAATGAAGGGAGCTACCTTCACTTCCACTAAGAAATTGAGCTCGCTTCTGTAACTTCCATTCAACCAGTCCTCACTGAAACAAATAAGCTACTCTTATGTCACATATACTTTTACGAACAAAATATTAATGGATATTTCAGTAAATGTTTTTAGTTATCCTGTCTCCGTTTAATGTGAAAAAAGATCATTGAACATTGCAGTTAGTTCTCCCTTCCTCTCTCTTCTTTTACCAAAAGAAAAGTTGCCTTCTGTTTTTTCCCTTATCTCAAGGCTCATCATTGCTCAGGGCTTGTTTTAAGTCATTGGAAGTGCTGAAAAGAAAAGTGGTGGAAATACATGTTTTGTAACTCTGCTGGGACAGGTGGAACAATTCTCTGTCAAAATATCCCATGAAAGCTTTACTAATTAAATGAAAAAGTGGTGTTTGGGGATCTGGGCAGGGCAGACGCTGGGGGAAGCCAGTTGGCAGTTTCACCCACCCTGAACTCCATCCTCACGCGGTGGAAGCTGTAGGTGGATGCTCATTTAGGCTCCAAGCCCACAGACACTTCCAGGCATACTCAGATTTATGGGACTATTTGCAGTGTGTGGAGTTCACCCCATACCTTTGCAGGAACAGAGTGTGGCTCTTTCTAGCCATAGGTAGCTCACCTCTTTGCAGAGGAATGGTGACTTCAGAAGGTGTAAGAATTTCAGGACATCAGCTGGACAGGTTTGAAACGTACTACACATGGTGTGCAGCCTGCTGAAAAACATTATTTAATCTTGAGGGATGTAGGGCAAGGAGAACAGGTGAAAATTGCCTTTAAAATCAGAGCGGTAATATTAATAATTACTTTAAAGGTTTGTACTGTGCCATCACCTTACCATTAAGCCTGATGTCCTCCTTTCTCAGAAGTTCTTCTGGCTTATTCTCAAATACATTTAAAGTGTTAAGTAACACAAAGTCAATGAAGCTGGTGATACTTTAAAGTTCTTAGAGACTGTTTTATATTTCAGTGCAGATTAGATCAGACTGAGCAGAAGTCACTTCATATGAAATATCCTCGAGTGTGTAATCTATTGATTTAGTTTTGCAGCCTCAATCTAGAATTTAAGTGAGAAGACTGAAAGAAGAATTCCTTCACATTAACTTCACTGAATCTATCTTCATGGCTTGTCAATAATTCCCTATATGAACAGACAGGAAATTGTACACATTTTGAAAGCTTGAGTAGCTATCTAAAATATTCCAATCAAAATCTGTTTATTCCTGTTCTTTCTAAAAGAACTTCCAAGAATATCAGAAGGAAATTTTTTAATTGTGCTGAAAATAATGCCCATATAACTGTTTCCAGAGTTTTTGACTTGCACGAGATTTGCCTTCAGTTGATTCTTAATACAAAATATGCCTTCAACATAGCATTTTTAAGAAGTCGTTTCCCTTTTAACCCTATTCATATAGAAACAGAAGCATGCTAAACCGTGTTTCTTTAAACTGGCATATTTACAGTCCTTATCTGGTCCCCATATCTGCAGCCTTGATCATTTACAAATCTACAAGGCATTTACTCCCTGAATATCCCTTCCCAGTA
The DNA here is from genome assembly GCF_964273445.1 of Streptopelia decaocto. Classification (NCBI taxonomy): domain Eukaryota; kingdom Metazoa; phylum Chordata; class Aves; order Columbiformes; family Columbidae; genus Streptopelia; species Streptopelia decaocto. The sequence goes on along the minus strand of NC_138666.1, from coordinate 4,058,125 downwards.
GGGCAATGCGGGGAGCTGGGGCACAGAGAGTCTCAAGTCCTGGTCCTCAAAGATCTTTAGATGCTTAATATGTTTCTTACAACCAATTAGAAATCTTACTTGTTTTCATTAGGAAACATAACATAACTCATCTTACACTGTCAGAATTGAACATCTTTCATGTCACCATAACTAGACAACAAGACTTATTGAAGCTGACCAAATAACTTCTTGTAAATAGTCTTATTTGGGATTGTATTTGTTGATGAAAGTTCAGAGTTGTCTACCTGCTGAAGGAGTGATCTCTAATGCACCCGTGGAGCTTGGGCTGTTCTGCAGCAGCCAAGGCTGACCGATAAGTAGGGCATGTTGGCTACTGTGATACAGTGAATGCTTTCATACTCATTTTATTGAATCTACGAAGCTTGGCTTTGAGGAACAATCCCAGTAGTCCAGAGGTAGACCGCAGCATCCAGAAGTAGGAGGGATAGCATGTAATAATCTAACCTGTATAAACGTTTCCTGTGCCCATGGCTCAAGCTTGAGAGGAGCTGTTAATATAACCATCAAGGACAATTCGGTAGGTTCTGCTTCAAACTGGGAGGCTATTACCAAAAGGCCTCAGGCTTTCTATAACAAATCTGTCTAATTGAGCAGGAACTCTTGGGTGATTCCTAAAGGCACCTATAATGTTCTAACTGCCATTGTTTTTGCTGGTTATGAGTTAATCCTGTATTTCGCATGGTGCTCCACATGGCAGCTTTCCTGAGTTCATTACTACTGCAGAACTGGCTGATCTGGGTGAGAGATCAAGCTGGAAGGAATCCTCCAAATCTCGTGTTGCTTTGTGGTCAGAGCTGCAGAGGAACAAAATTTAAATAAAAGACCTTTGACTCCAGTTTTCTTGCCGGTATCTGAGTAGCTTATTGTAGGACTGAGAAAGCACCATTGTGTATGTTGTTATAGGCAAAACTCTTCTCTGGGACTTTAAATTGTCCCTGGACATTTGTGGAATCTAGATACCTTTCTGTAAATCAGGACCAGTGGTGTGTTCTCTTTGAGCAAAATGAAGTATATGGTAAAAAAAACCTAATATGTATATGCTTTAGCTATAATTGTAATGTGTAATACACTTAAAATGTGTAATTATTCCGGTTTTACAGATGGGGGAACTGAGGCACAGAAAATAACAAGTCATGTGAGATAACACAAGGGTTTAGTGACAAAGTTGCTCCTTTCTGCTCCTGTAAGCTATGAGAAAGCTGCCCTGTTCTATTTCTTCAGAATAATACATATATAATATTTCCCTAGCATGAATCTCATGTTGTTTTGAGCTTCTTTCATACCTTTATTACCCACTTAAAGGTAGCTAAAAGCACCCTAATTCTATATATACTGCAAATCCATACTTTGGGAGGAATTTTTGAAATATCTTGTATGTCTGATTTTTATGTAAAAAATGGGTTACCATTTAATTCACTTTTACATTTAATAACCTGCGTAGTGCATAACTACGATCGCAGACTGTAACCTCAATTTTTCACATTTATGGGCTTTCTTGTATATTAATCTAATGAAAAGTAAAGATTGGGCAGTTGCATGTAAAACTTCATAAATAATAATGTTTAAGGCTGCTGCGTGAGTTGTGAAAGAAACACTGTTTTTCTCCTTTAACACGAAGCTTTAAGGACTTGATGTCCTGATCAAGAAGGAATGCTTTAATAAGCATCCATGTTAGAGGGTTTGTGCTGTGTAAGCTTGGTACAGACCATATGGGCAAAAAGGCACATTGTGTGGCGACAACTGCCCTGCTTGTCATCCCCAATCATACTTGCTCTAATCCTTGTTTTAATTTACTCTGCTTGTACAGCACCAATCCTGCCAGTGCGGTCCTTAGGGTCCCTTCATTCCTGCCATTTATGACAAGGAATATGCAAAGGCACAATTATTCATCCACTAAGGTGACAGAGAAGGGCTCTGCTTGGGAATATGTTCCCAGACTTGCAGCATCACAATGTCAGTTGTTAAAGCACTTTACAGTCGCAAACAATTCTTGAGAGACTTTTTTTTTTAATAGAAATATTTTTGAACATAGAAGTGCTAAGACTAAATGAATCTTTATTGATTAAGAAGTGCAATGCTGGAAAGTTTTTTGTACATTATGTTCTCCACACTTTGCCTTTTATTCAAATGGCATGTTTTTCATCTTTCCCCTTCCCCTTAATTATTGTGCTTTTATCATTTGTTTAACTTCAGACAAAGGATATTATGTTGAACCACCCTTATTAAGTCTTACAGATTGTATATTGTTTATATTCTGCTATACACCACATTCCTAAACAGACCAAAAAAAAAAGCCAACAAAAAACCCTGAAGTGTAGCATTCAGCCTCTCAAGTCCATGATGTATTTCATTTGCTACGGTCAGAGCAATTTTAACAATGCCTTTCATTTTCTTATAGCCTAAAATGATTTTCTTTCTGTGAGGCCATTCTCCAAAACTTCTCTTCCCCTTTCAGGGTATCATTTGCAATTTAAAGCTAACCTGGTGAGTGTGCTCACAATGGGCTTGCCCATAAAATGGTTCAAGGCCTGCCTGCATGCCTAATGAGGTTGATGTTGAGCTATTTAGCTCTTTGTCCTTCCATAATATCTACTTAATGCAGTTCAATGGGAGTGGATTGTTAGAAGCATTAAAGATTCTATTAAGTCTTTACTAAAGCCACTCTATTCTAGTCCAGCTGTATAGTGGCAAGAGCATTAAATTTGAGAATGTAGTGGGAACAAGGGGCCTGAAAAAGCACCTATAAAAAAGGGACAAATTTCCTAACCAAGTAAGACCACACTCAATTTAAGACCTGTTACTTTTGCATCCAGACCTAAACAGTTTCTCGATGTGCATCTCACAGTTTCTCAATGAACTCTAATGTCCTTTAATGGATGAACAAGGTACAGTTTTAAATATTCATTTATTTCCAAAGCACGTGAGTAGGTTTTTCCTTTGCCGCACTATTGAAAACAAATAACGTTATAATTTTCATCTTGGAGAACCTACCAAATTCTTGCAAAGACCTCCTTCCAGATAATGTTTAAACATGATGAATTTTCCCATTTGCTTAGATACTGTAATGAGATTAATCTGCATTGTGAATTCTGAAATCTCTGCACTTTGGGAGAAGATAAACAAGACTTGTGACAAAAAATATTCATTCAACACATTGTTTTGCTGAAGGGATTGTTTTTTATCAGGGCTGTATGGCGCTAGCCACCAGCATTGAGAAGAGGGAATAAAAAAAAAAAGAAGGGGTAGAATGGCCAGGATTTCACACAGTTGGCATTGACTTGGCTTGAAGAGGCAAGCACTAAGCTGTCTTTTCAACCATAGTAAAAACCCTCCATCTGGCCACCCTAAAACTCTGTTAGCTTGTTCAACTCGCTGTCGGCTGATTGGGCTTTGTGAAGCAGAAGTAACAACATCAATAGTATAAACCCTTGCCACTTGAGAGTATTACATTTCATTTCATGCTTGACTTAATCAAAACTGGGGAAATGAAATTTACACCTTTTTGATGTTCTTTTCCCTGCTGTTTAAGGAGAAGAATCTTAACCCATTTGATCTTCACATGCACCCAATAAATGACCAAATATGCCAAGCTGCCAAAAGCAGACGGCTGCCAGTTGCCAGTTTATGTCAGGTCACTGTGAGAGAGCTTAATGCAGAAGGTCTTGAGTTTCATACCAAATACCTCAATTTACAGTACGGTATTTTGGTTGCAGTGTCAACAATTTAGCTCGCCTCCCCATTAATATTAAACTATTATAAAGAAAGCAAAAATGACATTTTTACTGGAGGGAAATATGTTAGCAGGCGGCTGTTACGTGACAGTCAGGAGAGAGTGACAGAGATGAAATGAAGCTGGGTTTGAATTGCTTCTTCAAACCCTTGACATGTGTTCCTTTCTTTTCTGGCTCTGATCTACACGATATACATAGTTGTTGTTGTTGTTTTTCCTGCTAATAACAAGACAGTGCAGTGCAGGATTAGAGATTGAGTGAGTGAAAAATGGGACTGGTGATAACATTTTCCCTGCGCCTGGGGGGAGGCTCATTAAGCAGGAGATCAGATCGCTACCAAACTACATACATACATAAAATCAACAACTAACAAAGTTCTCTCTCGCTGCTTGCTGATGGAGAAAGCTTTTGATTCAGCAAACGTGGGCTTGGGAAGAGGCTTTGATGCTTGCCTTGCTGCCCAGTGTCAGCGCCTTCTTGGGTTCCATGACCAACCCAGAGCCATGGGGCAGGTTGGTGAGATCTTTTCCCCACCTGCGCTGGGCTGGACCCACAGGGAAAATATCACAAACATAACACATATCTGCTATCACCATCCTGCTCTCTTAAAAGACCTTTTGCCTTTTGTCAAGGGCCCTCATTTATGACTTGATGAAAACATTGGTAATAGATCATCAAGTACTGATACATTCTGAGGGACAATATCCCATTTGTTAAATATAAATTAACGTTAACACAGATCCCCCGTCGCAAAAAGGCAAAGGGTTTTGACACCTTTTCAGCAGGACAGGACGGGCCCCAGCAAAGAAAGCCAAGGGCCTGTAAAGGAACTTGTCCCGAATGGTGATCCTCGGGCTCTTGTGTGACAAGGTACATAGTTTCTATTCAGGAACAGGCAGATTATCGGTTACTATAGTTTCCCTAATGCTCAAATGGAGCTAAGGCCTAAGCTGAACAGAATAGGTTAAAAGGTGCCGATGTTTGGGCCTGTGAAACCACATGTTGAGAGTCAGAGACCAAACAAAACAAAGAGCACATCTCTCTGGTCTTTGATGTCTTCTCTGAGGGATGCGGAGTGAGAAAAATGCGGCCGTGGCCCCGTGCCCAGAGCCAACCGGCCCGGGACAAAGCGCCGACGTGGGTGCCTGACGGGGCACCCCAGTCCTCCAGGGGTGCACCCCAATCCTCCACGGGTGTACCCCAATCCTCCACAGGTTCCCCTCAACCCTCCATGCCAAGCAGGCTGTTCGGGAAAACACCAGAGACCATCACCGCCTGTCGCGGGAAACCCTTGTAACCACGGACATTTATTCTCCCATTTTTCCCTCCTGCAAGACACGCGCTGTGGTCTCAAAGACAAACAAACTCGGGACCCTTGAAGTACTAAGTTTAACTAGAATTAATTTGCTGTTTTCTGCATGTGTTTCCTGTTAGTGCGTCCGTTAGTATTCCGTTTGTGTTGCGTGCTTTAAAAACTCTTTGCAGTGCTTCAGCTAACAGCTTTTTATTTCAGTGCTTGCCTCAGTGTCTGCTTTGAATCCGCTGTGGAGCTGGTGCCACGGCTGCTCTGCGCTTCATGCATGAATCACTGATTCTGCTCTTTTTCCATTTGTGAGGATACAGTGTTTTCAAACAATTCGTATTCACCACAAAAATGTTCCATGTATGATATCCCCTGATAGCACAAGCAACGCTTTTGCATTTTTCATAAGCAAGATTAAAATACCTGCTACTTGCGCTCATGGTGTAGGTTTCTCCATTCTGTTGAAACTCGGTTTAGTATTTTAATTTTTTATTAAAACTCTTGTAAGCAAGATGAATGTGCATCGGCACTAAAGGGAGACTGCCAGCTTTGATAGGTTATATTGCCACAATTTGCTGCTGCTCTTTAAGTATTCCACTACTCGAGATCCAAGTATTATGCAAAGCAAAATTAATCAGCACCTGCATCTTTTAAAATAATAGAATTCATGAATTCTAAAGTTTTATCAGTGTTATTGTAATTCTGATTGTCGTCGGTTCTTTATACCATTATAGAAAAATATCTAATTGTAACAACTGTATTCCTATAGTGAACATATTACTTGAATTCAAACCCTAACAATGGCAATAGGATAACTGTCCTTGAATTTGAGCCTTTTGTGATACATCAATAGGCTTACAATGTGCTGAATTAGCAGGCATATTAATGGGCAGATGCAGCACCAGCCCATTCTTTTTACCCAAATCTTCTTATGCAAATACCCCATGAATCCAGTTCAAAGAGCTAGCTTTAAAATGAGCTTCTACACACATTCAGATGGGCCCTTTCACAACTGGCAATGGGACTTAGATAGAAAGTGACATGAGAAAAGTTTAGACACTTGTTTTTATAACTGAACATGATCTTGTTATCATAATCTGATACTGGTAACTGGCATGGTCTGGTTGTAGAATTTTAAGCCTTTAACAGAGGGAGATAATCTAGGCCTTTGTGTGACAATGTACTGAATCCTGCACTTGGTGAAAGCTATCAACGAGAATCGCAGTTCATGCTTTTTCAAACAAAACTTTTTCATGGTAAAAGCTTTTATCCTATGATAATTACTTAACTGATTGTAGCGGTGCCTTTAACGTTAGTGGGCTCATAACAAGGGCACATAAAAAAGGTTGCGTTATTTTAGAATAAATAAATTATCAAATAAACAGGTTTTGTTTGCTTGTTGAACTAAATGGTAATGAGGTCATTATTAAAAATGCTAATGTAGAGCAGCATGGCTAGTAAAAGTTAATGTATTTTGTGATCCTTCTTTGTTTGCTGTTTCTTGTGATTATTTCTCATCGACAGCATCTGGGTGAGAGTGTTTTAAATGATTTAATTGCAAATTTAGGAAAACCTGCCCAAGGAAAAGAAAGGGAATAATTTTACTAAATCTTTGATGTTGAAGCCCCTTCCTTTAAGGTTTTTTTTTTAATTTGCCTGCCATTTTAATGAAAACCTATGGTTTTCTAGGTGTTGGTTTGGATTTTTTTTAAACTGTTTATTTTGAGAAGCCCAGAAGACTATGAGAAGGAATTTTGTGTTGATATTTCCCATACATGCTGGCCAAGTTTCATTAAAGCAATGATTCCTACAGAATATCCTATAGGAAGTGTAAAGACAACTGAGAATCGATTCTCAGCTGGAGCAAATTGGCATAACTAATTGACTTCTGTGGATCTGGTCCACACTGTGTTTCAGCCTTGGCCAGCGTGTGGAGTTGATAGATGTAGATAATTTAAACTACATGAGTTTATTGTAAAAAATGAGAGGAGGAATAATCTGTTCTTATATCACTACATTTAGAGAATCACAATGTGTATTAGACTAGCCCTGTAGAGTATTATTGATTGGTTTATTCTTTGCATTTTTTTCTCTGAAATTAATATTTATAGTGTGTTCTGAAGCATTAATGAGGTGATTCTTATGCCGAGATCCTTAGTGCAATAGGTGAACATAAAAGCAAGCATCTCTCGTAAGCAGTTATTTTTCAGAGCAATACTACAGTTTCATACTGGTAAAAATATTATGGGTTGTTCTTGATAACATTCATGGGGGAATGCTTTATTAAGATTTAATGGTAGTTCTACTAAGTCGTCTTCTGGACATTTTGTGTTTCAGCATTAAATAAGCAGCATTATTTAGAGGCGTGAGTACATTTGGCGAATGCTTTTGTTTTTAGTATTGTTTTCTATATACTATAAACCCACAACAACAAACTTAAGTGCTGAAAGAATGTGTTACATTAATGTATGGGTACAGAGAGGGCCTAATTCTGAACTCAGGAGTACGTAAGTAGACCCTTTCTATCTCAGAAATATAATCCATCACCATTGATCCTGTTGAGTCATTATTACCTTACCTGCAATAAATTTCATCTTTCAAATCAACATATTGCTTATCAGAAAATATAGTGAAATGAAAAGTAACTGCTTAAATCTCTCAGCTTTTCTTATGTTCCTGCATTTTTTTGTTTTGTTTTGTAGATGAAGCTGAAGTGATAAAGTGAAGTTTTGGCTGTATCTGGGAATGGAAATGGAGCGTGGAAGAATGGAAAAAGGCATGGAAGGAAATCAGTGTCGGAGAACCACTGAAATGATGAAGTGTCACAGGTGATGCAGGAGAGGAACATAAGTGGGGTAGAACAGTAAAATGCCTGGAGGGCAAACTGCATGGTAGGGCAGTAGAAGGAGAGAGAGATGGGGAGTCATCTAGAACATCAGTATCAGACTGTCAAACTGTATGATACGTAAAAGAGAAAAGGAAAATTCAGTGTAAATTAGTGGCAGATAACATCATCCAGGCGGTAGAACAAAGGAAAAGGAGGTCCAGCCTCTGTTTGCTGTTAAGGAAATAATTTTAAGTTTTTGAGCCTCATTTTACCAGTCTGTAAAATGGGGACAGTAATAGCAGCTCTTTGGGGACTCAGAATCAAAATTCTCAAGAACCTGTAACCTACTAGTACCTGTTGTTTTACTACAGTTCACCAATCAGGTGCTCACATTTCGTAATGTCAACAGTAACAAAAAGCAAGGAAAAGCATGTTGTACCAACTAAATTAATTTGAATGAGTTTCAGTCTCATTTGTGTGTGCTCTGCTTCAACAGACAGAAAAACAGACTTGAGTGGGGAGAAGACAACAACGGATTGTTTTGGTTTTCAAATTTATTTCATCATAAGTATAGTGGCCGTGAACATGGTTTTGTATAGGAAAGCAGAATCTAATACGATGGCATGAAAATCAAGTCCTTGAGTCCTTTTTCTCAAGGAACAGACAGTCTCTAAAAAAGAGTATTTTGTGATAGTGGAGACTGCCTACAATTTTAGGTCAAATTTTCAGAACACATTTCAAAAAGAGGTGCAGGGGCAAGATGAACCATTTCCGTAAATCAAAACCAGCAGCCAAATAATATTTTGATATTTCACAAATGAAAGGGAATGTTTTGACACTTTGAAATAAAAACTTTTCATTTCCAAAAGGCATTTTTCCATAAAAGTAAAATTAATCCACCTCAAAGTAAAGGGTTTCAGTATCATTCCTTGCACTGCTCTCATTGACTTTTACGCATTTTAGGACTTTGAGAAGCTGGAGTGACTGTGTTTTGGTGCTTTGAGGAACTGGATCCTACAATGTTTGAGATAAGCCTTAGTTTGTTCTAGAGACAAAGCTGAAATTCATCCCCAAGAGATTAAAATTCTTGATTTTGTCATTTTGATATTTGGTCCTGAAATAATAGTTTCATGCCTGTTTTTCTATTTCTTTTTTTGTGCACAGGAGGATTTATTCTTTTTTTAACACTCATTTTTCAAATCTCCTTCCAGGGAATGGTTTGGCATGCTTTGGGCCCTCTGAACAAACCAGTGTTTTCTAACTACAGGTGTTCACCCAGCAGTAACGTTGCACTGCGCTGCATTCCAACCAGAACAAAAAAAACAAATTATACTCACAAAATATGCCAATGTTCCCAGTCTCACGCCTTCATCAGGGCTGAAATGTTAGTATACTCTGCTAAATCCAAGTCAACAATAAAAGAATCATGAGAAGTGCGAATGGAATTGTTTCTCTGCCAAGTGGAGTGCAACGAGGCTTTACTGTTTGATGCACAGCTGTAAATGCTCTAGATTCCCCCATTGCATTCGTGCCGTCTAGAAAAGCTGGTGCTTTCTCTCTAACATTACCAGAGTCGCTCTCATTACACTCTGTTTGCTGCAGTTTTATAGCTTCTCTCTGCTTTTTTCACCTTGCAGGTAGGATGTACAATACCCAACAGCAAATTCAACTAGAGCCTGAGCAAATCTCACCCTTTCTGTGTAATTTCAGGGCAGAATTTAACAGCAAAACCAACACTTCTCCCATTAAAATGCCATCCAGGGGGATTTCCATGTGCAGGAAACACCTCGGAATTGAGTGATTCAAGAAGCTGGTGATGAGTTTGACAATGCAACACAAATCATCTTGTTCAGCTCGTGCCTTTCATTTACACCTGACAGGTGAGGAAGGAAAGAATTAGTTACTTACTAATAAATAACTTCTGTTTTCTGAGATGTTTATCCCGGTAGCACTAGGGGATTTACATGGTTGTGTTAGGTAGGGGATCAGATTAAAAGCTATTGTGTGACATTATGGTTCTTTTGCATGGATATTGGCATAACTTTTGAGTCTGTTTGTGAGCCCCGTATTATAACACATGTGCCTGTGGGATAGAGCAGCAGCAGAGCAGTAGCTCCTTGGATCCACTGGCCTCTTGCTCTCAGAAATACTTGGCACACCAGAAGGGGAGCTCAGTCACTGATTTAAACATAAGGCAGGTGTGGTTTCATGGTATTCACCACAGCCACGGGGCTTTGTGTGTCAAACCCTAGCACTCTAGTTTGTTTTAAAATACATGTATAGGTATTCACAATGGGTCAGACCCCTTGGAGATAAAAACACCGGGACAGTAGGCTTGTGTTAGACCAACATGATGATCAGATGTCAGGTCTGGAGCATGAATGTCCTCAGCTGAGTGAGAATATGAAGGAGGCAACACAACTCAGAAGATTTAGAGAAAGAATTGCTTTACTGTTTATGATAGCCCTGCAAATACACAGCTTATACAGTAGATGGTCAGAAAGGAGAATGGAGATCGGCTCCTTAATCCAGGATCTCTGAAGGAGGATGGAAGAAACAATCTGAACATGTTACAATAATTCAAATCCCTGTAAGTACTCTGTTGAATACTAAAAACCATGTAAAATTATTATTGCTCCCAAGGCAGCCTATAAATATTGGGTTTGTATTGACTGAATCCAAACATAAAATATTTTCTCTTTGGCTTGTAAAACAGTTGACAGATATAATAGACACCACTAGCCAACTCTTAATCTTGGTTTTCAGATTTAGATTTGTTCTAGATGTTAGAATTAACCCTGGTTAGAATACATGATAGATTTCTATTTCACAAGAAAAATACCCCTCTTCAGAAGAAATCCCCTTCTTAAATCGTCTAGTCTGTGACATCCCCTTAATCCCTTTATTTTTCTTGAATTTAGCATAAATACTTCCCTTTTTTACACCTCCATCTGTTTGTTCTACTTTACTGCCTTGGTTCTTGTATGTGATGCATTGAGCTCTGCTTTCAGTCGTAAGGGCATTAGCTAAAGCAGTAGTTTCCCAGGGCTGGTGCCAGAGAAGTAGACTGAACATCTTGAGAATAGTAAAAGATGTAAATATACAGAGACACATATTGATCTGTATGTGTGCAAGAGTGGAGACGGGTGGATGGGTAGATAGACGTGCACACAAATAAATAGTACAGCCACTGAATGTACATACGCGTCTGACAGAAAAGTCGTAGAATTCTAAACTGCTCTGGCTAATAGTCTGGTTAATGAATACAAATGTAGTGCAAACTCAGGCGAGCTTAATACTTACAATGGTTTGTTCCCAGGCATCTACGAAGTGGTAAGGAGGAGAATTAACATAGGATTATCATATTTTACACATAGACATACTTGCCAATCCTTTTAAGAATACTTTAAGGACAGATCTAAAGTCTAAGTATTTGGAAGTAAGAATCACTAAATATAGATTGTGCAAACCACTTAGCCATAATTCTTTTGAATTACTTGCTTAATGACACAACTGCATGTTCAGTTAATTTGTGTATAATGAAATAAGCCACTTTAATTTTTAAATGTGGGAAGGCAGCAGCCCATAAGCTATTCTAAATATTTAGAAAACTTCCATTTATTAACTAAGCCATGTTTGGCACTATTGGAAATTATCCACAACTTCAATACTGTCAAAAATCTGTTCTGAAAGAGAATGGCAAAAGATATGCGTGTTTCCCTGAGTTCCAGGATTCAGCACATTTGAAAGGCACATTCCACAGATGTTGGAGGTTTTATACAGGTACAATCAAGTATCTGTAAGATCACCTGGCTGCATTACTCAGTTGTCTGACAATGTGGGCTGTGGTTTCTTGATTGTTAATATCCAATCTATGTGCTATTAAAGCGCTCAGGGTGTAAATTTGGTCTGGATAAAGGGAAGGCAGATGACTACATTTCTGTGTGCTAGGGTTGCTTGCAATATGTAGTTTGTGCTGGCTGTGGTAGGACAAATAATGTCTAATCTGGCATGAAGGCTGCTGATACATTTTTTGGAATGAGTTACAAAAATAAGATGGCCGAGGGAGCTTTTTCCACAGTGTCTCTTTGTATCTTGTGATTATAATGCTTTTTATTTGGTATTAATGACCTAAAATCATGTTTTTAGTACATTGTAAAATGGATGCTCAGATGCATCTCCTGTTAAAAATATATAACAAAACCTCTGTCTAAATGTTCTTCGTATAGCTTTTGTTGAGCTGGGAAGAACACTTGCTTTTTCTCCAGTTATTTATATTATGTAAATGACTAATTTGCATAATTTATGGGAACGCTTTTCAGACACATTTCAGAGTAGCTTTTGGCATAGGAAAAAGTACGTTTAGAATACACAGGTGAGTAGAAACGTCTTGTTTCTTTAAAGTTTTTAGGTGGCATCATGGATAAAGAGATGTTAAGGGACGCTGTGTCTTGAAGGGTTTTGCTGTGCGTCGTTTCTCACCTTTCTATGTCTTCTGTGTGGAGAAGGGCCAGAAGGGTGGTTAGAGAGGGGCAGACACTCTGGCAAGGGACAACAACCACAAGAGGTACCCTGGGAAGATTCAAAGTGCACGTTAAGAGGAACTTTTCCCCCAGGAAGGTGCAGCACTGCTGGAAGAGGGTGGCCAGAGACCCTTGGAGGTTTTTAAGAGCTGGCAGAGATACCAAGAAGTAATTTGTTTAGGTGGGATTTTCTTGGCATGTGAGTTATCTTTGTGGCTGATTTTTTTCAATGGGTTTTTAATGATTTTGTACTGGGGCCATAACTCAGCTGTGAAATAAACTCCATGGTTCTAATACAAAAGCTGTATATTGCATAACAATCACGCTTCCCACAACAGAGTGATCATACTGAATGTTAGATGATCATACTGAGTGTTAGAATGTCTATGATTCTAAGTCTAGTTTTCTTGTTGAAATCTATCATTAAAACTGATTGTGTATAAATGCTTGAAAGTCCACTTTTATATGGGCATCCTATTAGCTTTATTAAAAAAAGAAACAGAACAAAACAAGCCCCCAAACTACAGCAGAGCATTTTTTACTCTTTCTGCAGCAGGACCAGCCTGAAATATTCTATATTCTTCCCTGTGTTCATCTTCAGAGTTTAGCTTTAAAATTCTCTATGGATAATTTAAAATCATTTTGAAAGGTATTGGATGCCATACAGGGTCAGACCAGATGTCCTTCTGTTGTGTCTTGCTATCTGACTCTAGCTGGCAGCCAATGCTTATCAGTACAAGAGCAGTGCGTCATCCTTTCCCTGCTGTATCTTTCCAAAAATCAGTGGTTCACTCTTCACTGAACTAGGTGGTATCTGAGAATGCATCTCACAGCAGCATTCAGCACTTTGCATGTTTAAACCCATTGAAAGGTAATATTAATTATGGTGGTGCATCTAATGGTGCTGTCATTATCCTCTGATGGATTTTTCCAGATAACCCAGCGACCAGATGTTCATTTGGTTAGTTTCCAAAAGAAATACGCTTCTCTAGACATCTTTCATTTGGCGTTTAGTGACGTTTTCACAGCAACGCTCTTGCATTTAAGAATATTTTGGTGTTTATTTTTGTTGTTGGGGTTTTTTGGTGGGGTTTTTTTGTTAGTTTTGTTTGTGTGTGTTTGTTTTTTTGTTTGGGTTGTTGTTTTGTTTTGCTGGGTTTTTTTTTGGGGGGGAGGAGGATATTGTTAATACAACAATGAGCTCACTTGTGTTTATAATTGAACTATTTGAAATTGCATCAGACAATGACTCAGTCTAGGTCATTCTTCAGCTGCTCTGAGTTCTCACCCAAATGTTTGTTAAGTCAGTTTTGGTCACTTTTGATTTATGGAGGCATGATTAAATAGAGCGACTGGAGCGGCAGAAAGTATCGGCTGCTGTTGGGGAAGCGCAAGCCCGGGAAGCTGGCGGATGTTGGCTCTGCAGCACATCAACCTAGTTGGAGCAAAGGTCACCCTCTAATGGAAAGAAAAACAAAAATAAAACACTCCCATTCCACCATGAGGAGATATTGAGCTACCAGGGGGAGGGTGAGCTCCTTAATATACCGCTGTACAGATCTTTATGGTCTTCTACTCCTCTTTCCTCCCACAGACAAATTACAAAGTCTGAAGGACCTATGGCAGACCTGAGCAATAAGGAAATGGGCTACTGCTCAGCCCCTGCTCACAGTGGGATCCTGAGCCCTCCCCGTTCAGCCCGAGTCTCCTCCTGTGACACCAGCTCGTGCCCTGGCCCATACTGGGCAGCCCTCATGGATGGGTGGTAAACGATCCTGATGCCTCCTCTGTTTGACTCCATCGGGAGCTCCCAAGGTGCTTTGGTGTGCACAGAGACGTGGGAGTGGGGAGACCTGCCCACCTCGGCCGTGCTCGTCCTGTTTGATGAGTCAGGATGCCACAGCCCACGTTAAACTCAGCGTTTTCCTGAGCCCTGTTGCCCAACTGCGACACTGGGTCTGGCTCTGCCGTTCCTGCGGGCAGAGCACAGCGTGGCACGAGAAGCTTTCCAGAGAGCTCTCTGTGGGTGCACAGGTCCACATTTTAAAACCTCAAAATTTGAATAGTTAAGCTTTGAATTAGTCCAGAGCTCAGGAAAGGGCTATGCCATGTTGTGTAGGGTAGTTGGCGCTGGACGAAGGAATCTTTTCTGGAAAACCCCAGTTCAAGTGACAAAAAATTGATTTGCAGTATCATGGATCTGAACATTGCACTTTTGTTGTCAAGGAGGCATATCTTTTAGGATACACTTGTTTGTTTGGTTCTTTTCTTTGTGATTCACTTAGTTTTCTTTTTTATAACTACTGTATTTAAACACAGGATTTAAAATTCCCAGGTTTGTGTGGCTGTGTGGTTGGGGTGAGGTGGTCAGTTTTTGTGGTGAAATCTTTTCTGTTTACTTAGTGAAGACTTAGTCTTGGCCAGGTGAACCTTTGCTGCATAGCTCCAGGTTTTCACCTGATTTCTTTCATTTTTGTGGTAATTCTGTGGTCCCACAAATGTCATTTACTGCGGAAATCTTATCTGCTTTTCTGTCGTGTGGCCCCGCTATTATGCAACACTTTTGTTGCTCTTGTTTAAAACCGTAGTGCCTGTGTTCAAGCCATGAGAACAGAAAGAAGCGCTTGGGCATGCTTAGGTGTGTGCACACGGTGAAACTTCGATGTGTAATGAAATGAGAATCACCATGTTTTCAGTTTACATCTTCATTGCAGGTGTAGGAGAAAGGGATTCCCCGCTTATTGATAACTGTGAGTCCTGCGATAACTGGGTTTGTTTGGTTAAAATGGACACCATAGCAAATCACACTCATTCTCATTAAAAGGGTCCTGTTTCGCAAACTCAGCCACAGTTTTTGCCAATCACCTGCATTTCCACCATGGTTCTTGTCTCTGCAACAGTTCTTTGAAGCTAAAGACACTCTCCTGAGTATTGTCACCAGGTATAGCTTCAGTGTTCAGTTCAGCATCTTAAGAATAAAATCCCCAGCTAAATTCTTATCCTGTTATTAAGGACCTAAAGGAGCTATCTAGCAGAAGCATGCACATTGTGAAGGTTTTTTTCTTTTTTCTGTGTGTGCGTTAGTTTTTGCCAGTACCACTTCAATAAAGCTAGTGACAGTTTTTTAGCAAGAACAAGTTGTACAATACATGGGGGTGTGTCTGTCCACATAAATTTCACTTCTTTAAATTAAAAATGCAATAAATGAAAACTGTCCGGATGCACTGGTTATAAATGAAAGGCTGACTCAATGTCTACCACAGCCATTAATGAGCCTTTCCTACACTCCCTAATCATCTTGATTGCCTTATTGAATGAAACGTGTGACACTCTTCTTTGTAGAGTAAGTGGTGATTTACCTCTGGCACCTTTTCAAATGGCAGCTCTTTAAATTTGTGGTCTTCAGTTGAATCTTTTACTTATACACTTAGTTTCTCGGAGCACCGGTTATCTTCAAGTTGTTAATATCCTAGCAGGTGTTAACATCAGGAAAACCATGCCAAGCTGTTGATCGGTGTACTGTTTTGCCTGTCCAAATGAAGTCAACGTACTTCCCTCAAGACGCAATTGGCTGAAGTGGAAGAGAGTGCACACGTTCCTACTTCTATAACCTTTTGAAAAAAAGGATCTGCACAATTTTAAACTGAATGTTCATTATCTCTACTTAATAAAAATTTTATCAGTAAACACCCCAAATTTTAATAATCCCAAAATTATTTGGGTGGTCCATTTAAACTAAGACTGCATCCCTATCATTTATGTAGTGAAGTTGTATTATCATGCAGCCCTTCCTACTGCATGAGTATATGAGCTTCCTGTTGATGTTTGCAGGCTCAGGAAAAAGCTGAAGTTTACAATGGAAGTGGAAAGGGAAATGATTGAATAACTTTTGAGAACTAAACAAATCTTTCTCTTTCAAACAGATCCTTCTGGCCATGGCTAGAAAGACATGGAGTACAATGGCAAGGAAGTCTACTGAACTGAAACTTCTGGTGTTCTCATATTTGTCCCTGACTATGTGCATGTTTAGTGGAACTCATGTTAGTGCTAGTTAAAAATGCGAATGTTAACTACTGGTTAACTACAACATTAACAACTTGTAGTTTCTAATATTCTGCTTTAGGTTGGTTTGTTTCTAGGGGCAACATTATGCAAGTTTAATCTGTCTTTATGAAGCAGATTTTTTCAGCATGTTTTTCCCTTGGTAGACTAAACAGGTAATGTTTTTAAATTGTAAACTTTGATTATATGCTTTCAGTATTTTTCAAATCTGCGTTTGTCATTATTATTTCATTTTAGATCTTCCTGAAGAAGAAGATAACTGCTCCTGCAGATGCAAAATAATAATTATTTGGCTTGGCTTTGGCTTGGCTTTCCATCACAGCCCTTCTGCTTCTGTACTGCCGTTTCCACACAGTGCACATCTGATCAGCCCATGGGGTGCTAACGTGGAGAGGTCTCAAACCTTCTCTGACATTCTGCAGAGGACAATCTATAAGAATGACTTTTCTTATCAACAGTGTTCCCATTTCAAAAGACCAACACATTTTGTAATGTAATGAAATATGTGGATGAGAGGGTGTGTTGCACATGGAAGCCCCAGTCAGGAACTGGGCCTTGTACATACCTGTCGTCCTTCAGGAGGCTGCAGTGTAAGCAAAGCATGAGGAGATGACAATAAGGGACCTTGGGGGACAGTGGTGAGCCATGCAGAGGGTTAAGGGGAAAAAAACAACACCCGAATTGACAAAAGAGGAGAAAAAGAGAAGTGGGGAAGGGGGAGGACAGGGAAAACGAAGTAAGATGCAAACGAAAACAATGGGAGGAGCAACCTGTGCACCACTAACAGAGGAAAACAACATTGGAGACAGAGCTGTATTGGCTGGAGATGCCCATGATACACCTGAAGCATTTGGGTTCTTAAGTATTCTGTGTAGCTTTCAAATCTGCTTCTCTGAATGCTATAAAATGCTAAAGACATTTCATACAGTTGCATGAAAATTGGATTTTATTTTGATACATTTTTATTTTTTCTTTTCTAATGTTGCAATATACACAGAAAAAGAATAGGATGTGTGTCAGTTCAACAGGAACTCAGGATGACTTGTTTTATGTGAACGAGGGTGTTAGGTATTGTGAACTATAAAAACATTTCATTGTTAGACAAGAAGAGTTAAATGTATCACTTTTAGCAATCTTCCAAATTAAACAGCCAAGATTTGCTCTTCCCTCAGTCAATATGACATCATTTTGTTTGCAGTGGAAAAACTATTTTAGAGGTACAACTTGAGTCGGAACAGGTTATTTGGTGTGGCAACAATTCTTGGAAGTTTTCATTTTTGTCTCAGAGGAAGTCAAAACAAACATTTTCAGGTATATAAACCATATACTTTAAACATTGCTCCCAGAATTGCGTTTGGTTGCTTGGTTTGGTTGTGTTCATTGTTTTTGTTTTGGTTTTTTTTTGGAAGCACATAAACATCAATCAAATATATACAGGGGGAAAATGTATGAGGAAAAAGCTGTATATCTGTACAGAGGGTTATATACATTCTGTGTTTATTTCAGTGATGAACCTGAGCTTTTCGTCACTCAGTACTTCAGTATTTTCTATTTAAGCTTAGTTTTTCAGTTCCTTTAAAAAAAAAAGCAGTTAACAATCACAGTCACTTGAGGACTGGATTACATGGATTACATTCTCATTTTGTTTCCTCCTGTTAGGATGTTTCTGGTCATTTTCTTCTGTTCTACCAAAACCCGAGTGCCCCTGACTGCTGCCCGTTGGTGTTGGGATGGGAAGAACCATCCATCCAGACACAGCTGTCACAGCACCACTTTTCTAAGGTAAGTTGTTATAATGAGGTTAAAGCATAAAGCACCATCACAACAAAGTGCTCCAGTAGCTGGGGCTTTAGGTGGAATTTTAGTATCTCTAGGAAGGAGGCAGACTTGGTTCCATCCCTGTGAGTTACAGAGGGCTCTGTGAGGATGATGCTGTGATGGTGACCAGCATGGCAGTGAACTCACCTCTTCTAAAAGTATCGCAGTGCGGTGCGGAGCTTCCTGGTGTGATGTCAAGCGGCTCTCATGAACCCCAACAGCTCTGCAGCAGCCACAGTTATTCTTAGAAACACTTCCCATTCCTTAGGAAAAGCTACTGAGAGGCTTAGTTGGCCTTTATCTTTAGAAGAGAGCATTTAAATGTTGGACTAATTTGGAGCTCGTTCGCAGCTTGGCTGCAGCCCTGCCAGCTGCGCTGGGATCAGTGACAAGCCTTTCTTCCTCCTCCAAAGCGCTTGCAGACACATCCAGGGCCCAGGAGCACATCGTCCCAGAGGCAACTCGGCTTTTTCACGAGCTGCCTGGGGGAGTTTTCCAGAACAAGGAGCATATTAGGCGCTCCTGAGCAAAGAGAGACCTTACGCCTGTGTAGAAATCTTGCTGGCTTTGTGAGTGTTGGGTTGGAGCTGCTGGGGATTGCTCTGGTGTGTTTGGAAATGGAGAACGACTGGTGACCACGCAGGTAAGTGCTCCCCAAGCAGAGCGGGTGTGTTCAGTGGCTTAGAGGCAAAGACGTGAGCTGCTCACCCAGGTAAAACGTCTGTCCCCTCAAGGGATGTTGATTCAGAACAGAAGGAATAATATGTGATTAACCAAATAATCTTCTCTCTTAGTTGGGTGGCCACCTCTGACCCTGGGACAGCGTTCTCACAGATTTTAGCAGAAGAGCTGGATTAGAGATGTGTGAGATGTGTGTGAGATTGTGTGATGGGCCACAAGGAAAAAGAAGTTCCTTTCTGGGTGGAGATGAGAAAATTAGTTAATGAGACTGAGGTAGGAATTAGTAACAACTACACTGGGAGGCATCTGGCTGTGCAGCTGTGTAGTAATTTGGCAGCAGGGAGCATTGTTCCCACAGACACAGAGCGATCCCTGCCCGTTGAACTCTTCAGTCTTGTCCCACCCATCTCTTCTGGTTTTGAGGAATGAGGTTCGCAATGTATTTGCCCTTACAGCTTTGGAAAGTCAGTCTGTCCATTTTTGGAGTCTAATGAATAATAAATACTCTCAACTGGGAGGCCCAGCAGCCTCCCCTTTAGGAGCCACTGTTGGGCTGGTTGCAGACTTCACCTGTATTATATTTTGGAGGAGTGTATGTGGCAGCTCTTACTTGCACAGGCTGTGTCATCTCGGCTGGCAGAGGCAGGAAAAGGCAATGGGTCCATTCCTGACCTGGCAGTGGGATGAGCCACCACCCTCTCGGTGTCTCTTGGCACAATCCATTTAGCCTGGAGAATAAACAAAAATATTTTTGACAAATGCAGATTTTTTTATTTTTAGTTCAGGAGGGTCCTCCTTGTAGACGCTACTGTTAACTACAGGCCATTTTATAGGCACAAAAGATGCTTCTTTTCAATCTCATTCTTCTCTTAAGATCCAAGAAAGTGTGAAGGAGTAAAAACAACCAATCCCTCACTGTTAACATGAGCTGCTGAAGTGATTATATTCATTCATGATAACTGTCCAGATGCTCTAAGCCCTGGGGTCTCACCGCCGGCTGGTAGATTCCCATAGCAAACGTCAGTAAGAGATAGTGTGAGAAAAAGAAACACGATCAGGGCTCTTCTTAAAGAGAGTAAAATATACACTCAGCAGGGATGAGAATATCCTAGAAACAAACAGCAGGGAGCTGAAACGAGGAAGAAGCAGTGCAGGAAATGGAGCTACAATTCTGATTTCACCAGATTAGCGGAAGCTGAACAGGGGAGAAACCAGAGGATTTCTGTGAAAGCAGGAGAGCCCCACATTAGGTTCACCAGTTTTCACACTGGGTCTGTGTGAAAGTGCAGAAGAGATGTAGAAGTTACAAGTGAGATATCAGCTCATCATGAAATAGTTTATTTCTTTTTTATTTTATTTTTCATTTCTAAACTTTCGTTGTGTGTTTTGTTTTTTTTTTTTTCCCAACTTCAGGTCATTTTTTTTTAAACTAAGAAACTGCTCCGTAGAACTGAACCTGCAAAATATGGTCATTTGCTAAACTGCCCAGTTTCATTAATAGCTTTGGTCTTTCCTAAACAGTGTTTTTGAACAATTTATTTTATTTTATTTTTTTACTGAAACCTCGTTCCGGCAGCTCCATGTTGTCTCATAGTGGCACTTTTTGGCTCTTATTAATTATTGCAATTCAAATGCAATAAATGCAGAACTAACTAAATGAGCCTTTAAAAGCATATTATTCTTAATTAAATAGAAACTTTGAAGACAATGGTTGAACTAGGTGAGAATCACCAAGAGAAATAAATACATAATATCTACTTAGGGTTTTAAGCAAACTTCAATTCTGTCTCTAACAAAATTAATTTGATTTTTCAAAATGAGAAAAGGAGGTGGAAGTAACGGGAGTGTAAGGTCGATGACTGATCCTACAAGAGCCTTGAATTGGCAGGTGGAGTGGAGCAAATCATGAGATGGAAAGGAAAGGGACATTTCTTATTAGGGTGTCATGTTAACCTGAAGTGATTAAAGTGTGAGACCTTGTAGGAGCTGATTTTTCACTTCTCCAGAAATCAGGGCTTGTAAGCAAAGCCAGGAGAGGGAATCAAAATCACAGAATACTCTCATTAGTGGGCTGCAGGTCTTAGGACCTTGGCAAAGTCAAGCTTTCTTGAGTAAAAGATGGAAATTGGTCCTTAGTACGTTTAATTAAAGAGGAGATTAAGAATTATTTAAATATATTTTAAAGTGATTTAATGAAAGCCAATATTTGAATATAAGGTTTAATTTCCCTGAAAATAAATCACGGATAAGGGTGAGAAACTTTCCAGGTAAATCCCGTGCTTTGGAGAGCCCTGCGTGGAGGGGCAGGACCGGTCCCGGGTGCTGGATGTGGGACCTGGACACGTGTGCTGCTGTATCTGCTGGGACGTACGGGGCTGGGACAGTATCGCAGGCTGTGGAACAGCAAGTGACATTTCCATTTTCCCTGGAAGAATGAGGAACCTGTGACATACGGTTGGTTGCTGAATAGGGAATATAATCAGCGCTGTTGAATTGAGGAAGCATGTGGTTTAAGAACAGTGGCTTAAAATTGGTGACTTTTCTCTTCATTTTTATTTTATTCTTTTAGCTATTTGGTTTTGGGTACTTTTTTTTCTGGCCTCCAACTTCCCTAAGATATGTCTAGAAGGAATATATAATGTAATTTCAGAATGTATTTTAGTGGGATTTTGGATAAACTTAACGGAATTTTTCACAAGAAATGTTTTGAAACTTTTTTTTTTTTTCCTACAAGATACATTTCAAAAAGAAATACTAAAATATATATGTAAATACATCTCTATATAGGTGAACCTGCGGGTGGGTTGGACTAGATGATCTCCAGAGGTCGCTTCCAACCCCACCCATTCTGTGCTATGATTTGTCCTGTTTTATAGAACAAACGGACACAGTTTTCACGCAGGAGGCTTTTTGTGGGCTGCAGAGGGTTCTGCTGGCTGTGCTGGGCTCAGGAGTCAGGACTGAGCAAACCCCTTTGGCTGTCTTCAGGCTGCTGCTGTTGCAAAACTTTGAGCACACTTGCTCTCAGCACTTGCTGTGGATGTTTTAGGAAATGTGTTTATTGTTTCAGAGTAACGATGAGGAAAGCAATTCTTTTCCCCACAGCTTCACTGACCCGTAGGGAATCCCCATCACTTACAGACAGGGAACTCTGATAAGTAAAGGGATGAGCGGGTAGAACTTTCTGCTTTTCATAAATGCAAAATCAGCTCACATCTTTTCTTTCTTTTACAGTGTTGGCAATTATGCAGTGCACCTTAAGCCCCATGTCCTAAATTTCTTGTTTCATGTCTAAACATTGCTTGTATTAGCTGTACCCTTATTAATCCCTATGTGCCACAAGTTGAATTTGCCCAGCAAGCTTTTTGTTGCCAGGAATGGATACACCAAATCTGCTGATGCCAAAGAGGTAACATGTACTTAACGCACATCAGCACTCGCTCTCCCTTTTATAATTGCTGATCCTCCTGCACTTAATAATACACTACTAGGGTTATACCCAGCTCAGGCAGTGCTCACTATCAGGGTGTGTGGTTATTCTATAATAACCACATTTTAGGGTGTGTTTCAATTTTACAGGCAGTCATTTACTTCAAATTACTTTGTCATTTCTTAAAGCCATTGTGTAATTCCTTTATTAAAGGAAAAGAAAAAAAAATATAATTTGATTTTTAAAGATGCATTAAATAACACTAATTATAATGCTTAGCTCTTAGCACGTTTTTCATCCTCAGTGCTTTATAGCCATTTTGCTAATTAATTTTTACAGCATCCATGGGGTGAGTAACCAGCTGTACTTCTGCCTGAAAGTTAGGAATGCTGAGGCAGGGAACTCAAGTGGTTTGCCCGAGATTACTGTGATTTGCCCAGGAGCTGTTTTTAGAACCAAAGCTGGTATTTTGTTGTTTCTGACTGCCAGGTCACGCACTCACAAATCTTTCATTATTTAAATAGTCTCAAGAATTATTTCATATTTAAAACTAATAGGGCCAGCGCCTTAAAACGGCACAAGTCGGCCCTGCGATCAACAGAATCCTGGCTGTGTGAAGGAAGATTTGCCTCTAAACAGCTCCACTTGAAAAAGAAAACCTCCCGTACACCACTGGCCTTTGGAGGCAGCAAAAATTCACGTAAGTGTCCACCACTTCTTTTCTTGAAGTTTCATCAACTAATTAGTGGTTGTGAGGCAGTAATCCACATTTCCGTTCCCTCCTTTAAGGCCTTTTCAAGTTTCAATCTAACTACCAGCTCTCAGCCTGTGATTAAATTTGTGAGCTGCTTTTAGTCCCAGGAGCATTCAGTGCAGTAAAAATAAATGTCTTCAGCTGCAGGCTTGTAACAGGTTTTAGGTATGAAGGAAGAGAAGATGTTTCCTCTGTCAGTTGTAGATGTACCATCCTTAACAGAGGAGAGAAAGCAGAGGTAGGAAACAGAAATAACTGAAGTGGGAGCACTGAGATGCTGAGGACTTGTGAAATAGCAGGCCATTGTATTTAGGCAAACATACAGAGTAGAAAATCAGTTTTTATATCCAGACAACAACTGGAAGAGAAGCTTACTGGAACAGTTTTATCAATATTGTCAGTTTTCTTTGAGTGTTGATAATACCGGGATATACACTATATATGTAGTATTACATTCCAATAGTGTAATGCAGTATAATGTATCTATGAAATCATGTGGGTTTTTATAAGGCTTCATTTCCATTTATTAAAAAAAGTCTGTTTGAAAAATGTGTCTTAAACATGCAAGAGCTTAGCAATGCTGGAAGGCAAGTTAGAACTACTAGCAACTTTTAAATGCTTTTGTTTGCCAGTGTTGTGGATATATTTATTTTCTGAATGTGGACTGGATAATATTATACCCATATTTATCACAGCTGGATCATTTTCAACTGCTCAGTCTTTCTTGTTTGTTGATTGCAACTTCGGTTCCAGCACTGAGGGCATTCAAACTGAATCCTCCTGTTTCCCCATATTTTAAAGTTAATTACTCTTAAGCTTCCAGCACAGTTCTCTTTGACTTAGGCATTATGTTAACGCTGCAAATACTAAATAATCATTTAAAAGGAAAAGGTGACTCCTGTAATTTTCCCAAAGGTCCTAATCCTCCCATGGGATCATGTTGCAACACTTAACAAACACGCTGGAGTTGGCTGCAGAGATGCTTCGTGCAGGAGCGAGGTCTGAGATGAGCCTCCTCGGGAGCACAGCCTTAAAACCAGAGGGATTTGATACTGATAGCGTTGGGTTTTTTTTTTTGTGATCAGGGCTTTGTCACTAATGGTAGCTTGTGATGGTATAAACTTCAAGGACTTTACAGTAAGACAAAATGAAAACCATAAAATACTGCTGGCATTGACTTGCTGAAAGACTGTGATCTGTGTTTATTTGCTATAAACAAGAAGAAATATTTACTTAATACCAGTTTCATTGAGAGTTCAAATAGATCCCCACCAGAGGCTGCCTTGCTGAAATCTGCTCAGCCAACATTTCTTTAAAATCACTGCTTGCTGTAGCACAGTTTCTGGCCCACCCTACAGAACTACAGTCTCTGGTAAAGTTAAAAGAATGATTCATACACCTGGAGAAGGAATTGAATATTCAAGTCACTTGTCAGGCTGGCAGGTTTAAATTATATAACAGGAAGCTTTCTATTCATATGTAATGTAACTGAATCACCACTTCTTTATTGATAATTCATTATATGTTGGTACTATCACTCTGCAGCTCTGAAATGCTTTTTGCAGTAATGATTTTATACCGTACTAGTATAATGGCCTTCTGACTGTGTCAATCAGCACTACTTGCGTGTACAATAATATTATTCTGCAATCTGTCTTGGGAGAATGCTTAAAAGCTTTCTCTCATTTTCTCCATTTAACTCATGTATTATCTGAGTTTTTACATTAAATGGCCATACTTAATATCCCATGACATGTCACCTATTTTCTAGGGAGGATAGTGATACAGTACTTACCAATTCCAGAATCTATACTAATCAAATTACACCTGCCCACTTCAGCCAAGAGCAGTTACTTCAGTGCATCAGCATTTAATCTGTAGGAAGAACTTAAGAGAAGGAACGAAAACAATGTGAACTGTAGTTGGATAAATGTGGGCATGGTTGATGCAATTTGTTTTGTGAAGAGGGATTAGAAGATATTGAAGTCAAGCTGAGGTGCAGGGGTCAATTTATATACAGATTTATTGCCGGAACTCAGACTACACTGGTAGCATATTTATGAAGACAAGGCCTAATCCAGCAAATATTTATGCTATTTCTGTTATGCACTTTGGGGCAGGTACTTCTGCTGAATGAGACTCCTTGGCTGTAAAATTAAATGTGTGTGCGAAAGTAACAAACTTGGTCAGGCTTTACAGAGAGTTCGGTCCCAGTGCAGATAACAGTCACAGTTTTGCTTTGAAAGATTGCCTGGACGTCCCAAGTAGTTACTCTAAACCCCTTCCGCAGCCAGGTTAATGTACTGGAAATGTTGAGACTTGAAATGCCAGCTGCTGAACACAAAGTCCTACACTGGAACCAGTGCCAAGGCATTTAATCTGTTTGACATAGACGTTCTCCCTAAAAATACTGGATAGACTTAAATCTTATTTGTTGTTTGATTCAGTCAATGCCATGGTGTAACTAACTTCTGTGTTAAAGAATGAAAGACTGTTTACCAAACAGTTCTGGAAAGTAATGTTTCAAGGGCAGCAGGTGTCCATTTACATTAACGTTTGCTTATAAAATAATCCCATCTACTCTGCAAACGAGAACTTCAGGCAAAGTTAATGCAGCAAGCGTGCAGTCTCCAAGTACGGCCAGAATTAATTTGCTCAGCCACACAAGAAGAATGGCAAGGTGGAAAAGCAGTGGTTTAATTAGGCCACAGCCTTTTATTAACTCACAGGACAATAAATTGTACAGTTCACATTGTCATTCTTTCTTTGGTCTGTCTTTAAGACAGCTCTCCTTGGGAATTGGGTATTCCTGCCTGGGCACTTAGAGCTGTAGGTGGAGGAGACTTTCTGTTGTTGGGCTCATATGAAGGTGCAGGAGAAGATCCCAAACAGGCAAGGATATAAGTATCTGTGTGACTTGTGGATGGGAAAGTGCATAATAGTGTATAGGTAAATGGCTTTTCTTGCTTTTGTTGACAAAATGGCCCCACTCGGGCCTCTTCTAACTCCTGCTTGCACCGGCA
Organism: Streptopelia decaocto; assembly: GCF_964273445.1. Taxonomy (NCBI): domain Eukaryota; kingdom Metazoa; phylum Chordata; class Aves; order Columbiformes; family Columbidae; genus Streptopelia; species Streptopelia decaocto. The sequence continues at coordinate 4,031,931 of NC_138666.1, read as the reverse complement.
CATTGACAAAAGTCAGGAGGAATTTCCTGTGTACATTTGGTGGGGAAAAAAATCCATAGGCAAACGTTATCATTCCATGTTTAAAAGCTGTGAAATTGTCATAGAAACGTCTCATGGTTTATTTCCTTTTGCCATCGTTTCCTCTGCTGTGTTCACCCCCTCGCTGTGGGCACACGGGGCTGCCTGGGTGGCACAGGCATCATCACCTTGCGGGTCCATGCCCTCTCCTAGTCTGGGTTTCTTGTTTTACTTGAGCACAAAATCTAACCTAAATGTTTTTTATTTCCTTCAGCAACAGCAGTGACAATGCTGAATGGAGGCAGCACCCTCTACCTTGCAGTCTCACAGTGTTTGCAGAGTACAGGAACCCCAGAACTGCAGTAAATTATGTACACAGCCTTGGGAGAACCAAGTGTAAAGTTTAGTGGACATGAACAGCTTGTCCTGATGGGTGTTCCAGCTTCATCTACAGTGTTCAGATCTACTGTGGGCCACCGCTGGTCCTTCAGGCCATGCCTGAAGGCGATAGGACCTGCCACCGCCCTCCTCCAGCCCTTTGCTCCCATTCCTGCAGTTCAGGGTCTCCCAGAAATGCAGCAAGTGGCTTTTGCTTCTGAAGCGCACTGTAATTATTCATTTTACGGTTTTGTTGTAACACGCAGTATGTGTTTGATTGCCTTGGGTATTAGTATAACTAATAAACCAAAAAAGGAAATAATGCTTACTTATGGACAAGTTAAATGGAAAAAAATGTAAAATAAAGGGATAAGGGACTCTGGGCAGAAAGTTATTAGGAAAAATAATCTTGGTTTTCTTCAAATGTGTTTATTTTATAATTTGATAGAAATAAACAGTTACTATGGCAACTGTCGTATCACAGGCAGAAGGAAGGTACAGGGTACTTGCCAATTAGTGGAATGAGTTTTAGTATTTTTAAAGAGACATTTTGCCTGTTAATATGATGATACATCTTAACTTGACCTTCAAGGGAAGTTTGAGTTTGCTCCTGTACATCCTCTTGGCAGCTGCAGTAGCTGTTGCTCCCCCATGTTGCACCCTCTTTCTGGTGTCTCCCCCAACAGTGTCCCTCGTGAGGACGCCACCGTGTCCATGGGGACAGTGTCCCAGGCCTGGCAGTCACAGCTCGCCACAAGGTGGGGAGGAAAAATAATTTATGCTCTTTTGACAACCAAGATGCTCAAAGTGCTTTACTAGTGTTAATTAATCCTTGCAACAGTCTGATGAGGTAGGGAAGCGTTATTACCCTAGCATTTTTTTTTATCTACTGTTTTTAATATGTGAGGCAGCTGAAGTTTGTTGAAGTGTCTTCAAGGTCAGGGAGAAGTGGAAGTAGAGAGGCCCTGGGTTCCAGCCCTGAGCCCTGGCCACTATTGAGCTCTCCCAGTTTTTGTTTGCTTTTCTCCTCTCATATCCCTTTTTATTTTTATTATCATCATTATTATTATATTGTTAATATGGTCTTGAAAAAGAAAAATGCTGAAGTGCACCAAGGTTTTTTTCTTTTTCTCTTTTGTTTTGTTTCCAAAGGACTTTGAAACACAGCAGTTCTCATGCATATACAAATTCTAACATGTGTGCCACATTTCAAGATTTGGGATTTTCTTCCCTCTTTTTTTTTTTCCAGGAAGAAGTGGGGGCATTTGGGTGGCACTGCAGGCAGTCTGTATATGGATAAAATTATCCTCATACTGCATGGTAGTTCTGAGTGTCATGCTTAATCTGTGTATTCGTGTGTCGTATAATTTTCGTATAGACATGCACATCTACTTTAAATTTTTTGCATATATATTTATATAAATGCACGTATACACATATGTTATTTCTATAGTGCTATAGCACGTAGGACAATTGACTGTGCTCTTTTTCTTCCCTTTAAGAGCATTAGCACCAGTGAATTTTATTTGTTTATG